>NW_012147819.1:3738571-3745879 GCF_000956105.1 Propithecus coquereli | reverse complement strand
ATAAAATAAAAAAATAAATTAAAAAAAAAAAAAGACTTGCAAATAAACTTTCAAGGGCTCCTGTGGTCAAGGTTGCAATTGCTAAAGGACAATTCTTTGGTAATACTATCTTCTGTGAGGAAATTAGTGAAATTTGAAAGCTGTATGTACTTATCGAATATGAGAGACCAATTCCCATGAAATTTCCACTCTCCATTTCAACATTGGAGAGGAAACAAATTGAATATTTCAATTTACTGAAGATAACAGAATAGAATTCTAAAATATTCTTAATTTTGATAAAAATTAATGAGTTTGCTACAGCTACTCTGCACTGCTCTTTTTTTTTTTCTCCCTAGAACATTTTTTTATTGTGATAACATCCATAACATAAAATTTGCCATTTTTATCAGTTTAGTGTACTATTTAATGGGATTAGGTACTTTCCAATTGTTGTGCAATCATCACTGTTATCCATTTCTAGAACTTTTTCATCACCTCAAACAGAAGCTATGTACCCATTAAAGAATAACTTCTCATTCCCTCCTCCCTCCCGTCCCTGGGAACCTCTGGTATACTTTCTGCCTCTATGTATTTGCCTATTTTAGGCACCTCATATAAGTGGAATCATATAATATGTCCTTTGTGCCTGGCTTACTTTACTTAGCGTGATGTTTCCAGGGTTCATCTATGCTGTAGCGTGGTTCAGAATTTTATTTTGAATGATATTCAAAATATCATTATACGGCTGAATGATATTCCATTGTACGTATATACCACATTCTGTTTAATCTGTCATCTGTTGATGACGTTTGGGTTGTTTCTGCCACATTGCTCCACCTTAAGCAAGAAAAGTTTATCATGATGGTACAACAAGCATCTGTCCTTCTATGGTGCGGACACAGCCTTCCTATATGTTCTCCCTACCTTTCAAGAGGGGACCCTGGAGGAAGTAAAATCACCCTGCACACCTTAGCTTAGGCCAGATGACAATTCCCTTCATTGTTGGGTAACTTTTATGATAACTTTCTATTAGCAGAAAAAAAGGTTTAGACCCCTTGCTTCTAGCCTGTTTCCTCTTCCCTGTGGAGCTTACTTCCTGCTCTGACCTTCTCAGAAATCACCTGTGGGGAAGTTACTCAGCAGATTCAACTTAAGTCTTGGTCTTTCTTTTAAACTTTGACTTCATAAGTGTCGATCTTTTATTTAATTTCCTTTCAATGATAGAAAGGATCTTAGATAACTTGTGACCTTTAATAAAATTGAACAATGGAGTTTGCCATGTGCTAATTACATTCACATTATCTCTAATTGCTGATCAAAAGAAAATGTTCTACGTATGTTTCATTACAAATTAAAAAATATAATTCTAACCTAAATAGTGGAAGTTATCTTCTCTTATTTCAGAATATGAATGAAGGTTAAGAAATTTTTAACTTATGCCATTCACCAAAAAAACCCCTTTCGTAATTTATTTTCAAATGTGGGATTTCTAAACTACAACAACTATAACTATGAACACCTAATATTTTAAAATGAGGTTTTTGTCCATGTTAGCACTGTGCCCGTACACTTCAACCCTGTACAAAGGAAGGTTTATTCAGGTGATGGGAAAATATATTTTTAGTGGTCTAAAATCCATCATAAGAATTACTCCCTTGGGTGTTGGTCAAATGATTCTTTAAACTTCTCTTAAGAACTCTGTTTTTTCATTCATACTCCATAATTTGCAGTAATAGTTCAAGTTAACTGACAAAATGGTGCTTTATGCAAATATACGGATTCTAAAGAGATCTTTCTGAACCCATGATGTCCATGTTCCTGAGATTTACTTACCTACACAACTATTTGTCATACAATTACTCAACCCATTTTATTTATATTTAAACACTTATTGCTATTACCATTTATCCTATGATCATTTATAGATGATTGACATAGAACTTCATTGTATAAGAAGAACATAGGAAAATACCTCAAGTTATTGGCAAAAGCATTGGTAGCTGAAATATATAAACTTAAATTGAGATAATTTTGAGGTGATATTAATATTATAAAATTTTAATGTAAATTCTGTCAGAAGATATGGGCTATCATATTAATGTGATCAATAAGCTATTATTAATTTCTTTATCACATGTGTATGTTAATGTGTCTAATAAAAATAAAATGACAGATTAAAATGCAAGAAATGATCATTTTTCTTTGTATTTTTTTTTTAACATTAAAACATTTCCCCCTGTACATAGGCTATACTAAATGAGGTTTGCATGAGTAGTATCTGGTGTAATTGGCTGTAGGTTTTATTTGATTTTTTTTCAAGGAAAAATATGTTTTTTACATTGCTCTCATTAAACTACTTATTCTGCAATTAATTGACTATAAATCATTAAAAATAAAACCAATATTTTTTAAAGATATGTCCTCAGATAAAAATTGGATAATCCCTGTTTATTATTACCTAGATACTTACTTGATTTAGTACAAGTAAAATAAATAAGACTGTACTTGACATTTATAATGTTACTAAAGGGTATGATGTATAATATTTTGTTCATATATTAGTGAAAAAAACATAAATAGAAATAAAATAATACCAGGAAACCATTGTTCTTTTTACACTCTGGTGCTTCATAACATAGTAAGTTGTTTACTACAGGAAGTGAGAATACTTAGTCAAGTTACATTGTGAATCCAGTTTTCTTATTATTGTAGTTTTTTTCTGGCTTCTTGGCTACGTTAACAGGAAAGGACAATACAGGTGTAGGAGGATAATAGTTTCCTAAAAACTGGATGGTGTAGAGACTGGCTAAGAAGCTCACATTCTCCCAGCACAGAACTTGAAAACACAGTTTTCTTCATCTACTTTCCCTACACACTTAGCCAAACCCTCTTACCTTTCCCAATTATAAACTACTTAAATTTCTATTGGCTTTTCCTTTCTGAAATTTGTACCAGCAATTCTTATTCACTTGTTTGCAATACCCTACGTACTTAAGGAGGAAAAAAAGAAAGAAAGAAAGAATCACTGTTGCATGGGCTCCTCCATACATAATTTTAAATAGCCAAACTCTCAACTGTAGCTAACCACATATTCTGTCTGCATTATTTCAAAACTATCTTCATATTCTAGGAGATTTTCTTTTAAGATAGGTATAAATTGAGACCACCATTCATAGTGGCTATAACCTTTGGTGTTTCACTTAAAATGGAAATATGATTATGTGGCCATTATCTCAAAGGGCAGTGTGGCTCAGGACAGCTAGGAAACCTGGGTTAATACCACGTGACATGGGGCAGAACAGTTATGCTGTGTCACACAACAAGCCGTCTCAACTCTAGAACTGCAGACTTTCTTGTGAATCAAATGAAATGATGAGTCAGAATTCTCTTTGTAAATTATGAAATAAGAAGACATTCAATGTTTTGCAAGTTTGGAATATTCTAATTTCTTTACTTCATGAAGGGATTAAGAAAGTCTGAGTTGAGTAGTCTTAACTTCAAAACATTGCCGTTTTAAATCAAAGCAAAGATGAAAAGGAAACTATAATAGTACAAGTAGATGACAAATGTAAACATTGAAGACCCTAAACATGAACAAATAACTAAGACCAGGATAAGTGAATGCTGTGATTGAAGAGGCTTTTGAAACAATAATCTCTCTCTCCTGATAATTTCATGCTGAATCTGTGTAAATCAAACATTCCCTACACATTTTTACTTGCCCAAGCATTTCTTTTTTCCATTTCTTTGGTTCTTGTAGAGCTAAAATTTCCTAGGTAAGATAAAACACAAAATTGATTGGGTGCTGCACACCAAAAAATACCCATGATGATTAGATCCAGAAATCTCCTTTAATAAGGAAGTGTAAACGCATCTGTTTGGTTTTTATTTCAGAATATTATGGGGGTACAAACATTTTGGTTACATATAATGCCTTTGCCTAGCTCAAGCCAGGGCTACAAGAGTGCCCTTCCTCCATACACTGTGCTCCACATCCATTAGCTGTGAGTTTACCCACCCTCACCACCCCTCTCCCACCTGACCAGCACCCAGTGAATATTACTTCCATGTGAGTACCTTAGTGTTGATCAGTTAGTACCAATTTGGTAGTGAGTACATGTGGTGTTGTTTTTCCACTCTTGTGATAACTCACTTTGAAGGATGGGCTCAAGCTCTATCCAGGATAATATAAGAGATGCTAGTTTACCATATTTGAAGTTAATATTTTGTGGAAATCTAAAGAAACAAATACTAAGATTGAAATGTCAATTTTTTGCAAAACAGTAAAATAAGATCCAGGATTTAAAGCATAGCTTTGGCATTTATTTCTGTATGAATTTTAGAAAGTAATTTTTAATTCACTGGAATATAATCTCAGGCTATCATATGTGGTGTGTATGTAATAATATGCACTTTATATATTTGTTCAGAGAATTAATTTCTGAAATGTCATTAAAGCCACTTTGGTGGATAATTATTATATGCATTTTTTTTGGAGGGGGGTTATGCTTTTGCTCCCCAGCATTTGAATCCCATCTTCTATTTTTAGGGACTGAGATTTGAGGGAAGAACAGCTCTCTTAAAAAAAATAATTACAGGATTATGGCATGGTAATTGGTATGATACTAATCAACCAACTATTGCTTTCCTAGACCTTGAATCTGGTGCAGGTGACCCTCTCCTTAGAAAAGAAAAGAACTCAGGAATAGTTTAGAATTCACTGTAGCAGAGCAATATCTGTTTCTGCATGATGGTGCCCAGCGACCAACTGTGGTACCAGCAGCCTTTCACTGGTGACATCCATTGGCCAGCAGCAATGTCAGTGACACTCAAAGCCAAAGCTCCCACAGCATTACCTTGGTAATGGTCTCTCCCACCTGCTTGACCTTGTGTCTTGCCTATTTTCAAGTCTTCACTGTAAATTATGTTTAAGTAAATCAGCATCGGTTTCTGCTATTTGCAAGAACTCTGACCGCAAAGCCCAGTACATGATAGACCCTCAATAAATATTAGTATTGTACTCCCCAAATCCTAGCATAACCTATCACCTAAAGCCCAACTATTCCACAGAGCCCTTTCTAACCACTCCCTCTTAAAAGTGTATAATTCATGCAGGGAAGCTCTCCAGTATTCAGGTAGGAAACATTATTCTACCAGCATGAGAGGGATTTTTTTATGGAAAATCTAATATTAATCAGGATCATGAAGAGCTAATAGGATATTGACAGTTGAGATAAATACATAAGTAGATACAAATGGAATAAGATCATGGATTTGGGTTCTCAACAGAAACAGAACCATTAGGAAATGATTATGAAGGCTGAGAAGCCACTAGATCTGTGGTCAGCAAAGCGGAAGACCAGAAGAGCCAACAGATAGCTCTAGTCTGAGTCTGAAGGTCTGAGAACCAGGAGAGCCACTGGTTTAAGTTGCAGTGTGAAAACCAGTGGGCTCGAGACCCAGCAAGGGACCATGTTTCAGTCCCAACCCAAAGGCTGGAAAAAACTAATGTTTCCACTAATGCAGTCAGGCAAGAGCATTTTCCTCTTATTTTCAGGATAGTTAGCATTTTGGTTCTATTCAGGCCTTCAACAGATTGTATGAGACCCGCACACATTAGGGAGGGCAATTTACTTTACTCAGTCCACCAATTCAAATGTTAATTTCATCTCAAAACCCCCTCAAAAACACACCCAGAATAATGTTTGACAAAATGTCTGTGTACCTTGTGGTCCAATCAAGTTGTTACACAAAACTATCACAGACCAAGAAATACAGTTTCCATTCTGGGAACATTTAGCTTGCAGTGTGTCTAAGAATCAAGGTAGATAAAAGGGAGTAAGTAGGAAAACTCTTGCCCGCGCTGAGAGATGGGTATCTGGAGTTAGAGCTGGGAAAGGGATGTTTGTTGTTTATTTTATCATTGTTGTTAAGCAAAGTGACTAGACAAAAAGATGAAGGATGAGTAAAAATAGAATCTGGTAAAAGAATACAAAAAACCAAATTTATGGCAATTTAGATTCATTTGCATGGCATATGGAAGAAAAGAAAACCAAAAGAAGTAATAAATAAGGCAAAGCTGAAATGAAGTGGGAACTAAGACTATTTGCATATATGTATATATTTCATATTCCGCATATGTATTTTTAATCATACTTTAGACTCACATGGAGTAAAATGGCTTTTCTGCTTTCAGCACAACTCCTCCATAACTTAATAAATATGGCTATTTTTATTGTATTTTTGGTCCAAAAATACAATCAAATGAAAGGCAAAATTGCATTATTGTGAGGTTAATGCAATCATTACAGTGAGCTTGAGCCTCCTGCTAAAAAGGGAATTCTGGGGACTCAGTTCTGACTGCAAGATTTGAAAATTGGGTTGTTGCCTTTTCTTTTCTAAGCCTTGATATTTCCTCATCATCTCCCCTCTCTAACTCTTCTCTGCCTGGAAGAGAAGAACTTGTCTGCCTATATTTGAGGGTAGAGGAGGAGAGGAAGTCAATTGCCAATTGTAGTATATCTAAATTTGCATTATTCCTGAGTGTATAATGGCAAAATTTTATTGTACTAAATAAATACTGTGTACACACATATATACATTCATACATATATATTTATATAAAAACAAAAAAATATTATTTTCTTATTTTATAGTCAATGATGTTTAAATCTTAAATTGAATTCACGTTTCACTTCCTATTCTTTCGTTTTTTAACATTTAAGGATACAAACACAAATGAAGTTTTTCTTCATCAATCATTTGAAAGCCATCACGGTCTGATCACTTTTGAAGAAAATGTTTTAGCAATTACTGTAGTCAATATGCATGGCAATGATCAGAGAGTTCATTTTATTCAAAAAAGCTGCAGTAAATAGAGTATTGCAGATGGTAGGCATTCAGCAAATATTTTCTGACATTCAAAATTAAGTACAAAGATTCTATTGCATAAAAGCTGCATATTTTCAAATAGCCCCTATAGCTTCATAGCATCGATCATAAAACTGCGTGCAAATCAGGTAGGTTATGGTAATTTAATCAATTGCAGTTATTAACAGAAGCAGTAGAATATAGTGATTAGGTGTTCTAGACGCTAGGACAAGACTGAGTTCCAGTTTATCCTCTCAGCTTCAACTTCTTCATCTGCAATATATGGATAATAATAGTATCTAGCTTGAGAGTAATTGTAAGTATTAGATTAACACACTCATATCTCATATATATACTCATTTACATTATATACTCATATGTGTGATGAATGTACACATATATACATATACATGATGTATGTATATGTGTGTATGTATATAGTGTGTGTGTATACAT
>NW_012147819.1:3733918-3737892 GCF_000956105.1 Propithecus coquereli | reverse complement strand
TTTTACAAGATTTTCATTAACCTTTGTGTTGTGTTTAGCTTTGATATCTTGTTTTCACTAAATTTGCAGCTTCATGACTGTTGTTGTCTTTTTCTGACCTGGTTGTTTCCTCTCTCCTGCCCTGGTCCCTGCGAACTGTGTGCATGTGCATAATCTACCCCTCTGCTTTGACCTGAGGACCTGGGCTGCAGACATACAGCCTCAGTGAGTACAGCCTCAGTGGGCACAGGCTTGTCTTCTCAGGGCCTTCCTCCACCCCAGGGTCATTCTGACAAAAATGACATAAGACATAAGAGAGGGGAACACTCTGATTCTTCAAGAATATGCATGATAGCTTCTAGTAAATTTGCAAACTTCTGCCCCAAATGGCCCTAAATTCTCCTCTAAATCAAGAGTGACACTAGTTATTTTGAGGGTCAACTGTGAGGCAGGTATGACAGGAACAGAGTAAGCAAGAAGGAGAATTATAGACTATGATCTCAGATGTAATATATAGACATTTATAAGGACTTCAGGTTTTGTTCTTAATAAGGTAAAAAGCTCTGAAAAAATATAATCTGACTGTTTACCAAGATCATTCTGTCTCCTGTATGTAGAAAAGATCAAAAGGTAGAAAAATCATGGCACAGAGCAGGCAAGAAAAAGCTATTGTGAATATCCAAGAAGAAGAATCTGACAGCTAAGAACAGTAACTATGGCATTACCAGATTCTGAATTTATTTTGATTTCCTTCTGAACTGGATGTGAGGAAGGAGAGAAAGAGTCACAGACAAATTCAAAGTTTTTTTTATCCAAGCAACTGGAAAAATGGTGTTCACATTTACTGAGCTGGAGAAGGCACAGGGACAACCAATTTTAGGGGGAGTTCAGTTTGGGACATGCTGAGTCTGGATGCCTGAAAAATGGAGTCACCAGTCTTGGCTGACAATTACATTTGGAAGTCATGGGCATATTAATATCTCTTATAATCAGAGGATCAAGACTTAGGGAATGAGTTTAAATAGAAAAGAGAAGCCCAAGAACTGAGCTCTGTGATCAAATCAACATTAACAGATTTGGTAGATGAGGAGAAAGCAGCAGACGTGACTTGTAGAGGAGGAAGTGACCAGGAAAATGTGGTGTCCTGCAAGCCAAAAAGAGAGGGATCAACTGTGTCCACAGCGCCGACAGATTAGTACAATGAGGTCTGAGAATTGGTATAAACAATGTGCAGGCACTGAAGGCCTAGCCAAGGGCAGTTATCATGGTGAGGTACAAATGAAATGCTTGAATAAAGGGAATTCCAAAATATATAAGAGAAGAGGAATTGGAGACAGCAGGTAGAGATTACTTCTGAGAAGAGTTTTGCTGTGAATGGAAGCAATGAAATAGGGTAAGAATTAACAAGATGAGTAAATAGTTGTGGTTTTGTTTGTTTTGTTTTAACAAGGAAAAAACAGTGTGTGTGTGTGTGTGTGTGTGTGTGTGTATATATATATATATGTATGTGTGATGAGAAAGATGAAATAGAGAGGGAAAAATGATGACAGAAGGAAGAACTGGGGTTGCAATATCCTTAAGTAGTTAAAATAGGTTTGGATTCGATTCACGGTGGAGGCTGCTCTGTGCCGGAAGTGCAGACAGTACACTCACTGCAGACTCAGGGGAGGAGCGAGTGTGCGCAGATGCAGGAAGTGGGCAGCTGTAAAGAGTGAGCGGTGGATGATCTCTGATTGTTTCTTGTTTCTCAGTGAAATAGAAATTAAATTCATCAGCTGGAAGCGAAGAAGCTGAGGATGAAGAAAAATGCGTGGAAGATTTCAGAAGAAAAGAGAAACTATAAAATAGCTAATTAGGACAGTGAAAGAGTGACTATAGAGAAAAACATAAGGGCTTTACCAGAGGTTGATGGTCATAAATTCAAAGTGAGGCCAGCTGGCTTGGATGGGTGTCTTCCTCCAGCTAAAGTCCCCTCTGTGGGTGGATGTGCACAGTAGATGGAGAGGCAAATTTAACAGCCAAGTGATCACAGTAAAGCAAAAGAGGTGCAAAGGAGTTGAGTGTTTATACAAGTGAGTTGACACTTAGCCCCACAAATTCAGTAAGCTAGCTGAACCTACAAAGCTTATTGAAAATGTAGATTTAGAAATTGTGTTCACCTTTTACATTTTTATTTATAATATTCTATTTAGCTATGATTTAGTTTTTCCTTTGCCTAAATCAAAGGAGTTTCTTTACATAGCCCTTTTTGTCCAGAAACAAAGAAAACTGTGCTTTATTGTTCTATAAGAACAGAAGTGTGTAACAGAGAACAATAATTATCAAAATAGCCAAATATTGGAGAAGAGAAAAGGAAAATAAAGATCAGTGGGAGGCATAAAACAGACCTCAAAACATTCTTGAGATCAATTAAAGAAAATATAAAATGGCCACTTGGTGTTTATTTAAAATTGAAGAAGATATCTGCAAATAAGGAAATTATAAAGGATTATAATGCAATTGTTTTCTTATAATCAGCAACGTGCAATAATTAACATCTACATCAAATTCACAGAATTCACATTTTAAATATTGTCATTTTTCAGAAGAAAATGCCATTTAAAAATATATGAAAATAAGCGTATGACACCCAGAAAGAAATTATTTTATCAGATAAAGATTCTAGCTCTCTACAATCATCAAATTATACCAATACCATTTGTTCATTCAGACAAGCATGAAAATTTACAGAATACAATGAAATCATAACTATGTCCACATGTGGATTTTAAGCCTTGCTGGAGCATAAAAATACAAGCCTTCTCAGTATATAAATATTTGTAGAGCATTTAATAATAACTACATTAATTAATAATTGATATTTATTTTTACAACATTTGATAATTATTAGTAGGACTTCATAGCAAATCATGTTCACCCTCATATTTCTGTGTATTCCCACAATCTCCTGTCACCAACATGCCCATCTTCCTCCACAACCGCCCAAAACAAACATATACACAGCATCTAATCATTAGTTTCTTCAGCTAACTGTAGAAATATATGTATTTTTGTAACCTCTAAGGGCCTAACACAGTGGCTTTTCTGAAGAGGGCAGCAACCTATACCGAACCAACTCTAGCCCAGGGATCATGCGCAAAACCAAATTCAGACTTAATGACTTTATTTCCTAGCTTTCAAATTTAGGTAGGTCGTTACTATGGGGTGAATTGTGTTCCCCCAAAGTTCATATGCAAAAATCCTAACCCCTGATACCTGGGAATGTAACTATATTTGGAGATACAGATTTTTAAAAGGATAATTAAGTTTAAAGGAGGTCATTATGACTGATGTCCTTATCAGGTAAGGAAATTTGGACACAGACACACACAGAAGGAAGACCAGGCTAAGACAAAGGGAGAAGAGAGCCATCTGCCTGCCAAGGAGAGAGGCCTTAGAAGAAACCAACCTACTGACTCTTTGATCTCAGATTTTTTGCCTCTATGACCGTAAGTCAATACATTTCTGTTGTTGAAACCACCCAGTCTGTGTTATTTTGTTAGGGCAGCGCTAGCAGACTAATAAAAGTGGTCAGTGTAAATTTGGTTATATGCAACTAGTAAAGGAACAAAAATTAAGGAATCAGAAATTGTTTGTATTGCTCTAATTTCCACACCTTGTCTCCAAACAATTCGTGTTACAATCAAGTGTCCCAGATTAGTTCCCAGTAGTGATTATCTGATAACATCCATCCCCAAACTTATATCTTTCTCTGAAGACATAGAGAACATAGAGCTTTCTTTCCTTGGCTTACATGATTACACTTTTAAATTATTAGAGAACAATTTTTAACAACTTAAATGAGATCATTTGCATACCATAAAATTTACCTTTTGTAATTGCACAGATCAATGTTTTCAGTAAATTTATACAGTTTGCAGCCACTACCATAGCCTGGTTTTAGAACTTTTCTGGAGAACTAAAAGTTTTCTCATACTGGTTTCTGGTCAACATCT
>NW_012147819.1:3721956-3733248 GCF_000956105.1 Propithecus coquereli | reverse complement strand
GATCTAATCTCCTACACTCGTAAAATCTAATTAAAATTTCATTTTTAAGAACTCATCATTTGTCTGAGATGAACAATAGTTTTGTCAAAAAAATTTTCACATCTTTGAGCTTAAGTAATTCATTTTTCCCTGTTTCTCCATTAGATAATAATGAGTTAGGTAAGAAAGAAAAAAACTACTATAAGAATGTAAACAAAATGTGAGATGGCCCAGGGCCACCACGTCAGGTCGTTTCTTATGCTATTGCTGTTTCCAGGGCCGACAAGGTCTGACTTCAATTTACTAAAAGGGAGAAAAACTATAACATCATAACCTTTATTCAAAGACCTTTAAACAAATATATTCTAGTAATAACTTAAAAGTGACAGAAACAACTAAGACCATAAATAGTTTCCTTTGCTAATTTGGTAAAGTAAAAGTTCCCAAAACCCATCCTTAACTGTCAGAACATGTAGCTTTTTGTTTTTTAATGGACGTATGTTATTTATCATTAAGAATAATCAACTTTAAACCTGTTATTTAATAGCTGCAATTATTTTATTTTTATTTTTTTAATTTTTGGCAGATCCAGGAATCTCTCAAAGAAGAAGGATAAAGAATGTTTGTACTTGGCATTTTTATTATTCTTTCCCTTGAGCAATCTCAAATGCACTTGACCTGCATTAATTCAACTTCACGGAACCAATTCTGATACTCTGTCAAGGTTAAAGTTTTTCTCAGCAGGGGAAGAATTCTTGACACATTTATGAATTTTCTTCCTGTTTAATTGTAAAAAGTAGAAGTTAGTTTCGCTAAAAGGTTATGTCCTTTTAACAGACCAGTTTCTGGCAGATGAATATGAGGTAGCCCTGAGAACTAGATATCTTTATTTATTCATTTACTTTTATTTTTAACTGATACATAATATTTGCATGCATTTATAGGGGACATGTGATATTTTGATACACACATAGAATGTACAATGGTCAAGTCATATATTTAGTATATCTGTCACCTCGAGCATTTATCATTTTTTTGTGTTGGGGACATTTCAAATACTCTCTTCTAGCTATTTTGAAATATACAATATATTATTGTTAACTACAGTTACCCTACTGCACTATTGAATATTAAAATTTATTACTTCTATCTAACTGTATGTTTGTACCCATTAACCAACCTCTCTTCATCTCCAAACCACTTACTTGCCACACACACCTGTCTCAGACTTTAGTAACCATAGTTCTATTCTCCACCTCCATGAAATCAACATCTTTACTTCCATCTATGATTGAGAATATGTAGTATTTATCTTCCTGTGTCTGGCTTATTTCACTTAACATAAGGACTTACAAGTTCCATCCAGTTGCTGCAAATGACAAGATTTCATTCTTTTTGTGGCTGAGTTGTATTCCATCGTATATATGTACTACAGTTTCTTTACCCATTCATCTCTTGATGGACACATTAGGTTGATTCCATCTCTTTACTATTTTGAACAGTGCTGCAATAAACATATGAGTGCAGGTATATCTCTGATATACTGATTTCTTTTCCTTTGGGTAGATACCCAGTAGTGGGGTTGCTAGATTGAACAGTAATTCTATTTTTAGTTTTTTGAGAGCCCAGAAGGACTTTGTCTTAGGCCATTGTTCTTTGGGTTCATTAATTTCCCCTAAAAATAATTTATTATTCCTCTAAAATTTCTTACAGCCCCCCACCTACTTCTTTATGAAGAAAGTAAGTATCAACCCTCTGGCCTTTACTTAAGTCTCATATTTGTGGGACTTTCATGTCTATATGCACCTTAATAAATCTATATGCCTTTTTCTCCTATTATCTACTGTCATTCATTTCAGCGAACCTTCAGTGGATAGAAAGGAAGCTTTCCCTCTGCCCCTACACATACACGCCTGTCCAACGCCATTGGTGAGGATAAAAATTAAGACACTATAGAAGATAATTGGCAATATGTATTACTCTTTAAAGTGGAATTTTGTTGTGATTTGTTAATTCTACTTTTAAGAATATACTCAGGGCTGCCTAGGAACACATGGGTGCCTTGTTTACTCATCCCAATGTTTATATTGGGAAAATCGAAAGAAACAGTCCAAGTGTTTATCAGTGGGGAACAGGTAGATTGATCAGGGTATATCTACAAAAAAGAATATTAAGTAGCTGTTAAAATCACAAGGTAAAAGAAAATATAATCATTGTGTAATGTTAAGGGTTTTTTAACAGAGTTATAAAACAGAATATAATAAAACGACATATGTATAAACATATGAGACATAGTGCATACACTCACATAAGCATTAAAGATATTTGAAAGATAAACTCAAAACTGACCACCAATTGGGAATGAGACATGGATAGGAAAGTTTAAAAGCATTGGTCTTAATATCATATAGTTCTATTTTCTATGATTTTTGTTTTCTTTTATAAACTTACCAAAAGAAGAATGTCCAGACTGTGAAATGCAGAATGATGAGGTTCATAAATTTGGAAAGAAGAGTTTTATTTCTCATAAAGGGTTATAGCTTGCAGGGTGGACATTCTGACAGGCTGGGAATCAGAGCCTCAGGCAGAAGTGGAGAGCAGGTACTTTGAGGGAGGGAAAATTAGAACAGGAATTTGTGCTGGACAGGGTGACCGAATATACATATTTAATAAGCTATAGGAAGAATCATGGATATCTATGAAAGGAGAAACATGCACACGTGTAATTGGGCTTTATGCAGCTTTATGGGATCAGTGTTCAGAAAATGATGGTGTTAGCATGATCTAAGGATGGAGTTTCCGGCCCTCTGATGCCGAAAGGTGAAGCGGAGGATACTAAAACCCTTTCTATGTGGCCTCTGCAGACTGGTCAGAACCACTCCATGGCTGGTGGTCTCTTATCACGAAGAAGTCTGGTCAGTTGTCATATCAAAACTGCAAAAAGGGAGAAACATCACAAGATTGGTTTCTATTAGCCCCTAGGGAAGAAAGCTTAGGAAAGCTGTTAGCAGGGAGTATCACGAGGCATGGCTGGGAACTCAGTTTTAAGGCTTCTCTAGGGTCCCCTTGGCCAAGAGGGAGTCCATTCAGTAAGCAGGAGGCTTAGGATTTTATTTGAGTTCACAAGATGTTATCATTAATTATTCAGACTGGACTACATTCCTTATAATCTCCTGTTGTCAGTTATTCTGGTGCCCTGCTCCATGAATTCAACTTGTGCTTTTTCTTTTCTTTTAAATGTCCTTTGTCTGTCTAAATTCTATCGAAATCCCTTTTTTATAACTCAGTTTAAGTCTCGCCTCTCCCATGTAGTGTTGTCTAATTAAAAACTGCCCTCCATAAGCTATTTAATCTAACCACTTACCCCACTTAGGATCCATAACATGGACCTTATTTTAAAAATATGACATTGTAGGAGAAGAAAAACCATTTTTCCTCTATTCTTCATAGTTTTTAGCTAGGACTTTTACAGCAGCTAGGACTGCTGTAAAAAACAAACAAACAAACAAACAAAAAACAGAAAGATTAACAAGAAGTAAACAAACAGAAGTTTATTAACGTATATTCCTCATGTATATACGGTAGATACCCAGAGAAAAATGAGTAACTCTTCAGAGGCGGCTTAGAATTTAGGTTCAAATACCGTTCTCAGTTACAGAGGAAAGAGAGAAAGGTGTGAAGGAATCAGTTATGGGGAGGTGACCAGGAAAAGTACCCTAAACAAGAGTAAGGTTTGTTATACAGATTTAAATTGGTCCTTCTGCTCTGATTCTTTTCTAGTCTCTAGAGATTTGGTCTGCCTTCTCTTTCTGGTACAAGAGGGAGGCACCCTTACAAATGGAAATTTCCTTTATAGATGTAAATTTTCCGTACAAAAGTGTAACTTCCACTTCATCTTTAGAGCTTCTCCTGTGTCTATTATTTCTCAAAATAATCAGCTCAAAATAATCTTTATGCCAAAGCGGCATATGCTGGGGTGGTATATTCTGGTCTCCCACAACACCTTATATTGTTCTCTACTGCTCCTTATTTGGCACCAGGTAGTAATTTTCTTAGGAAAGATTCCTGGATCAAAGACTTCTCCTCTGAATATTTACCACATCCTGTGTAGAGTGGGTGCCTGGTAAATGTTTATCACTGATTGTTTACTAAGTACAATCACTTTGACTTCACAAGTGTTTTTGTTTTTGCAAGGTTTGCTTTGTGTGGTAGCACTTTTTCAGAGACAAAGGGATGGTCAGCCATCTCTTTTTAATGATTTTTTCTCTGTTCAAAATGGACACTAAGCTGGTAATTAACTTCAAGAATTAAAGTAGATTCAATGACTATTTTCATAATATACTAATTCTTTTTGTGGACATTTTTCTCCCATCTTTATATATTACGTTCACTATTAATAGAACTCATAGTATGTCTTTTCACGCTTTCAGTGGCTTTTATGCCAGCCTGAGTATTGAAGTGGTTTCCTGTAGTACTATAAAAGTTTTTCTGCTTTTATCCTATTTTTTCTGGCCTTCTCATCTTTTTCTTTAAAGCCAATATGATGGCCTCCCATAGTGCTACTATATTTCTTCCAATAGTCATACAAGAACAATCAACAAGATAAAAGAAAGCACATCATATGAAATTTTGTTTTGAGTTTAAAGAGCGTGACTGAGCACTCACAAAAAGAAATGTTCTTCCCAATGGAAAAATACGTTTATTATCTTCTTTCTAAGGCTTTGCCTCTGACCCAAAATAGTGTTTGAGCAATAGCAGCTCATCTCTGTTACAATTTTGAGTCATTTAGTTTCCACAAACCCTAATGTGTAACTAGGCCTACGGAATACAAAAAAGGCTATTCACTGGGGTATAATATTTTGATATTCTCTTTTGTTCATTCAGTTTCTACTAAAGGTAAGTAGAGTCAATAGGAATGCATGTATTCAAAACATAAAGGCTTGAAAGCTGAGCCTCTACTTACTGTAATGGAGCTAGTAACAACTGTTGAAGCACAATGTGGAATTAAACCCAGGTTTTCTTTGTCGCTGGCATGCATGTTGTTACCCTTTTAATGGTAAGATTCAATTTATCTTCTTCATTACCAAAAGTGCGCTTTTAATGGCCAAATGATTTTGATGGTTTAATGAATTTCCACAAGATGACTTTATTTCCAGAAAACCTGTGATTAAGGATAATATTACAACTAAAGCTTTCACCTTGTTAGCAATAACAATCCTGCCAGTTTGGGTAATTACCAAGGTCAATTACCCTCCCTATCTCCTGTGCCACTACGAGCAATAAATATTTATGAATATCTAAGAACATCTTTTGCAATCTATCTAGATGTCACTTTGAGAAATTCTTGTCATTTAAAATCAAAAGAATGGATTGTGAATGGGATGACTGTACAATTTATTATCACAAACCAGGACAGTCTGAGAGTGAAAGGGGTGATATTAATAATTATGCCAGGACAACAGGGGCTGCTGGATGGTCCCAGAGAAACTGGGACTTATTGTCTCAATGGTTGCATTTTCCAAGTAGTTTTCAGACTAAAATCCAAATTTGAGAAAACAAAAGATGCTGGAATTTTCTGTGTCACTGGAGATGGTAAAAAGATGAGTTATCAATAAATCATTTGACAATGTGAACAACAAAGGTTATGGTGACTCTTACAGTGATGGAAAATAAAATGTGAGAAATAATCTTTTCATAATTACTTGGCTTACCTGTGTTGGGGCTGATGGATCATGTATTTGTTTCATGAAAGCAAAGAAAAGGCTTTATTTAATTTCCAAAAATGTGAACTCATCCAAAGCTTCATACATTAGCGTATTTGATGTGATTATATATTTACAAAAAAAAATGCTTTCTACAATGGCATGTGAAATGTTGTAATGATAATGAAGGCATCACATGACTCGGTGTCCTATACAGGACATATGGAAGGATATGTGAGAAGAAAAAGAGATGAAAGAAGTTGACATAAAAACTTACATTTCCATCCTTGAAAGTATTTTTTAAAGAGCATACTATGAAGTGAAAATATGCATGTACTTAGAATTCAGTGAATCCAAAAGAAATTTTAACTTTGTTAATATATGAATAATTCAGTGTTCCTCTTCTCTAGGGTTTAAAAACTTTAATCAGAAGTTGACATTGCTTTGTTATGATAAAATTTGCAGAAAGGGTGACATGAAACTAATATTTACCTTGAGTTATGTGGTACCAGAGTTTACTGTACTTGGTCCTACATGTACCATGATAGCCATAGAGAAAGTCTGGTGAATCATTTTCCTTTCATTTTCTTTTTATTTCTTCCTTTGGTTTCATCTTGCTTTCCTTCCTTCCTTCTTTTCCTTTTTAAACCAAAATCATTGCCCTGAGAAGTCAGTATATAAGCAATTCTTTGTGTGAAATTGTCATGTCCTCAGTGTAAGAGGGAGTTTTCAAAATACTTGCTTGAGGTGCTAGTCACATACTGTGGGGCCCCAATATTTGATGAAACCTTCTACTGTTAAATTGCAACTGAGGTTTAAAATGTGGCTCAGAGACTCTGTATAATGAATTCTGAATGTCAATTTTATGAATGTTTCTGCAGTATACCATATGAATTTTAAAACTTCACTTTAGGTCTATTGAAAACAAACAAACAAAACAAAAAAAAACAGCATTTTTAATCCCAGAGACTGACACAGACACGAATAGGCAATGCTATAACTTTGAATTGTGAAAAGATTTTGTGACTATGACTGCTAAATCAGAAAAGATAAATTATTCAATAGAAGCAGATTATTTTTGATGTTAATCATTAGGAAAAGTATATGTCCATGTGTGTATATATTTAAAACTTTTTTAATCTTAGAAATTAAGTGTATGATTTCCAGATGGAAGTTTTTCACTAGTACATTTTTATTTCCTCTCAACAATCCAATGCTATCGTAATCATTGTAATCTAGAATCATAGGCCTAAATTATTATCAGTTTCTTTATATTACATACTCTTATTTTTAATAAAAGTTTTAATTGAAAAAATTTCAGACCTACAGACAAGTTGCAAAAACATTATAATGAAGTTCCCCCTTTGTGGAAGGCAGAATAATGGCTCACCAAAGATGTCCATGTATATTAATTCTCAGATCCTGTGACTATATTAACTTGCGTTGCAGAAAGGACTTTACAGATTTGATTAATGTATCTTGAGAAGAGGCGATTATTCTGAATCATTGGATAAACCCAATGTAATCACAAAGGTCTTTGTAAGCGGGGGAGATCTGAAGATAATATGCTGTTGCCTCTGAAGATGGAGGGAGGGGCCATGAGCCAAGGAATACAGGTGGCCTCAGACACTGGACAAGGTAAGCGTACAAATTTTCCCCTAGGGCCTCCAAATGAAATGTAGTCCTGCCAACAGGTGGCTTGATAGTTAAAGAATTTTGCTTTTTTTATTCTATTTTTCCTTCTACTTTTATTAGTTGGAAAACTAATAAAGATGTCACTATAAAGGAGATCTTTTTTTGTTTTATAGTATCACTGTAGACTTTTGAATTTTTATGGTCATTAATTTTTTTGCTCAAATTTCACCACATTTGGCCAATGCATGCCCATCATATTGGTTCCTATTTCATTCTGAGATATACCCCTGTGTTTAAATTATTCCTTTTTTTATTTCACAGTACTATGTCCTAGGTTCATTTTGTGCTTTCCCTGTTATAGTTCTGGAATCAGATATTTTCTCAAAAAACTCTGATACCTTTTAGTGGAGAATTTCACATACAAAAAATATCTGGAATTAGATGTGCTCATTCCCCTTGGGTTGTCATTGTTTCTAAGCCAGAGTTAGGAAATAGAGGGTTTTTATTCTTCAGTTATTATTTCATACTGATATTTTTTTTTCTTTTGGACACAGAGTCTTGCTCTGTCATGCAGGCTGGAGTGCAGTGGCACAATTATAGCTCGCCACAGCCTCAAATTCCTAGACGCGAGCGATCCTCCCTCCTCAATCTCTGGAGTAGCTGGGACTACAGGTGCCTATCCTGACACCTCTTCTTCTAATCCAGTGTCACAGTATTCTTTCCTACCTTCCCCATTCTGTATTCTTCCCATTACAATGAGATCTCTGTTTTCCCAAAATATCAATATATGCATTATTATTCTCAGTGTTTTCCCAAAATATCAATGTATGCATTAATATTCTCAATTCCACAAAACATATGAATCACTTTCAAATTCTTACATCTACACTACTACCAACAAGATATAAATTAAGAGAAGCTTGAGGTTTCTTTGCAGTTATTTTTGTCTTTAAACTGAAGATGAAATATCAAAGTACTGTGCTCAAAAGTTGTTTTTGATGTTGTTTTCTTGGATATTTTCACTTTTTATTAATACATTTTTATTGTTTAATTTTGTCTCTAAACAGATTTAGGCATATTCCCTTCCTTGTTGAAACTATTTTATTTTTTGGATATAGAAAATAATAATGTTTCTAAAATTCAAAGCTATATTGTAGCAAAGGAAAAGTAATATCTTTCTCTCACCCATCGCTGGGTTCACATTGACAGCCCTAAAACAAAAAAAACAGATTAACAAGAAAAAAACATAACAAATTTATGCTTTTATGTTACATAGGAGCCTACAGAAAGGAAGACTCAAAGACCAAGGGAAAACCATATATTTTGATGCTTAGGTTTAATGAAAAATGGAGATTATACTTCATGTAGAAGTATAATTGGAGAAAAAGGGGGTATGAGCTAATGGTAATAAACTGGGGGGAACTTAGCAAGGCCTGTTTGTTCAGATTCTTCTTGGTTTCTCTGTGTACATTCCTTTCCTTCAGGAATGGGGCAGGACATTTGTCACATAAGGGTCTTAAGACCTACTTTCAGGGGAAGTAGATCAGAGAGTGAACTTCCTGGGTTTTATGGCTTGTTTGGGGGCAGACAGAAGGCAGCAAGAAAGTCAGAGAGACTTTCTTGCTTTCTGAGGCCCACTTGTCTCCTTCAATTAAAAAATGTTCACCCTGCCAAGGGGTATCTGTTCTGAACCCTAACAATACCAAAGGTCAGATTCAGAAAAGCATCACTATCTTCATCCTTTCCACTCTGTTCTCTTCCACCTCCCATAGGAAAAAGGTAAATTATTAGCTTCTGGTTTGTCCCTTTTCTGTTTCTTTTGACAAAAATTAGCATATACATGTTTAAATTCTTATAGGAAATATGTTCATATAAGTTCATAGATATTGTTCCCATTCTTTTATACAGCTAAATATATTCCATCATGTAGATGTTCATTCACCTAATTGCACAATAGGGAATGTTCAACAACTCAAATGTTATGATTCTCATTTTCTGTTCTTCTTACAGCATCTTTGTATGATCGTAGGTTTCTTTTCTTTCTTTGTTTTCAATTTCTGGACAAATTCTGAGAATTTGGAGTAGTTTGCAACATTTCTACTTTATACGAGTACATACTTCTATCAATATAGGGAGGTGCAGTTTCTTTTTTGGTCCCATGGACAGATTCAGATGTATGTAGCTACCATCATCCTAGAAAAAGTGGAGGTTCTTATCCCAGAGCAACCAGAAAATCTTTCCCTTCTAAGAAATATTTTTGAACTAGTATAAAACTCAGTCACTGTGTTATATAATAGTCAAATGTTGATTAGACTATCAGCTGTCTTCTTGGAGTTTTTATCAAGCTGTCTCTGAAGAAGGAGCTTCAGGGAAGTTAATGTATGTTGAATACTTCTTATAGCTTCAGGAATTCTTATCATAAATCAATATTGAATTTTTGGAGACCTTTTCTGCTACTATAGAGATGTTTATGTTTTTCTTTTACAATGTGTTAAATGTGGTGAATTATGTTTTCAGATTTTTTAATGTACAACTGTTACCAGCCTCTGAGTGGAGATATTTTCAGGTTATTGGTCACCATAGAGAAAAGAATTTCAAGATACCACATAAGCCAAGTAAGCAGCTTTTATTAAAAGTGAAAGTATGCTCTACCAAGAGAGAGGGAGTGGATAGGCTCACAAAGAATAGCTGCACGAAGGAAGGGGATTTTGGTTTTATGAAATCTCAGTAACTGAGTGGACGAATAGTCAAGACTAAAAGATTGGTTTTTACTAAGAATTTGGGTAGTAATTCCTAGAATTGGGTTCCCTCCTATTTTCATACATTATGTAGTTGTTTCGGTGATTTCAAGGGCGGAGAGATTTTAAAATCACAATGTAAATGATATTATAATTAGCCAAAGTTCATGTAAGGTGACCTAGATAGCTGACAAACCGGTTGAAACCAGTTCTTGTCTGTGATTATCAACCCCCTTAGTTAGACTTTAACACCTGCACCCACTCTGCAAGCCCCTGCATCTGGCTTCTAGCCTAGTAGCCTAGCTAGCGTCTACCTGAGAGTTGTTTATTTCAATACCTGCACCTACTCTGTAAGCCCCTGCAGCTGGTCTCAGCCTTGTCTTCTAGTCTCCTACTCTACAACCACTTTTACATCCTGGAATAAAGCCAACTTGATCATTACGTATTGCTTTGTTTGCATATTACTGATTTTTTTTTAACAGTGTATCACCACCCATAAAGTAACAGTATCAGTGTTCACAAGTGAGTCTGGACCGTTAGTTTCTTTTCCTTCATGAATGGATTAATGTCATTGTCACAGGAGTGGGTTTGTTATTGCAAGAGTGGGTTGTTCAGCCCTCTCTTGCTCTCTCTGTTCTCATGCCCTTTCTCATGGGAGGATGCAGCAAAAAAACCCTCACCAGATGTGGGCCCCTCAGCCTTAGACTTCCCAGCCTCCAGAACTGTAAAAAGTAAATCTCTGTTCTTTATATATTGCCCAGTTTGTGGTATTCTGTTACAGAAACACTGAAAAGACTAAGACAATTGTAGGTAGTCACATTGGCTAATAATAGTTCATAACATTAATACAAATATAAAGACAATACAGATCACTCTAAGAATATTGGAATCTGCTTAATCTATTAATTTCTAAAACAGCTGTGTTAAATCCCACTATTTTAGCAGGTTCATCTACTTCACTTTTACTTCTGATAACTTTTGATTTACATATTTTGAAGCTATGTTATTAGATGCATAAAAGGTTTAGGGCCTTCCTATTCTACTTGAGATTTTTTCATTACTGATTTACTTAGATTTGCCTCTACCATTTTATTTTGTACTTTCTATTTGTCTTTTTTTCACCTATGTTTCTTTTTTTCCTCCCTTGTTAGGTTCAGTTGGATTGATTTATTTTGTCATTGTTTGTTTCACTTTTACTACTCTGTAAGTTAAACTTTTTATTTCTGTTTTTAATTATA
>NW_012147819.1:3706002-3720961 GCF_000956105.1 Propithecus coquereli | reverse complement strand
CTATCTTAGAAGGGGTAGAGAAAAGGATAAATTATTACCCAGCCAAGCTGTGTTTTATACCTACATAGATATACACGTATATTTCATACAAATAGAGAGAGAGACAGACAGAAAGACAAAGATAAAGAGACAGAGACACAAAGACAGAGACAGATATGTTTCCTTCCATTTTTAAACATGTAGAAATGATCTCCTCAGGTAGAATGGCCAGAGCCTTCAGTGAGCATGCATCAGAAGCAATAGTAACAAATATGAATTCCATGTACAACAATGTTTAGAATAGAATAATAATAGCTAAAAAAATATTGATATAGGTATAGATGTCAGTATAGGTGTAGAAATATAGATATATATGATATAGATTATAGATATATAGACTGATGACTATTACTAGATGCTGGGCATGATCCCAGGTCCTGAGGATGGAATAGAGAGAAACATAGACATGTTTCTTACCCTCAGAAAACTCTTGGATAATTAAACAAGCAAGCAATTGCAATAAAATGTAGTGCTAAGATAGGAGAAGTAGAAGTTTGTTTTAAAAGATTGTCACTATATGTGGATGAAAAGTTCTTTTCAGCAAGCCTTTCCAGAAAATTCTTCCAATGCTTTTTAGCTCTAACAACCTCAGTCTGCCTACCAGTGAGCTGTAATAACCCATGGGGCTCATCAATTCAGCAGAGTCAGGCTGAATCATTTATTAGATTAGAGACCTACAAAGAGAACGCCCAGTGTGAGTCAGAGAGAGCTGTTGCTAACTCCAGGACTGCCTGCTGGCTCTTTGAGGCTTTGCTGAACCCATGCCCCAGTGTGGGAGGGCCAAGACAAAGGAGACAGACACAGGGGCTATTTAAACACCACAGTTCCATTCTCTTTCATTTTTAAGGGCCACTGTGTTGTTTTCTTCTAGCCTCAGGGTCAATCTGCAGTGATGTTTCATTCTGCCACAGAGATTGTGATGCTAAATCAAGAAATTTAAGTGAAAGAAAGCTGAAGCTGCTTCTCCTGCTTCTCCCATAGGATTTAGGACAAGAATAGGAATCTGTCTCTTCTCTTCTTATTTCCTCATAGCTCCCTTACAAGGTATGCCCCCAGCTCTGACAGCATCTCATCTTTTGTGGCGTTCTTTGCTGTCTGTTACCTTGGGAGTTAGAATCTCTGAGAGACTGCTCTAAAATTTAAAAATCATCTACAGATTAAGCTAGTACAGAAAACAGTTGACTATTCAATATAGGCAAAATGGAATTGGAAATAAAACATTTTAAAACAACATCAAGGAAAGCACATTTCTTGGATTGAAAACAGGGGGATTCACCCCATTGGATGGAATATTGAATATTGAAACTAAATAGATATAGCACCCACTTTAAAAAAAATTGCAACATGAAGCAATACAAGATGAAACAGGTTGTCAAGATTTTATTATAACAAAAATTATTTTAAAAGTAGCAAATATATCTGGAAATGACTTTCTGCAGACAACAACAACAAAACCACTCAAAATGTAGGTATTGCTCCTAAACATTTACTGTCCTCTCTCTTTCAGGTCTGGTATCCATAGGCCATTCTTCTACTGGCAAATAAAAACATCAGATGAAAGTGTGTTTCTACAGTGTCAATCTAATAACATCCTTCTAGATTCACTTGCTAGGGTCAGTGCTTTTAATTTTTTAAAAATCTCTAAATTCAAAGGAATTTGAATCACTCCAGTATTTTAAAATTACTTACCAATTACTTTACTTAAATACTTTATTTCTTTCAATAAAAATTTTATTCTTCAACTATGAGATGCTTTGTTCATTATATTTTTGAGAACAGAATATAACAGTATCACCTATAAATAATAATTAAATTTAGCCTACTGGGATTGCTGGTTCCTGCCCTAGAAGACTGTGCCTCTTCCTTACCATTCGGTTTTAAGTTTCCTTTGAGGTTGTCTGGTGTCACAAGCGGGGCATGCAGCTTAGAACCGCCTTTCAGAAGGCATTGCATCTTTGCCCTGTAAATCTCGCTTACAATTTATACAACATTTCCAAGAGCCATTGAATTGCAATGACAGCATTATCTTCCCAGCAGTTTCAACCATCCTTCATCGAATTAGCAAAAACAAAGAGTACATATAAAAAGACTTGACAATTCTCAGGACTTTATTTACCCAGGTCAACTAAGACTAGAAGTTTTATTGCATAATAGCAATATTTGTGCATGTACTATGTAGTAGTTCAGTTTTATCAATAAGATTCAGTAATTCATCATCATGGAGAAAATTTTATTCATCAAAATTCTATGGCACTTGTCTGGGGCCAATCGCTGTGGATGATATGTGGGAGAAGTGGTCCACATTTCCCAGAAGGTTCTAAAGGGTTTTTGTCAGCAACCAGGTCTTTGAAAAGTGTTGGGGTGTGAGGGAATTATTAGGATTGGAAGATTATTCATGCAGTGTGGTGATTCATCCCCTCTGCCACCTTAAATATTCAAAACGCTTGTGTGATCTGACTTTTGGGAGATAATGGAGGGTGAAGTTCAACAGCTTAACATGATATCGGGTGGAATTGCACAGTGTATGATGTTTCTGAAATAGACGCAATGAAAAAGCAAGAGGAAATGAGTCATGGAAAGTATGGGGAGGGCCCCGGCCTGCCCAGGGCTGTGGAACCAGAGATTAGGATAGTCTCTCCTTGATCACCAAGGGGCAAGATGACTCTCCTTCCACACACAGGCTAGTACTACATGACAGAAATATACAGCAGATCAGAAAATGCTTCTGATCAAAAAAGATTTTTTCAGTGTAAAGCAGTATTGAGATAGTATGTTTCTCTATGAGACAGATATCAGCCATATCCAAAACCCAGAGTTATAAAGGGTTTCATGCATACTCTGTAAAATAATTTAAAATAATACCCTTGAATATTTTTTCCTTCAGACGGAGACAAAAGATAAAAATGAATCCTTCTAGCCTAAGAGAAAAAAAACATTCTGTTCCTATTCCTTGCTACTAAATGACTATTTCGTTATACAAGATCCTTTTAAAAGCTCAATAGTACAAATGTATACCATAGAGAATATAAGCAGTGAGCAAGAGTGCCCTAGAATTGGGGATGGAAGAAGCTACGATCTGGGTCCCTGTAACACCTTTGGCTGCATCTCCTACCAATCAGTCTTGAAATTATGCAGAGGTAGAGCTACACTAAACAAAATTGCTTTGTCCTTAGGTCTTACTTTAAAAATATATGTCTAAATATATAGAGAGATATATATTTAAAGTTTCACTCAGAAGATTTAGCACATATTTGCCATTACAAGAGGAGATGTGGGCAAAGGCAATTAAGATTTATTTTATTTCCCCCAGCACAAGTTCTTCATTGCGAAGTTTGGGTTTTCCCCCTTTAATTAAAAGTGAAAATTGATCTTCCCATAAGGAGATCTTAGATAACATACTTGGTTGACATTTTGCTTGACATGAAGTTGTTGACAACCATTCATTTCTACTGTCCCTGATGTTCTGCCCTGCCATTCAGTTTTATGAAGGGCTCTAAAGTTACTGGAAGTAAATACAGATGTTCTCACTTACTTTACATCTGCTACAACTATCAGGTTATTTCCTTGAACTACCCTTAAATTATTCCCTAAGGCCACAGAAACATCAGACACATTTTTTATTCAAAATTAAGAGTGAAATAAGTAAATGTTTTGGGAAAAATAAGCTGAGGGTGGTGGAAAAGAGACCCTTGCTTTTAATCACTAATTAGAGTGGGCTACAAACATGAACATGAAATGACTTGATAGAATTTTGTTTTATAGCTTAAATATTTATGCTTTTGTTGGCTACAACAAACACCTGAGGGGAAAAAAGACTTTGCCTTTTATGTAATAAAAAATAATGATTTTCTTGTCATCATTGAATATAAATAACAACCTGATAGATTAGATACAACAAATAAATGATCTAACTGTAATGTAATATGAACCAAATCGATGTATATCCCAGATATGTGTCTGGTACCATTTTAAATTAAATCAAAAGTTCATCGTAATAAACAGCACCACGGCAAATAAGAAAGCCAAAAAGCTTTCTACATGACATGCTTTCTCATAGATTGTTTCCATTGTAAAGGGATTAATTTGACCAGGACCCAAGTCTTTATTATGCTTTGATATATACAATTCTTCTTAATGTCATCTGGGAGTTCTTAGGTTAATGAAGCAAGTTTAGAAAAAGGCCATTGTGAAGCTGAAGGTTTGTATTAATGTTTCTAATGTTCTAGGCAGCATAAATAATAGTATTATATCAGTAAATATTTTGTGACCTTTTTTATAAGATGGTGAAAGAATTCAAATTGCAATTTCAGAAGATTAGTTATTCATTCAAAAAAACAGGGAAGGTCTTAATAAGCTGAAATATTAATATGACTATTTTTTAAATTTCTGTATGTGCCAATTATAGTCACTGTGTCAAGACCACACATCCTGACTAAGTCAAGTCACAAACTAGAAAACGTTCTACCTATTAAAAGTTGTGGATGATGTAGCATTATCAACAATTCTTCACTACAGTAGTTTAAAATAAATTCAAAATTAATGGTGGTGAACCAGAGATATCATCTGTGTATAAAGGATTTCATTTCTATTTGAAATACTACATCTATCCTTATAGATAAGAGACAAGAAGGGAAAAAAGTCTTCATAGATATAAGAGAAGGAGACTGGTGACCGGTGAGGCAGAGAGAGAGAGAGAGAGAGAGAGAGAGAGACTGAGAAAGAGGGAGAGAAAAGAATTGCTCATATAGATGACTTTCTATATGGTGAATAAAATGTCTTTGTTCCTGTTCTCAGAGAATCACACACCCAGGTGCAGCTTAGTTGAATAAAAGCTGAAAGTGGACATGATTGGTAGACAATATTAAAGGTGTCATCATGGGAGCCAGGCAAAATTGTAATATTCTTTTAACTGGCTTTGTGTATCCAGAAGCCAATGGCAAACATAGAATACCCAGCTGCAGATCAACAATATGCTACAGTCAAGCACTTTGGGTTTAAATCCCCTTTTCACTACTTATTTGATGGGTGACTTTGTGTACATTTTTTTAGCTTTGTGAGTTTCAATTCCATGATTTGTAAAAGGGAGTTAATAACTAATTTAATACTTTAAAGTGATAATGAAATAATGTATGTGAAGTAGTCAATGCATACTGGCTGTGAGATAAATGGTCTTTTGATTTTTCTACCAAACTACAGATACATAAAACAAAAGATATTGTCATAAGGAGGAATGGCAAAATCAAACCTAATACTAAGACTGCTCAAAACCATATGTTATCAATATATCCCCCACCCCGAAGTTCCCAAAGTTAAATACATAGGGAATGAAATCACATGAAGGCAGCCTTCTTTTCCAATCGCCCAACGTAAATGGAAAACATACTACAAACAGGATGAGTGGCTGGATTCAACAGCATTAAGTAATGCTGTGCAAAGCGCTGATTCTTACCATCACGAGAGGGATTATTCCTTTTATTCAGGATTTCATGTTTAAAACATAAGAACAAAATAAAGATAAATCACAGCCATACTGCAGTGATTCATGCCAGATATTCTGCCCCTCCATTATCTTTTTATTGGGTGAGAGAAGAGAGAGAGGAAGTGCGGGACAATATAAAGCTGCTCACAGCACCTCTATTCTGGTCTTGTAACTGGGATGAAAAATCCAAACATACGATAGAACAATGGGTTTAAAAGGAATAGTGTTGTTTATTCTAACAAATACATATTAATGATTACCAGCTGAAAAAGAAAAATAGAAACATTCCTATTCTACCCCGAGAGTCAAAAAGAATAACACTTCTGTTAACTGTAATCTTTTTGACTTCTTATTGTGCTTCACTTTATTGCGCTTTGCAGATATTGCCAATTTTACAATAGGTTTGTGGCAACCGTGTGTCAAGTGAGACTATCAGCCTCCTTTCTCAACAGCATGCTCTCACTTCATGTCTCTGTGTCACATTTTTGTAACTCTTGCAATACTTCAAACATTTTCATTATTATTATATCTGTTATGGTGATCTGTGATCAGTGATCTTTTCATTATTATAATTGTTCGGGGGCACCATGAAAAATATTGTGTGTGTTCTCTGCCGAATGGGCATTCCCCTGTCTCTTGCCCTCTCCTTGGGCCTCCCTACTCTCTGAGACACGACAGTATTGAAATAGGCCAATTAATAACCCTACAGTGGCCTCCAAGAGTTCAAGCTAAAGAAGAGTTGTATGTCTCTCACTTTTGATAAAAAGGTACAAATGATTAACTTTAGTGAGGAATGTGTGTTGAAAGCCGAGAAGGCTGAAAGCCAGGCTATTTGCATCAGTTAGCCAGGTTGCAAATGCAAAGGAACAGTTCTTGAAGGAAATTAAAAGTGCTACTCCAGTGGACACATGAATGATAAGAAAGCAAAACAGCCTTATTGCTGATATGGAGAAAATTTCAGTGCTCTGGATAGATCAAAGCAGCCACAACATTCCCTTAAGCCAAAGCTTGATCCAAAGGAAGTTCTAAGTCTTTTCAATACTACAAGGGCTGAGAGAGGTGAGGACGCTGCATAAGAAAAGGTGGAAACTAGCTGTTTGGTTCACAAGGTTTAAGGGAAGAAGCAGTGTCCACAACATAAAAGCGCAAGGTGAATCAGCAAGTGCTACAGTAAAAGCTACAGCAAGTTATCCATAAAATCTAGCTGAGATAGCCAATGAAGTGGCTATAAGAAACAACAGATTCTCAGTGTAGATGAAACAGCCTTCTTTTGGAAGAAGATGCTATACAGGACTCTCATACATAGAAGTCAATGCCTGGCTTCAAAGCTTCAGAGGACAGGCTGACTCTCTTGTTAGGGGCTAATGCAGCTGGTGACTTTAAATTGAAGCCAATGCTCATGTGTCATTCTGAAAATCTCAGAGTTCTTAGGAATTATGCTAAATTTACTCTGTCCATGCTCTATAAATGAAACAACAAAGCTTAAATGACAGCACATCTGTTTACAGCATGGTTTACTGAATATTTTAAGCCCACTGTTGAGACCTACTGTTCAGAAAAAAATAAAAGATTCCTTTCAAGATATTACTGCTCATTGACAATGAACCTGCTCATCCAAGATCTCTAATGAGGATTCGTGTACAAGGAGATTCATGTTATTTTCATGCCTGCAAACACAACATCCATTCTGCAACCCACAGATTAAGAAGTAATTTCAACTTTCAAGCCATATAATATCATGAAAGAAATATATTTCATAAGGCTATAGTTGCCAGGGATAGTGATTTCTCTGATGGATCTGGGCAAGGTAAATTATAAACCTTCTGGAAAAGATTCACCATTCTAGATGCCATTAAGAACATCGGTGATTCATGGGAGGAAGTAAAAATACCTACATTAACATGTGTTTGGAAGAAGCTGATTCCAACCCTCCCGAATGACTCTGAGGGGTTTGAGGCTTCAGTGGAGGAAGTCAGTGCAGAAGTGGTATAAATAGCAAAAGAACTAGAATTAGAAGTGGTGCCTGAAGATGTGACTGAATTGCTACAATCTCAAGATAAAACTTGAACAGATGAGAAGTTGTTTCTTTTGGATGAGCCAGCAAAGTGGTTTCTTGAGAGAGACTCTACTCCTGGTGAAGATGCTACAAACATTGTTGAAATGACTACAAACTATTTAGAATATTTCCTAAACTTAGTTGACAAAGCAGTGGCAGGGTTTGAGGGAATTGTCTCCTGTTTTGAAAGAAATTCTACTGTGGGTAAAATGCTATGCAACAGCATCACATGCTACCGAGAAATCTTTCATGAAAGGAGGAGTCAATTGATCTGGCCAACTTCACTGTTGTCTATTTTGAGAAATTGATACAGCCACCCAACCTTCAGCAGCCATCAGCATCGAGGCAAGACCCTCGACCTGTGAAAAGAATGTAACTCACTGAAGATTCAGATAATCATTAGCATTTTTAGCAATATAGTATTTTTAAATTAAGGTATGTATTTTTTTACACATAAAGCTATTGCACATATAATAGAGTACACTATGGTGTGAACATAACATTTATGTGCATTGGGAAACCCAAAATTTCATGTGACTTGCTTTATTGTATTGGTCTGGAAATGAAATTACAATATCTTCAAGGTATGCCTATCTATGGAGTGGCATAATAGTGATCCATCTTTTCCTGAAGCAAATTGTTCCCTGTGAACTACTTTCTAATGACAGACAATCACCATAGAGATTGAATACTCTACATTTACTTTGCTCACTGATCACTTTTTGTCTTCACACAATATCTTCAAATAAAAACAAAATGATTCTTGGTACGGGGATAACAAGTTTTACATATGTATGTTATGTCCTTTATGCATTTGTTTGGAAGGCTTCAGCTGATTCCTAATGCTACGGGAGTTATTTTTATCACTAAATATTAATACACGAGTCAAAAGTGTAAAGGAATTGTGAACGCTGAAAGTTAAATCAATAGTAATAATAGAGGACTGTTTAGATATAATATTATGACTTTTGACTTTTGAAATGGATATGAACTTTAAAATTCTGATAATAATTGGGTTTTTTGATTAATTTTGAGTAATTTTTAACAAATGCTATCTATGCCTTTTTCTATAAGCAAAATTGGAAGAGGTCCTGAACATCATTTTTTTTTCAAGAAAAATATCATTTAAATCTGGAAATAATCAGTTTGTTCTCTATTTAACAATTTGAGTAGGAATTACAGTGGTCTTGGATTTGTTACTTTTTTTATTTGTGTCTTTATTAAGTTATCTTGTATCATAAGAAAACTGTGTATATGGTTATAACCTTGTTATGATCCTGCTAATACAAAGACAGTTTATAACTTAGTCTAGAAGGACTATTATAAATTAGCTCTTAGGTATTACCAATAAGCATACTATAAGAACTATTGTAGTAACAGTCCATTATATTACCTTGATTGAGAACCCAGCAGTTACTTTATTAAATATATATCTTCATTAAATTGTATTAGCATTAGCCACCTACTTGATTGTGATTATCAGCAGTTACCCTATTTTTGTTCTTTTTGTTGTTTGAAATTCACATGAAATATTTGTGGCGCTTTATTGCCAGTGGTGAATAGTCCATAACTCATTACATTTTCATGTCAGCACTACAAGGTTAACATCCTTCTCCCTTGAAAATTCACTATTAAGAAAAATTTATTGCAACACTAGCTGAAAAAATAAAAATGAATATGCTATTTTCATATTTTCAAAATGCTAACAACCAATGTAATGTGGACTTAATAAAGTATCTGTTTCTTTTGAGTTGCTCTGATTAAGCGGTATAGGGAATGCAAGGCCGATCTAATGAAAAGGTAATGCAATGCATTTATATTTTTCACAGTAGAAAACAAGCTTAAAAAAACTTGACTTTACCCTATTTTTCTAAAGAACACACAATCATAGCAGAAGAGGTCATGTGCGGATGAAGCATTTCTAGCCTCTTCCAATGTTTCCCAGCTGAGGCATGAATAGCAAGGAGTGGGCAATCCTTAGCTATGCATATTTGGAACACAACAGAACATCTGGCAGCCTGACTCCGTGCACTATATGCAAACAGTGCCCTTCGCACACTATTGCAGAACAATCTGCCACCTCCCCAGCCAGGCACATATCCAGACATTCCCAAGGAACCACTGTAACTTATCCACCATTCCATCAGTGCACTTGAAAATATCCTTCCAGACTATACATATACATATTTGAGTTCCAATTTAAATTATGCTACCAAATTCCTGAATATGTTTGTCATCTGTGTCTTTGTTTCCCAATCTATAAATCTGTACAATCTATGTAATTTCCCTATACTATTCACATAGATTTAAAGTTTAAAAAATACATGTTTTTATAAATATACCCCAATGCATAAACTCCGTATTTTATTATTCAGATAAAGCTCTGATATGGATAATCAATGACATAACAATACTAATGAGTTAATTATTAGAGTAAAATAAGGATTGCTTTGCTTCTGAAACAATATCAATGTTAACTTGTGTCTCCTACTCTATTTATAGGGCTAGAAATTTCTGACCTGCTACCAAAATCAACTGTTTCATCCCTGTCAACTATGAGTTGTTTTTCTATTAATTGACTAGGCAGAAGGCTGGGTGCAATGGCTCATGCCTGTAATCCTAGCACTCTGGGAGGCCGAGGAAGTAGCATTGCTTGAGGTCAGGAGTTTGAGACCAACCTGAGCAAGAGCGAGACCCAGTCCCTACTAAAAATAGAAAAATTAGCCTGGCATGGTGGCTCATATCTGTAGTCCCAGCTACTCAGGAGGCTGAGGCAGAATAATCACTCGAGCCCAGGAGTTTGAGGTTGCTGTGAGCTAGGCTGACACCACGGCACTCTAGCCCAGGTGACAGAGCAAGACTCCATCTCAAAAAAAAAAAAAAAAAAAAATTGACAAGGCAGAATCCTAGAATTACAGCACTGTGGGCGCAGGAGGGTATTTTGAGACCCTCTCTTTAAAGTTCTTCATTCATTCAAGTTGAAACAGTAGGGGAAGAAAACAAATTAAAATGATAAATAATATGCTTGGGAAGAAAATTGAGATTTAATCATAATAGTATAACACAATAACCAGAGGAGTAATTAGGAAGACGGTTTGAAAGGACTGGGAATTCCACCAGACTTTGTAGTCAGCATGATCCAGACATACATTGAGGTTAACATATAAGCTGTATCACATGGCTTCAAGAATCGCCCCTCTTGGAGAGAGGTTTTCAGCTACTATATAAAAGGACAATGTTCCCCCAAGTTTTGTTAGAATATTATCTACACATATGCCTGGCTGTGGTGAGACCAAAGGGAGTTCTTATTTAAAATGTACATTTTGGAGCCTCCGATGCCTGACAAGCACTGCAGAAATTTCTCCTATATACTAGTGTTTGAGAATGACTGAACCATAATTTTGACTTTGTAAACTATGCGTAATTTGCCCAGAATTATGATTTTTGTTTTCTCTTTACCCCATATTTTATCTCATAATAATAGTAAAATACATTATATGTTTGTTTTTGTTTGTAGGGACTGTGTTCTACTCTACCATTAGTCTTGAGGAGAAAAAAGTCATAAAAACAAAGCAAAGGTTGAGCATTTTGCAACAGGGAAAGTCTGAATCCCCAAGAACCGATGAGAAGGAAAGGAGGGCTGCTGCCCCGGTCCAAGCAGTGGGCCTGAAGACTTGCTGAGAGGACACACAGTTGCTATACTCAGCAACTTGTTTGAGCAGCAGAATAGAATGATTTGGACTAGAACAGAAGTTTGTAGGTCACCCTATTTGCTTTGTTCCTTATATAGGGCAGAAATTCCACAATTTCTCTTATGAGCTTAAAACACAACTTTAGTTACCTAGTACCATGTAGTTTCCTGCAAGAATTGAGCCTCAGTCAGGGAATAAGTAAGAAAGCTTAGAAGAAGAATATCAGAATTGAGCAACATGGTGAATTAATATTAAAATAGGTTTGTGGATTTGGAAAAGTATGTAAAGCTCTGTAAACTTCAAAACTCACCATTCTTAAAATTAGGAGATTGAACGAGATGCTCTCTATTCTTGTGTTTGCACGGCTTGCTGTCTAAAGGAGGTCGATTCATCACTCCCTCCCATCCACCCTGGAGGAGTCTCAAGAAGGCTATATTGTGTTATCAAAGAGAATACGGGGTCCACAAGGACACATAAATAGGCCACCTTGAGGGGGATTGTTTATAATGAAAGGAAGAAAAATATAAATAGAGCCACATGAGGTCAGTTGCTCTCTTTTTTTGGATCTTTGTTCTTTTTTGTGTTTTTCTGCACCTTTTTCACTTCAGTGCAGCTGGTTTGGTAGGCCAGTGGTCCCTTTCTAAGGTGGCTTCTTTGGACTGATCTGGGAAAAAGAAGCAATGAAACTCAGTCAGCTTCATACCTGACCTTGAGCTAAAATGTCCTGATATTTACATATGGCTCAGATCACTAACTCAAAATATGAGAGGCAGGTTAGGATTTGAGAGTAACGCCCTTAGCTAGTGAGTAAAAAGTGTTCTTTTCCTTGAGTTTCACTCATGTACATACATATCCACCTGAACCCATTCAGAAGGGAGACTTAATGGTATTTGATTAATAAAGATATGATTATCATTTTTCAATTTTCTCATGATTAACACTTTCTAGGTTCAAAATTCAGCATCAAAAAAATAACAATAGTGTTCTCTTTAGATTGTCTTGCAAGTAATTATTTTATTTCTACTGTCTATTATGTAATTTCTATTTGCCCAAACAACTTGACACAGATGATATTTATTATACTAGAAGACAATGACAATGGATGAGATAACTTTTGTTCCAGTTTTGCCTACAGACAGAAAGGGTGCTGCATTCACACATGAAAGTCAGGTGGAAACCTCATGAATAATGTGCTGTGAGCATTTAATACAATGGGAATCTCATCCAGGTGCTGCTAATTCCATATACTTTTCATTAGAGGTTTTTGTACTTAATTATAGAACTTTTATAAATTATAATAGAACTTTCAATAGGCAAAATAATTTGTCCTTTTCAAAAAGTACAAGGTAAGCAGTAAATAAATCAAATGTATCTTAAAACACTAAAATGTGTTACATTTTAGATAGTGTTTTAATCAGACTTCAGAATTAGAATAAATTTTGAGAACTATATAAAATGTATCGCTGAGTATTTATGAAAAAATGTTGAGTAGCACACACTGAAAAGTCTGCTTAAGAAATAAACACACAAGCAAAACCCTTTAATTAAATAAAACAGAATAAAATCTTCCATTAAACCTATATCTAAAATAGTTTGTCTAAGTCAAGTATCTGTTTCACATTAAAATTACATTATGTCTGTGAGCTCAGAGAAAGAAAAAATTTTGTCAAAGAATCAGAAGGTACAAAAAATTTAACCACACAAGACCCTTCCATGCCTTTTTCTTTCTTATATTCCAAAATACCTTAGTGTTGAAATAGTCTCTTTCTCTTGATGATGAACAATGCAGAGAGGAAAGAGACTTTTTAAACCCCAATAGTGAAAAGCTTAATTGTTTAAACCCAATTTTAATACTGGATTAGGTAAATATAACACCTCGGGCCATGATGATAACAAATTTTCCAAATGGTCAAGAGAGTGACATGGAGTTAACTCCAACAGCTACTCTTGTGAAACGAGCACTTGCTGTAGAAATTGAGTGGAGTCTGCCAGTCGAATTGCCTATGTATCTAAGGAAGCTAGCATTTAGGGAACTGTGGGATAAAGCTAATAACAAGGGGATAAATGTTACCAACATGGACAGACTCTTCAGTTTTCAAAATACAGAGCTCTATACTATTATATTAAAATTTTGACTTAATTTATGAAAATTTAATTTACAAATGTTTTTTCCTGTACAATCTTCAGCACTTCATGGTTCTATTTGTAAAAATGGAAATTATTATTACCATGCAGCCCATCAATTGCATTTTGGGGCATTTATCCCAGAGAATAAAGAGTTAGAGTTACACAAAAACCTGTACACAAATGTTCATAGCAATTTTATGCATAATAGCTCTAAACTGGAAATAACATATATGTCCTTGAACAGGTAAATGGTTTAAAAGCATGTGGCACATCCATACCATAGAATACTACTGAAGAACAAAAATGAAGGAATTATTGACAAGCAACAATAAGGATGAATCTTTATAGAAATACGCTGAGTGAACAGAGCCAATCCCCAAACGTTACACATGCATGATCACATTAATATAATATTCTTGAAATGACAAAATTATGGAACTGGAGCACAGTTTGGTGGTTTCCAGGGGTTAAGGATGGGGAGGGGGAGAGCAGCAGGGAAGTGGAGGAATCAAATGATTCTTAAAATAATGGTGAAACGATGGTGAAATAATTCTTAATGGTTATTTTAAAGGCTCTAGTACCAATTTCTTGGAAATATCCAGTAAGCTGGGCCTCAGCATAGATTTATCTGCCAAAACCATTTTCGATTCCGAACTGATGAATCAAATGATTCTTAAAGTAATGGTGAAAAGTGCAGATCCTGTTTCAGTCTTTGGTTAAGTGTATTTCTAAATATTTTATTTTTTTTGATGACATTGCAAATGAGATTGTAATGATGTTGTAAATGACATTGTAAGTGTAAATGTAATTGTTTATCTTAACATCCTTTTTGCAGTGTTCACTGTTAGTGTTTAGGAATTGAAGTCATTTTTTTATGTTGACTCTGTATTCTGTAACTTTGCTGACTTCATTTATTTCTAACAGTGTTTGAGAGGGTGTGTTTGTGGAATTTTTAGGATTTTCTATGTATAAAATCTTGTCTGTGAACAGAGATCATTTTATTTCTTCCTTTCCAATTTGAGCATCTTTTATTCCTTTATCTTATCTCATTTCTCCGGCTAGGACTTCCAGTATGATAAAAAAAAGGGGGGGATCTTTTTCTTGTTACTAATATGTTAAGAAAAGCTTTCGGTCTTTCACCATTAAATACGATGATGGCTGTGGGTTTTTCACATGTGGATTTTATTATGTCAAAGTAGTTTCTTTCTATTCCTACTTTGTTAAGAGTTTTTATCATAAAAGAGTATTTGCTAAATGCTTTATCTGCATCAATTAAAATGATCATTTTTTTCCATCATTTTATTAAAGCGGTCCATTACATTAGTTGATTTTTATATATTCAACCATTCTTAGATTCCAGAAATAAATCTCATTTACTTTTGGTGAATGATTCTTTTAATATGCTGCTGAATTTCGTTTGCTGGTAATTTGTTGAAGATTTTTGTAACAATACTCATAAGGGATATTGGCAGGTAGATTGTTGTTTGTTTTGCATTGTTTTGTTTTCCTGGAAGTATCTTTTTCTGGCTTTGGTGTTAGAATAATGCTGGCATCATAGAATGAGTC
>NW_012147819.1:3696035-3704513 GCF_000956105.1 Propithecus coquereli | reverse complement strand
TTATGTAATTTACATTTGTATTTATAAACTGACAACTGTCTACATCTTTTCATGATGTAGCTGCTTTTTGCATTTAAGACAGGTTGATGTGCTATATGAGACTATTGCACATTCTCCAGGCTATTTTGTACTCCTGGCCCCTGCTACATAAGTGCCACTTGAGTTTCCCAGTCATTGAAGTACCAACAAAAGTATGTGTCCGCTTATTAAAAAAAATCCCCAGGAAGCATCATGCTCTCAGGTGAGAACTTCTGACTTGGAGGGATTCTGAAAGTTCTGAAAATCTTTTTGAAAGCAAGGGCTCACTTAATGAATGATAGTTTGTGATTAAAATTATTATAATATTAACCATTTGTGACTAGAGATAAAACCGGCTAAATGAAAAGTAGCTATTTCATAGGTGCCAAAATTCACAGAGCCATAGATAGTGATGTGGCTTTTGAAACAAAACTTCTCAAATGATGACATACTGTCCAATCATTTGTTAATATTTAATCTATTTTTATTTAGACCAAAAAAATGTATAGATTATAAAAATACACTAGCTTTTATCTCAATCCCTTGAAAATAGATGGAGGTTTACCATTGTCATAATTAAAAATGTTTTGTTTGTTTGTTTTTTGTTTTGTTTTGTTTTGTTTTATTTCAGCATATTATGGGGGTACAGATGTTTAGGTTACGTATGTTGCCCTTGCCCTTCCCCTTCCCCACTAAGTATGAGTTTGAAATATGTCCATCCTTCGGGTGGTGCGCATTGCACTCTTTGTGTATGCAAATACCCGTCCCCTCCTCCCTTCTCCCCCCTTCCCCCTGCCCAACATCCAATAGATGTTATTCTTATATGTGCACTTATGTGTTGTTTTTAATTTACAAAACAGGATTTCCTGTCTATTAGTATAGGCAAGTTTAAACTTTTCCTCTGAAGGGATAATTGAGTCTGCTGAAATAAAATGACAATAAACAGATTAACAGGAGAAAAACCATTTTAGTTACATGTATACCCAAAGGAGCCTCACAGAATAATACGAGTCTCAAAGAAGAGGCCAGATGGTTGGAGGTTTTATAGCATGAAGGAACAGGGGCTTGAGGCTTTCGGTAACAAGTTATGGGAGGGAAAAGTATAGAAACACATGGTGAACAAAGATTGTCTTATTTTGCAGATAAAGTCTCTCATGTAATAAATGTTGTTTTGGGGCAGCCTCCAGAAGAACATGTGATAGCCTGTCTGGGTGTGGTGATGACTTTTAATCTCCTTTCCAGTGATTAATCTTCGCTGGTTGTTGATGAGGTTCCTAGGGAGGAGTTCAAGACAGTTGCATTCCTTTTGGAGGAAATTCCCTCAGTCAGATAAGTGAACTTTAGTGAGGGCCCTTCCCTGTGCTTGGCAAGGGAGAAAGAAGGGAAGGTCAGACAGACCTTGATTATGAGGCAGCTTCTAAGGCCTTCCAATGCCCTTTGATTCCAAGTGCCCAGTGTGCCAAAGCACCATACTTCAGGGTATCATTTTCTGAGCCCCAACACTAGTAAGTAACTAAACATAAGTTTTGCCTAGTCGTTACAGGATCTTAGCTAATTAACTTACATTAGAGTTCCTTTAAAAGAGTAAAAAGGAGTTACTCAGCTTATATAAGAGTATCATGTTATATAATATTATCTTAGAATCAGAAAACTTTAAGATATTTACAAGAGGTGTGTTTATCTTTTGTCCATATTTAGGCATTGCTACCATCAGAACTTAGCCTTATCAGAAACGTTAAAGTACTCTGATTGTTTCAAGTTGTGTTCTGTAGGATGAAGATAATTGTTCACAACATTGATTAGGGAGTGTTCTTGAAACTGGCACCTGTAGAAGAGGAGGGGACAAGCAGGATTAGGCAGAGCAAGAAGTTGAGCTCAAATGCTGCTCACACCAAGGCCACAGGCAAACCCTATGTGGAACTTTGGGCCTAGGAAGGGCCTTCAAAGAATCCGTGTGTGGATCACTCATGGGATGCAGGAAGTCCCTGAAGAAGGTATGGCCCAGAACAAAGCAGTTTGCTTCAGCTGAAGCAATATGCAGAGGACTGACACTTGAGGGGCATCTTCAAGCTGCACTCCTATCTGCTGGGGGAGTAAGTCCTTGACTCCTGAAAGGAGAAATGCTTGAACAACAGGTAACCTTGTTAATTACTGTGGACTGCTAATGTTTGCTGCCGAAGCTTCCAGTGCAATGGCTAACCATACACCTCACTTCTCTTATCTTTTAAGCTGTGACAGCAGTGGTTTACGGAGTCTGGTGCAATTTGTGATGCTGACCTTCCCTTTCCAAGACAGTGCTGTTATATTTGCTGTCACACCTGTCATAGCCATCCGTGCATGCGCATATCCCTCAGGCCTTGCAACTTCAGAGCACCCCTGCTGCCCCAGGTTTTCATCTGCTGATAACTGCATGTGCCTACCGAACAGCTTTCCCCCAAACATTTGAAAACCACTCTGTCTGTACATTGTGCAGTTTAAAAGCACCAGGGATTAACCTCCCTCCTTTCTCTGACACTCAGTGCTCAACCGCAGACTGTCTTGGAATATCAACGTCACAGCTATCTTACCCCCAGATGGTACGTGCCTTATAGCATTACTCAGAGCTTCCCAGAGTGAGTAAGCTCTAGTCACCTCCAATGTAAGCCCACTTGATAACACTGGCTGCCTTTTTTTTCCTGGCTCAATTCTCCATTTTCCTAATGTTATCCCTTGCACCACCCCAAACAACTATTTTTACTCCTACCTTTGGTCCTCAAGGGGAATTCAAACTATGACCATATCTTTTCATTCTGTAGTTTCATAAAACAGCTTAAAATTACTGGATGGATCCCAGAATCAAATTACACTGCAAGGACCCAGATCTCAAATTCTTTACATATTTATTATAATATTTTGAGCAAATTGATTAAATGACCAAAGACTTTGTTTCCTACCCAGAGTTAGCCTAACTGGGGTTAAGGGCACAGTACTGCAGACTGCCAAGTCTGTACAAGACTCTGCCACCAAGTGCAAAGAGATTGTCAAATTTCAAAGTCTGAGGGAACAATCCCCACAGAAATGTTTCATTTCAGACACCAGCTGACAGTTTCAGGATCAAGAAGGCCACTCTCACCTCACAGCAGCTGGCTACACATTTGGGGATTCCCATAACCACCCTCAGGTTCAATAATTCACTAGAACAAGGCAGAGAACTCAAGAAAATACTATGTTTGCAATTACAGTTTTATTGTAGCAAAAGGATACAAATTAGAACCAGCCAAAGAAAGAAATGTATAGGATGGAATCTGGAAAGTTCCCAAACATGAATCTTTCTTTTCCTAAGGGACATATAAACCTTGAATAGATATGTGTCAATATGCACAGAGTATTGCCAACCCAGAAAGCTCACCAGAGCTTCAGTGTCCAGGGTTTTTATTAGGGTCTCACTACATAGTCACGATTGATTAAATCATTGCCCACATGGTTGAGCTTGATGTCCAGCCCCCAATCTTGGGAGGTCAGTGTGATCTTACCTAGTCCCAAACCTCAACTCTCTAATCATAGGATTTTTCTTTCTGGCATGGCCTGCTCCTATCTGAGTCATCTCATTAGCAATATCTATCAGCTGTGGTACCAGAAGTTCCCCATGAATAACAAAGACATTCCAATCACTCTAGCTCATGGTAAATGCTTGAAATGGTATTTTCGGTTTTTTTCCCGTTATTTTCTTTTCCTGCCAGTCCTATTTCATTTACTTTTTTGCCAACTGTATATAACAAATTTCATAGTTCAGTTTCCAGAATAAAGTTTTGGTAGTGTATATATTTGCAAATGGAGCTATAGAGGCAGTCTAGGAGTCACTTTTAAGACTTAGCAAAATTCAATTCTAGTTGTTTTTCCCAAAGACCAATTTAGTCTGAAAATAAAACATGAAATGGTAATTTGGGCTACTGAGTGAGTCATTTGAAATAAACACTTAGAAAAACCTGGAGTAATATTTCAGAAAGTGATTGTTAGGTTCAAATGTAGACAAAATGAAATTTTGTCTACTTTGATCTTTTAAATTATAGAGGAATTTTTTTATTTGTTTGTTTTCTTATATTGCATTAAAACATCCTGAAAATAACAAATAATCTGTCAAATATTATTGATCACAAAATACATTTAGACTATGAGACTGAGAAAAATAACTATTTGTCAAATGTGCCAGCTTATTATATGTGTAATGCCTGTGCTATGGGAAAATAAATGAACAGTAAAAGAAATATATGAGGGCTATTAATGTCAGATGAAACTAATCCAAATTCTCATTAACATCTAGACCAAAATTCTCTGTGAAACCAATTTATACCCTGTCAGAATTACATGTTTAATATTCTCTTTATGATTTTAATTTCTTCTCTATCTTTTCTCCACAATCCCTGATATTAAAATTAGAAACTATATATCACAACTACAAGTTTAAACCTTCACTCTATCTGGCTGTTGATCACCTTTGGCTAGCATGTATAACAACACACAGTGAATGAATTATAACATAAACATTATTTTTATATATCTGTTTGTTTTGCATGTAATTGGTATATCTAGCAATTTTCCCAGGAATTTTAAATAATGAAAGTTTATTGATTTGATCACACAATAGAAAGTACATTAAAATGCTTTATCTTATGACCATACAGCATCAATGAATACAACAAACCATTAATTTTATATGCAATCATGTATCAACATCAATCCACACAGTAACAAAAGCCTGACTCTGAAATAATTTAGACACATGAATTTGCAAACTTCTTTATGTTTTCATGTATGTATGTTCATTTCATTTAGAGTTTTCCATCTAGGTATGTGTCCAACTTCTGTCCTTCGGTTGAAAAAGCTAATAATGTAGAATGTAAAAGAAGCCTATCTTGATTCTTAGTAATTCCAGCTCTTGCTTTACAATCTCATTTTAATAGGTACCTTGTGTGTGGAGAGTGGCATGAATTCATATGTGGCAGTGTTAAAGGAAAAACTATTCAATGATGCTCATTAAAGCATGGTGAGGGAAACTTTCTTCAGGACCATTGCCATAGGTACAGGGACTACTGCAATGATGTCTTGCAGTAGGGAAAAAAGGTTGGGCTCAACTCTGAATGCAGCATGGGCAAGTGGGAATTTAAAGTCAAGAAGCAGTGGGGCAGTCAGTGGATGGAAAATTACTACAGGGAAATATCAATAGTAAGGACAATTCTGGCTAAACCAACCTAAAAAGATTCTTGCTGAAGAGAGGCCAGGGTGATCAGATATCACCTGGGGGATGGCAGAGGATGAGGAACCTGATCAGATATAGATAATGATCAGATGTGGAAGATGAGGGGTTCTGGCTAAACTGACTTTGCAGAGTTCCTTTGCTAAAATTGGAGTTTACATGTAAGTGCATAAATGGCCCCAGGAAAAGTTTCAGAAGGCTGACTAGAGTTTAACCAAGCAAAGAATTATTGTCATTAGTGAGAATCCAGTGATAGGTGTCTTAGGCAACTTGGCTCTATAACAAAATGCCACAGTCTGGGTGGCTCCAACAGCAGACATTTATTTTTTCACAGTTCTGGAGACTGGAAGATCATGATTAAGGTGCTGGCCAATTTGGTTCCTGGTGAGGGTTCTCTTTCTTGCTTATAGACAGCCACCTTCTTGCTGAGCCTGCACATGGTGTTTTCTCAGTGAGAGCCAAGGAAGAAGAGGATGAGGAGAGAGAGAGCTCTCTGATGTCTATTCTTATTAGGACACTAATCCTCTGGGAACAGGACCCCATACTTATAACCTCACTGAACCTCGATTACTTCCTTAGGGGCCTTGCCTCCAATTACAGCTGCACAGGGAATTAGGACTTCAACATATGAATTTTGGAGGACACATTCAGCTCATAACATTAGGGAAAATGGTTAAAAGTAATTTCCTCTGGGAAATGTAATTTGCGTTGGGGAGGAGGAGAAGGGTTGCTTTTCATTAAAAACTCTCTGACACTCTCTGATATTTTAATCATGCCATAAATTACTTTATTCAAACATTTCTGTATAGTATAAATAAAATTTGAAGAAAAAAGTTAATATATAAAACTAGAGAAGCCTAATTTAGGCCAATCCATTTTTCAGGGGGAAAAAAAGGAACATAAAAGGAAAAAAGTAGAATTTGCTGATAGTGGAAGATGAAAACAAAACTAATCAAAGCGAAAGGAGGTAAAATTTATATTTAGAGACTTTTCTTCTCAACTTTACTGTTTTCTATTCTATTTATACATCTTCTTGAATTAGTGGGGGGCACTAAAACAAGAACACCCAATGGCAAATTTTGTTTTACAAAAAAATCATTACTGCTTTCTTCCTGAAGCTTTTTTCCTGTTTCTCATAGATTAACATACAAGACAAAATTTATCCAAATGTTTTAAAATAGCAAACCAGCCTCTGAGAACATAATTTTATGTCTCTCCATACTTACGAGCTTCCTATAGCAGTGATTGTTTAGAAAGAATAGGTTGCAGATAGTAAAACCGTCAGCTCTCAAGGCACCTGGATGGGGCTGATGTGCCCTGAGATGCCAGACCTGCCTCAGGCTGGTAACAGCCTGGCTATTTACACATACAAACATTATCATATTTTATGTGAGCCATGACATAAAAGGAATATTGGAAGCTCTGTTCTGCAGTATAAGCTGACAAGTAGAATTACAGGGAAATAAGATGCATTTGTCACCTATTGGTATGTAACAAACTACCCTAAAATTTAACAGCCTGAACAACATTTATGAGCTCGCAGTTTCTGAAAGTCAGGAATCTAAAAGGAGCTTACTTGGGTGGTTGTGGCTCAAGGTCTTTCGTGAGGTTGCCATGAAGGTGTTCACTAGGGTTGCAATCATCTCAAAGACTGGAGGATCCTCTTCCAAGCTCATGGACATGGCTTTGGGAAGGAAGTTTCTGTTCTTCACCACGGAGGCCTGTTCATAGGGCTGCTTTCATGACATGACAGCTGAAATCCTTTAGAACAAGTGATCTGAGGTGAGAGAGAGAGAGAGAGAGAGAGAGGAGAGCCTAAGATGAAAGCCACAGTCTCCTATAATCTAAGAGCAACAACAAAAAAAGACATACATCTACTTCTGTTTCATGCTATTAGCCACAACCCTGGTACCACAGGGGAGGTTAACACACAAGGGCGTGAACTTCAGGAAGTGGTGTCATTGGGTGCCATCTTGGAGGCTGGCTACCACATAAGATATGTACATTTTTAACTGTATTGGATATTGCAAAATTACTCTGAAAACTGATTATAACATTTTGCACATTAAATCGAAAAATAAATATTTCTATTTTCTCAAAAACTCAACAGCACTTGGCATTATAAAACTTAAAAAAAATATGTTACCAAACTCTAATTATTTTAATTTGCTTCTGTTTGATTATAATGGCGATTGAATGTTTTTTGTTAACTAACAATTTGGGTTTTCTCTTCTATAAATTGTCTTTTACCATCCTTTAATCTTTCTATTGAGTATGTGTGTGTTTCTTCTTGGTTTGTTAGAGTACTTTATATATTCTGGATATTGATCCTTTATTGGCTATACACATTGCAAATATCCCCAATGACTGAGATATTTTCCTTTTCCTTTTCTTTATGATGTTGTTTGCTATATGAAATTTACATTTAATATAAATTTATCCTTTAATCTCTTGAAGAACTATGATTGGTTTTGTGCCATGTGTATATGTGTGTATTTTCTTCCAACTCTTTAAAGTTTTGCTTTTAAAATGTAGATTTTCAAGCTATCTATAACTAACTTTCAGGGAGATGATGTGAGATCTGGATAAAATTTTATTTTTGTATTATTTTTATATTCTATATATATATATATATATATATATTTCTAGCACCTTTTACTGAATACATCTTTACCCACTGATTTATCATTTCTTCTACTTCTAATTTCCCACATACGTTTCTGTTTCTAAGACCTCCTGTTTCACTTTACAATGCAATGAATAATAATATGGAAATCCGATGCCCTTTATCTGGGTTCAAATATTGCCTCCAGCATTTAACTACATGACCTTGGGCTAATTATTTGTCTGTGCCCCACTTTCTTCATCTATAAAACTGGCCTATCAGAACATGCCTCGTGAAGTTGTAATATTTAATTATTTTATTCCATATAAAATACTTAGAATATTTTATGGCACATAGAAGCACTCAAAACATAGGATGTTATTAATATTAATATTGTCATCATTATCACCCTGACTGTCTCTTCCTTTGCCAGAGCCACACTCATTTACTTACCATAGCTTTTTTTTTTTTTTTTTTTTTTTTTGAGACAGAGTCTCGCTTTCTTGCCCGGGCTAGCGTGAGTGCCATGGCATCAGCCTAGCTCACAGCAACCTCAAACTCCTGGGCTCAAACGATCCTTCTGCCTCAGCCTCCTGAGTAGCTGGGACTACAGGCATGCGCC
>NW_012147819.1:3671597-3695515 GCF_000956105.1 Propithecus coquereli | reverse complement strand
AACTTGCCTTTAAAGCTTTTTAGACTTGGTCAGATTTCAACAGCTAATTTCTTTAATTTTGATAGGTCTCTTTAGTGTCTCATTTTGTCAATATTGATAATTTATAATTTCCTAGAGAATTGTCTTTTTCATTATATTTCAAACTTTGTGCCTTAATTAACATTTTAGCATTCAATTTTCTCATATGTTTTATCTTTGCTGTTTCCATATTTTTGGTTCTTAGTATTTCAAGGTAATTTTTTTCTATAATCAATTATTGCTAATGTGAAATTTGTTGCCAAATTATAATTCTTGTAATTCATTGCTTATAATTTATGATTTATCATTGCTTTTAAAAATATTTTTATGTTCATTTTGTTGCTGTGCAGTTTCTCTATAATATAACTGAATACCTATTTACTGTTTGAAATTTGTGTTCCTCCTACATTCTCAGGAATTATTTATTTATCAGTTTGGAAAAATTATCTATTATTCTATTTAATTTTGTTTCTTTTCTTTTTACTTTTCTTTTGAAACTCCCACTAGATAAATGTCATACCTCCTATTCTGTCTTTGATGTCTCAACCTCTTTATATGTCATTCTCTCTTTTATTTTTGTGCCCAACCAACTGGAAGAGCAAAGAAAGATTTTTTTTTAATTTCAGCATATTTTGGGGGTCCAAATGTTTAGGTTACATATATTGCCTTTGCCCCACCCAAGTCAGAACTTCAAACGTGTCCATCCCCCAGATAGTGAGCACTGCACCCATTAGGTGTGAATATATTCATTCCCCACCCCCCTCCCACCTGCACAACACCTGATGAATGTTACTACTATATCTGCACATAAGTGTTGATCAGTTAATATGAATTTGATGATGAGTACATGTGGTGCTTGTTTTTCCATTTTTGTGATACTTCACTTAGTAGAATGGGTTCCAGCTCTATCCAGGATGATACAAGAGGTGCTATAGCACCATTGTTTTTTGTGGCTGAGTAGAAATCCATGGTATACACATACCACATTTTATTAATCCACTTATGTATTGATATACACTTGAGTTGTTTCCACATCTTTGCAATTGTGAATTGTGCTGTTATAAACGTTTAAGCACATATGTCTTTTTTATAGAATGTCTTTTTTCCCTTTGTGTAGATGCCCAGTAATGGGATTGCTAGATCAAATGGTAGTTCTACTTGTAGCTCTTTGAGGTATCTCCATATTGCTTTTCACAGAGGTTGCACTAGTTTGCAGTTCCACCAGAAATGTATGAGTGTTTCTATATCTCCTATATCACCACTTGTTTGGGGACTTTTTGATAAAGGCCATTCTCATTGGAGTCAGGCGATAATCTCACTCATTCTCACTGAAGTTAGGTGACATCTCACTGTGGTTTTGATTCACATTTCCTGGATGATTAGAGATGTTGAGCAGTTTTTCATATGTTTCTTGGCCATTAGTCTATCTTCTTTTGAAAAGTTCATGTCATTTGCCCACTTTTTGGTAGGGTTGTTTGATTTTTTTCTTGCTGATTTTCCTGAGCTCTATATAGATTCTAGTTATCAGCCCTTTATCAGATGTGTAACAGCGAATATTTTCTCCCATTATGTAGGTTGTTTGTTTATTCTTGTGGTAGTTTCCTTGGCCATGCAGAAGCTTTTTAATTTGATCAGGTCCCATTTATTTATTTTTATTGTTGCCGTGATTGCCTTTGAGGTCTTCTTCATAAATTTTTTACCTAGGCCCATGTCTATAAGAGTTTTTCCAACATTTTCTTCTAGAATTCTTATAGTTTCATGCCTTAGGTTTAAGTCTGTTATTCACTGTGAGTTGACTTTTGTGAGAGGTTCCAGGTGTGGATCCTGTGGCTATCCAATTTTCCCAACACCATTTATTGAATAAAGATTCTTTTCCCCAGTGTTTGTTTTTGTCTGCTTTGTCAAAGATTAGATGGTTATATGAGGATGGTTTTATATCTGGGTTCTCAATTCTATTCCATTGGTCTATGTCTCTGTTCTTGTGCCAGTATCATGCTGTTTTGGTTACTATAGCCTTGTAGTATAGCTTGAAGTCTGGTAAAGTGATGCCTCCTGATGTGTTCTTTTTGCTTAAGATTGCTTTTCCTATACGGAGTCTTCTCTGGTTCCATACGAAGCTAAAATTATTTTTTCTAGATCTGCGAAAAATGATGTTGGTATTTTAATAGGATTGCATTAAATATGTTGATCACTTTCTGTAGTATAGACATTTTAACAATGTTGACTCTGCTGACCCATGAGCATGGTGTGGTTTTTCCACCTGTTTACATCCTCTGATATTTCCTTCCTCAGTGTTTCATAGTTTTCCCTGTAGGGGTCTTTTACCTCGTTAGTTAAATACATTCCTAGGTATTTTATTTTCTTTGTTGCTATTTGGAAGGATACTGAGTCTTTGATTTGGGTTCTCAGTTTGACTGTTGTTGGCTACTGATTTCTGTACATTGATTTTTGTAACCTGAGACTTTGCTGAACTTTTTTATCTATTCCAGTAGTCTCATGGCAGAATCTTTGAGGTTTTCTAGATATAAGATCATATTGTCAGCAAAGAAAGATAGTTTGACCTCTTTTGCCCCCATTTGGATGCCCTTGATTTCCTTCTCTTGTCTGATTGCTCTGGCTAGGATTTCCAGCACTATGTTGAATAGAAGCAGTGATAGAGGGCAACCTTGTCTTGCTCCAGTTCCAAGCAGGAATGCTTTCAATTTTTCCCCGTTCAGTATGATGTTGGCTGTGGGTTTGTCATATATGGCTTTTATCATTTTTAGGTAAATCCTGTCTATGCCTATTTTGCTGAGCATTCTTATCATAAAAGGGTGCTGAATTTTGTCAAATGCTTTTTCTGCATCTATTGAGAGGATCATATGGTCTTTGTTTTTGCTTCTATTTATGTGGTGAATCACATTTATAAATTTGTCTATGTTGAACTATCCCTGCATCTCTGGGATGAAGCCCACTTGGTGGTGATGGATTATTTTTTTTGATAAGCACTTGAATTTTTTTTTCTAGGATTTTGCTGAGAATTTTTGCATCTATATTCATAAGATATTGGTCTGTAGTTTTCTTTTTTTGTTGTGTCCTTTCCTGATTTTGGTATCAGGGTGATGTTGGCAAGAAATATTTTTTTTTATAGTATACAGGACATTTTAAAAGATGTTAAATCAGGTGCAAATACAGCACAAACTAACCACTTAAGTATATAGAAACTTAATGAAAGTTTTCTGGTTCATAGAAATTGTGAAATATCTTTTCAGGGGAAAAAACAAAAAAAGTGGCTTTTTAGGTAACAAATATAAAAACAAACATTCCCATACATTAAACATAAACCACTTTGAGAGTGACACAAATGAATGCTCTTTTTTGTCTAAAAAAAAATACATCCCATGTGAGTTTTTTCTTTAGTTTGTTAAGAAAAATCAGAATATCATAAATGTTTATAAAAAAGAGAAATGATCTAAGAAAATTTCTAAGCTTTGTGGTTTTCTACCTTGATTTGTGACACTCTCCTCCCATCCTCTAATCACACATCCTAAAATAAAAAGGAAAGAAGTTTTTGAAACTACATTTTGTTCACCACTTCCTGCAATAATCACTATGATCCTGAACTTGGAAATACCAGCCAAACTTAACTATATGTCCATCTAATTATTTTCTTCACAGCTATGCCATTTTAGTCCTTCTTCCTTTTGATGAGGACTTCACATGAGATCAGTCTCAGCTGCATTGCAGTAGGATTGCTTTTTTAGAAATAACCAATGGGGGAAATGAACAAGTTTAAACCTCTGACCTTTAGAACTGAAAAATAGTAAAAACAAGAAAATATTTCTGTGCACCAAAATAACTGAAATTATTGGGGGCTAATTCTATGTACTGAAAATGGAGACACAGTTCATCAGAGGGAAGCCATACTTGGAAAATTCAGTTCAGGTAAAAAAAAGCAAAGGTCAAGATATTTTATGTGGATAAATAACTCTGACACCTGTCCAGGGTTTTCTACTTCATGTGAAATGGTCTCCAAACATAAAAGTCTGAATGTTCACTATAATAAAAATGTTACCAAGCTTTTCACATATCCACCACTAATTCTTCTCTTTCTCAATTCTACTAAAAACAGCAGTAAGCACTTGCTTTGTTGAGAACATGTGGTGGTCAAGGTCATAAACTGTTTACATGTTAAAAACTCCTAAATGGCTACAGCTTTCCTTTACATTTACAGGAATATTCTTAAAGAAAATAAAGAGAGAAAGCTACACTTCTTTATAGTGGACCACATTATTAATGTATATAGCCACCATGGAGAAGTAGCCAGAAAGGAATTTCTTCACCCTCCTATAATGTCAAAACAGATACTTCTACCTAAATTATAATTTTCTAATCTTTGGCTTAATCATGGGAAAGGTGATTGTAAAGCAAATAAGTAATCCATTTGTTGAGGCTGGACACCAAATTATCCTCTTTACATTTAGATTATTTTATTTCTACAGACTTGGGAACAGGCCATGTCATCGTAGCATTGAAAAGAAAAGATATGCACATCATTTAAAATCATGTTATATTAGAAAGTTGTCCTTCATTACTTGGCCATTTACAAACTCCAGATTCTTCTTCTCACTTAAGTTTCTATAAAAATTACCATCCATATCCTACGCCTATACATCTGCAAGGGCACTGGCAAGTGGTTTCAGTTGAAGATGGGAATAACCCCAACTAATATGCCTTAAATATATTCAGAGACAGAAACAAGCAAGGAGCTGGCTATTGCATCATCTCCAAACTTCCTTGACTCAGAGGGAAGAGGTCTTCCTGCTTTTGGCTTATCCCTCCTACCAGTTCTGACAGCCTTGATGAGAAAGATTCTGTGCTGATCCTTCTTCCTATAGTCTCCCTAATAAATTGTACAAATTGTGGGAATAAAAAAGCAGAAATTTCATTCTATGGTCTCAGCCATCATAAGTAGCTTTGTATAGGCAGGAGCAAAACAGGACTTTGACAAATAGTCCTTTACTAGGCAAAAGCTATCCCAAGATAACCCCATTCTAAACTGTTCGATTACACTAATTTACAGGAATTTAAGAGAAACAAAAACATTAACACTGATTACATCATCACTAGAATATGTAACAAATTGTGTATTGAAGTTGCCCTGAAGAATGCCATCTCTCTTTACAGACGGGCCTATAAAATAGCTGTGGCATTTTAATGCCAGTGCATTCTAAAGTTCCAGATGACAGCTGCATAGCCATCATTTTAGAGTGATCAGAAAATTCATGTGACACAATGGTCACAGCTGGACCCATCGATCAAATTGTTATTGCTCAAATGAGATTCAATAGTTGTTAGATAATTAAACACCACATGTTTTGGACTTTAAAATTTTAGTCATGGGAGCTAGGTTTGGAAGAAAAGAAAATATAAAGCTTTCCCTTTTGCTTTAGGGAGATGAAGATTTTTAAAGCCCCACATGATTCTAGGACATTTAACAGTGTCTGAGTGCAGAATTGTGCCCTGCAGTTGTATTGGCTATATTGGCCATTAGAGTTGAGAACATTTAAATATTGAGGTTTGAATTAAAGTACTAACCTCCACCCTTTGGAAAGCAGAGTGCTCAGTATGGGTGAGGGGTTCTTCTCTATTCCCAAGCAGACTCCAAACTGCATTAGCACACAGAACGAAGTTCATGGCCAGTGGTCCCAGTTATGACGGACATCGGTTCCACTATTTCCATACTTATGTGCAATATGTCAGTTAAAATGAATTTTGCTGGAGGATACCGAAAACCCTTTCTCTAATGGCTCAAATTATGAGGGTATAAAAAATCTGATACAAAGAGATTTCAAGGCTAAGGTTGCTCCAAGTTCAGTACAATCAAGGCTTCAGTTCTGTTTCCATGAGACTGTCTTGACTCTGCTTTCCTGCTAATTTGTTTTGTTTCTAGCTAACACTTATTAACACTATCTATGTGCCAGCCTTGGTTTAAGGGCTTTAGATATGTTTTAATTCAGGTAATCCTCCCAACAGTCCTGTGAGGTTAACCTCTGATTCTTATTTTTACAAATGAGGGAACTTCAGATACATATTAAATCATTTATCCTCAAAATATTCCATGAAATATATGCTATGAATACCCATTTTACAGATAAGGGAAATGAGGCACAGAGAAATTAGCCAATTAACACGAGGCCACATGGTTATTAAGTGGCAGAGTTGGAAATTGAAGCCAACATTTTGACTTCAAAGCCCATGTTCTTAACCATTAGGACATCAAAACTTATTGTCCCAAGATGGAATTGCAGCTGGAGGAATTCCCTTCGTACATGATAGTGACTAAGGGCCTAGGAGGAGCTCACTCTTTTGTTTGAAATTTTAAGAACAAGAAGACCTTTGCCATGTGCTCCTGCCCCCTACCCTGCCAACACACATACACACACACACACACACACACACACACACACACAGAGAACGTCACTCAGGTCTCACTTGCCAGAACTGTCACACTTGCCAGACCTGAGCAGTCATCAGCAAGGGGCACAGCCCGCCGTGATGTGCTCATGCTGTCTTGGTTCACCCGTGGGGATGGGGTGCAGCAAGGCTTTCCTGAAGCTTCCCAGAGAAGAAAAACTAGGACGATAGCAGTGCTCTACCAGCAAGGAAACAAGACACAACGGACACTTGCTCAACAACCAGTGAGGTCGGCTGTAGGTGTGGACTGCAAAGCTTAGGTTCTGGGAATATAGAAATGTGGGTTGAATATATAAAATCAAACCCACCTGATTCTTAGCCCTCCCTTTGGGATTTCAAATCGTGAATTCATTATGCCAAATGTATACCAGAAAAGAATAATGCCTGGAGTAGTTTCATTCTCCTTTGAATACTTCTTAACACCAGAAATTTATTCTTTGCTTTAATCTATATTTGTTGAAACCTTATGTGCCATTTTTATGGCGCTAGAGATACAGTGGTGAACAAGCAGAAATTGTTAGCGTTTCTGGAGTTTACATCGTAGTAGAGGAAAGACTTCATATGTAAATAACTATATAAATGAACATGATAATTGCAGAGTAAGTCAGTAGAGAGCAAAGGGAGTGAGGTGGGAAATATTTTAGATAGGGTAATCAAGCAAAGCTTCTCTAAGAAGGTAACATTTGATAAAGGCTTAAATGATGTGAAGGGAAAAAAGAAGGAGGTGGCTTGACAGTGTTGGCCTCAGGCCTCTGAGGATCGATTCAAATCCCAGCTTTGCAAACACATGCACATCACAGCTTTGTGCCTCAGGCTCCTCAACTATAAAATAAGGACACTCATCAGGTATATTGGGAGGATTAAATGAGTTAATACATTTCACAATGCATGAGACACGCAGAGCCCGGGACATTGTGAGTGCCTAGTAAATGCCAACTATTATTATCTTAGAAACAGCAATGCAGACACAGGTAACGGCAAGTCATCCTTGGTAGAAGTGATGCTTTGGGGAAACAGAAGTCCCTGTGGTGGGGGCAGGAGGTAGGCAGGTGGCACGAGCTAAAGGAACACAGGAAAATGGGATAAGAATTAAGGTCTGAAAGGAAGGCAGAGCCGGCTCACTCCGATGAGTAAATGTTAGCTCTGGTTCTACATATAAGATTACTTTGGGATGAAATAAATCAGAATTTCTGGGAATGAAGTTCAGGCACTAGATTCTGAAGTTCATGAGTTATATCTTGACCTTCAGCCAAAAAGGGAAATCACTGATGTGGGCCTTGGATGCTAAAGAATTTTATTCCAAACCACTGGAATGTGTGTGGTATCCCACCCACTTCCTCCCTCAACCTCCTTTCTGCATGTCAAATTCTTAACTATTTTTCAAATATGTCACATACTCTTAGATTAGAAGAGTCCTATGACCATCTCTCCTTCCTCTTGATAACAGCACTGCATAGATTATGTTGTGTTGTATACATGCCTTTTTCCCACCAGGAGATAAATTCCTCAATAGCAGGAACCATGTATCCTCAAACGATATCTTATCCATTAAGATACAAAAAGGTATTTTAAAGAAGTAATTTAAGGCCTTTGCTGAGAAACAATTGCTTAGACTAAAAGCTCATGTTATAACAAAGTCCCCATTGCTTTAGTATATCAGACCACTCAATAAATACCCACACGTTAGGTGCTCAACAAGGAGGAGAAGGGAGATGGTCTCATCAGGTTACAGCTATTTGTTCAAATTGGGAACACCTAGAATATCATGATGTGATTAAGGACAGAGGACAAAATAAGAATGTAAACTTCATGTTCCAAATGTAATTTCCTACAGCAAGTTATGAAGCTATGAAATTATTTCCTCCAGCAATATATGAAGTCACATATACACAATCAAAATTCTAGGTTTTATATTATCATGATTTAAACAGTATCCAATAGTGGTGGATTCAATTTTGGAACAATTTCAAAAATATCAAGAAAAATCATGGAAAAGTGGTATCCTGAAGGCTGATATAAAGTATAACTCTTTAAAACCTCAACTGTACATTCTATTTCATAGATAAAACTGCACCTAGTTTTACGTACGTAATTTATGTTTATTTATCAAGTATCTGATTTTCATGGCTATAATGGACATATGGTTTGTTATAAAGTTACAAATGGATGAATAATGAATGGAAAAGAAGGCAAAATTATTTTCTTGGGATCCTAAAGTGTTTTGCAATGTAATAAAAGAAAAAATTAGGTTGTCTGTCTAACAAATAGAAGTGAATTCCATGTAGAACAAAGGCAGTGACTTTACATGGGCACTTACCTTGACCAGCAGTCTACAAACAAATTAGAAGTTAAAAATGGCCCTGTGAGTTCAGGGCTGGTGAGCATTTAAATGTCTTGCCAACTCTAGTTCATGCCGTAATATATAGTTCTTTTGGGTACAGACTGTCAAACTGAGTTATTGTCAATGAAAGAAAACGGGAGATGGACTCTCAGATATTCACATTCAGCTGAAAAGGAAAAATACAGTTCAAAGAGCTTTTCCTTACTGAGCTTTTCAAATAACTACTCAGCAGGATGGACATATTGCTTGGAAGGGAAAGCTCACAGGAATACTAAGAGAACTTGATAGCTAGCCTTATTTTTAAAAGTGAATCCAGGTGATTGCTTCTGTCCTTTCACCTCCAAAGAGTAAACAAATGCTAAAGATAATATCATCACCCCATTCACGTGGTCACATAACTGGTGATGTGAATTTAGCTGGGTGCTCTCAAGCAGCTTTGTCTAGCAAACTCTCTGCATTACCAACCGATGATCTCTATCCCCTTTTAATACACACTGGCTTCTGCACACACTAGGTCAGAAACAGCACCCCACGTGGCCCTTAAAGTTAACAGCAAGGGCATTCAGGATAATCTAGGTAGGATATTCGTAACTGTTTTTCCTCTGGACATACAACCACTGTGGTAAAATGCAAATGTAAAACTTGGACTGAAATTTTCTGAAGTTCAACTTTTATATAAACTATACTTGCATATATTATTTATTGTCAATCCGAAGACACTTTCCATTTGTCAAACTCAGACTTGGCAGTTAAATATTTTGAGCCACCTCATTTGGGATTGTCCTCCGACCAGGAACTTCATTTCAGAGCAATAAAGCAGCGTCTGTGCAATTATTTGGATGATTTTCTTGTTCATTGGCTTTTATACAGCATTTGAAATTATGCTTTTGTAAAAATAGAATGGAAAACATAAATAGAAGTATGGACACTTATTATAAGAAGCACAACCTCAAAAACTTAACGAGGACAAATAAGATTAATCTAGTCATCTGTCTCAATCAGCCCACTCATCTGGCCTCCAGTTAGCCAACCAGGGGTCCAGTTGTGAAAGCAGGGATCAAAGGGTAAGACCTGTATGGAATATTAGCAAGACATCTTCTTCAAAGTTGTATCTTAAAATTTGCAGGTGTAATTAGAGATACTTTTTTTCCTTTTTATTGATCTTAAGCACAGAGAGTTAATTTGACTTCTCAATTTCTAAATACATTATTAACAAAGTCTGTAGAGAGCCCTTCTTTTATTTTATTCCTTTCTTTCTCTTTAATTGGAGATGTCTTTCTGTATGTCTTTCTGTATGTCTTTCTGTATGTTGACTTCTCAATTTCTAAATACATTATTAACAAAGTCTGTAGAGAGCCCTTCTTTTATTTTATTCCTTTCTTTCTCTTTAATTCGGAGATATCTTTCTGTACGTTAATGCTTTGCCTTCTGCTATGAGACCAGATATTTACCAGATGGAATGAATACCAGGTCATTTAAGTTGCTACAGATATATGTTTGAGAAAGAATAAGTCAAAATAGATATGGGATCTTAGAGTAAAAAACTACTGAATATCTGTAGTGTTAGAGAAAATGTCCCTGATTGGCTCCAAAGGGAAAGGTAATAAAATATAGCATGAGTAGGAGGCATTCGATACAATTCAGTCCTAGCTCCAGTGACAAAACTATAATAATAACTTTAAGTAGACTTAAGCCAAGCATGAATGTACTAGTAAAAATTAATCAGATACTGAGTGCAGTGTCGTGTATGAATTCTAAAAATTGGGCAATTATCAAATTTGGGGAAGCTAAGGGAGTTGATAAATATCAGAAAAAATAAATCTGTGGTTTTAGGATCATGGAATTCTTCAGATGGGAAAATCTGAATAAGCCACTCAGTCAATGCCTGCCTTCAGAGTTGTTCTACTAAAACCTCTAGCATCAAAAAAATTTTAAAAGGCCATCTTCTCTGCCCAACTCTTCGTTCTCCCTCCTCCTTCTCCCACCATTCACTCTTCACAATGAAAATTGAAACATGACCTCAGAAATCTGAACCAGAAGCAAACAAAAAGGAAACTAGTCATTCAGAGTGAAAACGTGTCAAGAGAGGTTTGAGTCAAATCCAGATGGCAACGTGCCAAGAAATACTAATAGAACTCTTCATTTTCAGCAGAGAGCAAGAACAGGCAGTGTTTATAACTACATGTTAACATCTGTCTGTGAATATCATCTCCATGGCACCAAAATGTACAGCCCAAACAAAGTTAATTCACAGTAAAGGCAAGATTGCACCTTTTTTTTTTTTTATTAAATAAGGAATTAGTATTTGAACTTACAAAGAATCATAATATACATTTGACAGGTCTAATTAAAAAATGCCATACCTAAAGAATGACTTTTCATCCTAGATTAGACATATGATTAAAGCAGACACTATGGAAGTTTTAGTATGAAGTATGTCTGACAGCCCAGCTCAGTTGGTGACAATGGAATGCAATTAGAATAAGTACTGGCTTTGATATTACATTTACCTAAATTTAATCCCAGATTCGTCGTTCATTCATTAGCTGTGTGTCCCTGAACAAGTAACTTAACTTCTCTCACTTCAGTTTCCTCTGTTGAGAAGAGTAAGACATAATTCACTGTAAGAATTAAATGAGATAATGGGGGAGGCAAGATGGTGGATTAGAAGCAGCTCACACATGCCACTCTCAAGGAAAGCATCGAAAGTTACAAGTAGATGCTTATGCAGGGGTGGACCTTCTTCAAGAGAGCATTGTAAATCGGCAGAGAAGTGACGGGAGACAGAGTGAAGGAGAGGGAGATGAGGAGATCCACTCAGCAAGATTGGAAGGTGCCTGGGGGAGGCATGCACACATGGAGAGGGACAGGAGGACAGAACGCCAGGACTCTAGGCTCCCCTTGCAGACACTGCAACCTGAGCCATGAGGGGGCCCTTATCACCACTGCAGACCTCCAGACTGATCAGGGAGCTACTTAGAGACTGCAACGACATTGCACAGAGGAGCAAGCACAGCAGGGACCCTCTGGCTTCCATTCCCTGGTCCCTGCAACTTATGCCATTCTGGCTTGGCTGTGCTGCCCACCTCCCCATCACCCCTGCTGGGCAGGGGAGGGAGCAGGGAGAGCAGATGATCTCACATACACTGTGACTGGGAGCTGAGCACCTTCTACTAAAGATCTGAACACAGGTGGTGCTGCCGATGCCACCTGAGAAACCCCATGGCAACTGCCTCAATGGGACCTGCACAAGGAGAGAGCCTCAGCCGCCCAGTGGCCTGGCCCTGCAGCCCCAGCCCCGTGGCTCTCGCCATGATGTCTCACTCCACTACAGACCACCGAGCTGCGTGCTGCCACTGACATCTGAACATGGGTGAAGTGAATGATCACAGGCTTGCCTGACAATGTGTAACCACTGCCTAGATAGCCTCGCCCGACTGCCACTACTACTGTCACAGGGAGACCCATGCAGAGCCATTTCCTGCAACACCTGCATCCATGGAGAGAGACTCACTCAGTCCCCCACTAGAACTTCCAATAGCAACCTGGGGAACAACCCCCGACTCCACACAAAGACCCTCCAGTACCAGGTTGGACTGTGACAACCACAGGGGAACAGGACAACACAGAACAGCTGCATTATAGGCTGTCAGTGCATCTGCCCTTCTCCTGCTGGGCCAATCTTCCAGAGTAGGACACAAAAGCACCACCTATGGACCTCTCCTTCTTCTCACTAAGTAGGAAAGTTCCCAGGACAGGAGAACAGGTGCACTGCAAACCTATCTGCACTGAGCTGACAAAAGAGATTTCGGATGAGAAAAAAACAGAAAAAGAACTCTGGTGACATGAAAAAACAAGCTAGTTTGACATCTCCAATGAATCACAATAGATCTATAGCAACAGATGCCAACCAAAAGGAAATTGTTGAAATCTCGAAAATGGAATTCAGAATATGGATGGCAAATAAGATGAATGGGATTGAAGAGAAAGTTGAAAATCAACACAAAGAAGCAAAAATAAAATAAAATCAGGACATGAAAGAAAAAAAATGAAATAGTTGCTAAAAAATAGACCTCATAAGAAAGGATATAATAGAACTTAAAGAAATGGAAGAGTCCTTTAGGGAATTTCAAAAAACAGGAGAAAGCTTCAGCAACAGGCTAGACCAAGCAGAAGAAAGAATTTCAGAGCTTGAAGAAAAGGCTTTTGAACTAACCCAGTCAGTCAAACATGCAGGAAAGAAAAAAAAAAGAATAAAGAATGAACAATCACTCAGAGAAATATGGGACCATGTAAAGCAAGTCAATATACAAATTATAGGTATACCTAAAGGAGAAGAAGAAAAAACAAAAAGCATGGGAAACTTATTCAAGAGAATTATTGAGAAAAACTTCCCTGTTATCACCAGACATTCGGATATCCAGACCCAAGATGGTCTTCAAACACAGGGAAGATTCATAGCAAATAGGATATCTCCAAGACACGTAGTTATCAAACTGGCCAGAGTCAAAATGAAGGAGAAAATCCTACAAGTTGCAAGACAAAAGCAACAACTAACCTACAAAAAAACCAAAATAAAATAAAACAAAAGCAAAACACACCTATCAGGCTAACAGCAGAATTCCCAGCGGAAACCTTATAAGCCAGACCCCATTTTTAGTATTCTTAAGTCAATAACTGTGTCAGCCAAGAATTTTTTATTCTGCAATACTGTTTCATAAATGATGGATAGAAAAATGAAGACTTTTCCAGACAAGTAAACACTAAGGGAATTTGTCTCTACTAGACTTGCCTTACAGGAAATGCTCAAAAGTACACTATATGTGGAACAGCACAATAGATATCCACCAGTGTAAAACACTAGACAGTTAAAGCTCACAGTTCCTATGAAATAGCAGCACAAGAGGAAAAGCAAAACAACATGGTATCATCCAACATGAGGAACAGAACAGTATCCTACATATCAATACTAACACTGAATGTGAATGGTGTTAGTGCCCCACATAAAAGACATAGACTGGCTGAATGGATGAAAAAAGACAACATGAGTATATGCTGTTTCCAAGAAAACCATCTAACTTGCAAGGACCCACACAGACAAAGGTAAAAGAATGGAAAAAAATATTCCATGCAAATGGAATCCAAAAGCAAGCAGATGTATTCATTTCATATTAGGTAAAATAGACTTTAAATGAACAATGGTAAAAATAAGACAAAGATGGTCATTATGCAGTGGTAAAGGGAGTAATTCAAAATGAAAACATAGCAATCCTAAATATTCATGCCTGTAACACAGGAGCTCTCAGATTTACAAAAGAAACTCTATTAGATGTAAGCAATGAAATAAACAGGAACATCACAGTTTCCAGGAACTTCAGCACCACACTGACAGAGCTGGACAGATCACTGAAACAGAAAATCAACAAAGAAACACTGGACTTAATTGGGACTCTACAACAGATGGACCTAACAGACATTTAAAGAACATTCTACCCCAAAACTATTAATACGCATTCTTCTCATATACACATAGGATGTTTTCCAAGATTGATCATATCTAAGGCCACAAAACTAGTATCAACAAATTCAAAAAAATTTAAGTAATACTATGTATCTCCTCAGACTACAGTGGAATAAAACTAGAAATCAATTCCAAGAGAAATGCTGAAATCCACACAGTCGTGGAAATTGAACAACCTGCTGCTGAACAAACGTTGGGTCAATGATGAAATTAAGATGGAAATGAAAAGATTCTTTGAACTGAACAACGAAGTGGACAAAAGTTGTCAAAATCAATGGGACATAGACAAAACAGTGCTAAAGGGAAATTTCATAGCTTTAAATGCTTACATCAAAAAGACAGAAAGATCACAAATTAACAATCTAATATCACATCTCAAGGTATTGGAAAAAGAAGAACAAACCAAACCCAAAGTCAGTAGAAGAAAAGAAATAACAAAGCTCAGAGCAGAATTAAATAAAGTGGAAACAACAACAACAGCAAAACACAAAGGATCAACAAAACAAAAACTTGGTTCTTTGAAAAGATAAACAAAATCAATAGACCACTAGCTGGATTAACCATAAATAGAAGAGAAAGGACTTAAATAAGGTCAATAGAAATGAAAAAGTAGACATTACAAATGATACCACATAAATACAAAATATCATCTGTGAATACTACAAAAAACTGTATACAAAACAACTAGAAAACCTAGAGGAAATGAGAAAATGGATAAGTTCTTGGAAACACACAAATTCCCAATCTGGAATCAGGAAGAAATAGAAATCCTGAACAGACCAATAATGAGCAGCGAGATTGAAGCGGTAATAAAAAAATCTACCAATAACAAAAAAGCCTCAGACCAGATGGATTTACAGCCAAACTCCACCAGACCTACAAAGAAGAATTGGTACCTATCCTACAGAAATTATTCTATAACGTCAAGAAGGAAAGAATCCTCCCTAACTCATTGTATGAAGCCAGTATCACCTTGATACCAAATTCAGGAAAGACACAACAAAAAAAGAAAATTACAGATGAATATCCCTTATGAACACAGATGCAAAAGTCCTCAATAAATGCTAGCAGTTTAATTCAACAGCACATCAAAAGGTAATTCACCATGATCAAGTCAGTTTCATCCCAGGGATGCAAGGATGGTTCAACATATGCAAACCAATAAATGTGATTCACCACAAAAACAGAAGCAAAAACCAAAACCATATGATCATCTCAATAGATGCAGAAAAGCATACAATAAAATCCAGCACCCCTTCATGATAAAAACCCTCAACGAAGTAGACATAGGAGTAACATATCTCAAAATTTAAAAGTCCTAAATGACAAACCCACAGCCAACATCATACTGATGAAGAAAAATTGAAAGCATTCCCCCAAAGAACTGGAACAAGACAAGAGAGCCCTCTGTAAAAAACAACCTCATTAAAAAGTGGACAAAAGACAGGAACAAAAGTTTTTCAAAAGACGATAGACAAATGGCCAGGAAACATATGAAAAAATGTTCAGCATAACTAAAGATCAAGGAAAAGCAAATTAAAACCACAATTAGATACCATCTTACCCCTGTCAGAATGGCCATTATTAAAAAGTCAAAAAAAACAATAGATGCTGACATGGATGCAGAGAGAAAGGAACAGTTACATAATGTTTGTGGAACTGCAAATTAGTACAACTTCTATGGAAAAGAGTAGGAGAATCCTCAAAGAAATAAATGTAGACTTACCATTCAATACAGCAATCCCACTACTGGGTATCTACCCAAAGGAATAGAAGTCATTTTATCAAAAATACACTTGCACTCAAATATTTATTGCAGCACAGTTCACAATTGCAAAGATGAGGAATCAACCTAAGTGCCCATCAATTCATGAGTAGATAAAGAAAATGTGATATATGTATACCATGGAGAGCTACTTAGCCATAAAAAGGAATGAAATAATGTCATTTGCAGCAATTTGGATGGAACTGGAGACCATTATCCTAGGTGAAATAGCTCAATAATGGAAAAACAAACACCGTATGTTGTCACTAATAAGTGGGAGCTTTGTACATATGAGCACAAAGAAATATAAAGGACATTAGAAACCACGAAGAGTGGAGGGTAGAAGGTAGTGAGGGATAAAAACTTACCTGTTGGGTACAATGAACACTATTCTGGTGACAAGCACAGTAAAAGCCCTCATTTAAACATTATACAATGTATCCATGTAAGAAAACATTTGTATCTCCTTAATATTTTGAAATTTCAAAAAAGAATTCAATGATAGACATAGACCCCTTGTAAACTACCTGTCCACTAATGTATTCACAATAAACGATAAGTTTTTTTCTGCTTTCCTTATAAAATAGTCTCCATTACTTTGATCTACTTCATAATTCCTCATTCATTGCAACAGCAGTTCATTGAGGCTGTAAAATGAAATGGCTTTATATTTTTTCAGTCACTACTTTTAGCCATAGTCATTTGAATGTGCTTTCCCATCCTTGAATGTCACCCTGAGCAGATTTCATAACTTTTTGAATATTTTTTATTATTAGAATTCAGTCCAGTTTAAGTTAAAATTCCAGTCTTGTGTCTAATTCAACACTTTCCTTCTGCTATCTCCAGCTATGCTTGTGAAGTGATCTGTGGAAAGGGACGTGAGCTGCTCTTCCCCTCCCTCCCCCATGTCCTTATAAACTTTAAGTCCTGGGTAATCGTGACCAGGAGGATGGATTGTGGGAACGGGCAGGTGTCACTGCCATGGTGCGTTGCTGTTGCTTCTGTACAACTTGCTGTCTGAGCCTTCTGTGAGGCCGACACCCTGTGCTGGCCTCTCCTCGAGCACACGTCTGTGGTCCTTGGAAGGCCATCCATGGGCTTCTAGGGCACAGTTCTCTGAAATGAGGAAATTGGATGTGCTCAGTCTCTAGTCCCCTCCAGCCCCAGCCCTTGGCCGTCCACTTTGATCCCACTGCTACTAGGGCCCCTCATGCCATAGAAGCTCCTTCTGAGGGTTTCCAATTGATGCATGAGAAACACATTCTTGCCATGCCAAAATTGTGGGTGCCTCCTGACCTGTTCCTCTTCCCTCTCTCTGACCTGCCTTTTCCCCTGCTCGGGGGGGGGCATAAGGAGAGAAGCAGGAATATCGCCCAAGCATGCATCCAAATGCGGATCAAAACGCCAAGCTCACCTTTTCTCCATTTTTGCAGGCAACCCCTCCATCTTTTATTTCCTCCTCATTAATCTTCACTGGTGTCAACAAGTTTGAGGAATCGAACAGAAGTGCCCCTTCCTTACTTGGGGATGGAGGAACTCAATGCTCACCACTAACACTGTACTTCCCAGGAGGCTGACAGCTTTTTCTTCCCCTCCTCAAACATCTCCTCGCATAGTGGTGGAAAGGCAGGGGTTCTCATTTTCATGGGGCTGATTTTGCAATGGCTCATAGTCATCTTTACAAGGTAGGGTATGTGCTATTGCTAGTTTTCAGGCATGGATACAGGCCAACAATTTTAAGGTAAAAGGAAAAGTCCCAATCAATGTTTGATTGCAATATCATCACAAATATTAAATGATGAGAAGCACAAATATTAGAGGTGCACACAGTTTACTTTTCCCTCTGTAGTGTGGTCACAGACTTACTCCAACTACAACTTTATAACTGATCTCATCTTCTTCACAAGCACCCACTCAAGGTAGTAGGAAGGGTTCAGTCTATTATTTCCGCTCTCCAGCTCCTCTGTAAACAGTGTTTGATGTGTGGGCGCACGGACACTCACAGGATAGTGACGAATCACAGGGAATGGACCCTCAGGTCTGTTCAGTGTCCCTGAGGTTTATGCCAGCCCTGGCTGTGCAGTGGCTGACCTGATAGAACACAGCCTGGTTCCATCCCTGGGTGTTCTGATTAGCACCTGTGGCTGAATCAGCAGTTGACTGATTGGAGATCTATTAGTGCTCAGCTCACTGAGAGCCTGATTTCTCTCTGTGTAGACCCAGCCTTTCCGTGGCTTGTTCAGAGGTTGAGACCCACATTTTCTATCAGCTACCCTACCCCTGATATCCTCTGAGGCATGTCCACTCCACTCCCACCTTGGTGGGTACCATGGCAGGCTCACTGGCTCTCTATTCAACATCTGTCACACATTGGAACCAAGCAGGATTGAAAGTTCCAGTGAGAATCTCATGTCTGATCATCTCATTCCACCTTCTTAATGATACTGGCTTCCCTGTTCTCTGCAAAATGGTTTTAAGACTACAGTACTTTTTCTATCAATTTCCCATACCTATAAATTTTCTTTGGAAGTGCCCAGAAACCAGTGGGCTAAGATCCCTGAGACTATTCAGGATGGTCATCAACTCCAATGTAATTAATAGGGGAATGAAGCCATCATTATGTACTTTGTCATTTTCAATAGGCATTTTGTCACAGTATTTGTTGCTTTCAATTCAATATGAACAAAAATCTTACAACAATTTTGCAGGAGGATTGTATTGCCTTCATTAAAGATAGAGAAGTAATGAAGAAAGTTTTCAATCTCTATAAAGCTGGCAATTATGTTAACATTGTTTGGGGAGGTGTCTCTGCCTAGGTACATATTACGGAAATCTACTCTGCAGAGAATAAAAGTGGCACTGAAAGTAATCCCAATCACTACAAGAAATAAACATCACTTTATAATTTACAAAAGTTTGTCTCTTTTTGGAAAAAGATACATTAACATCATTTAGATTTTGCAAATATATAGTCTGTAATTTGATAGTTGAGAAATATAATTATATTTAACATTTAGGAAATTATACAGTTGAGTTAAAGGATTTCTTTAAGGAGTTATATTATATATCATAAAATTATTTTATAAAAAAATTAGTGCCATTATCCTCCCAGCCCCTTTAGTTGATACTGCAGCATAAACTCTGTGGTAGATAACTTTGAAAAGCCTCGTAAACCAATACTTCAGAGTTGCAGCTGGAGTAAATTTAAAAAGTATTTATGTCCCAAAGTATCTTTGAAAATATGCTTATGTTTATTTAACTGGTTTATTTTTAATGTTCCTAAAATTTTCCAGGTTTGATTAGCAGTTATGCTACTTAAAAAAAAAAAAAAAAAATGAAGCCATCCGTTCCTGATGTGTGAAATGATCATGTATGTCAAGCCAATCACAAATGTCTTGGAAACTCTGGATTCTCTGAATTTTCAGAGCAGTAAAATAATTCATTCTGATTAATTTGGATTTTTTTTAGTGCATGTATTATTAACCAGAGCTTTCCTTCCATGCGTAATACATATTCACTGCTTATTTTAAATAGCAATGTTTACTTCTTCTGAAAAAAATGATTATTAGCTGAAAACAAAGATGGGATTCTTTCAAACAAAGAGTCTTTGGCCAGGTCTGTAATAGCAAAGTGAAGTGGAAAAAAGAAGCAATTAGCAACAACTGCTGAATACCTACTTTCCACAGACCTTTCTAACATGTCTCATGGACAAATTTAAAGAGAGCAACAGTCAGGCTCTGCCTTCATAGTGTTGACCATTAAACAGTAAAATCTAAAGAAAAGCATCAATGCACATGAATGAAATGCTAGCAGTTTAAAAACATAGACAAATGCAGCAGACATAGCTTTTATTTGTAGCACCCATGCTTTTAGAGGTGAGAATATTGCCCCAATTCTCGCTTGGAAGAGAGAGAATCTAAGAAAGAAGACTTGGGTACACAATAATTCAGGACCAGAGAAATAACAATAGGCTTCTCACATTAGAAGAATCAATGGTTTCATGCATAACTTTGTACATGGGACACATGGTTTAATCAGACTGGATTTCCAAAGAGCTCGCTGGGAAAACCCAATTCTGTGATGAAAATGTGCAGGTACTGGTGTCCTGGTACAAACAAACGTAATGATCTGCTCTTCCCTAAAACAGAATCTTGCCCCAGGATTGCTTTCTGGCACCAAAAAAAGGAAAAAATAAAAGAGAGAGATACAGCGGCTCAAAGGCCAGAATTGCCTCTATTCAACCTGGCTTGCTTTTAGACATTGCCATGGGTAAATCATTAGCATCATCAAGTAGAAATCTAGCAGCCTATTGAAAATAAACAAATAGTGAAAATATCATTTTGTCAATTATATTAGAGATCATTTTCAAATTCCCGTAAGCATTTTTCCTATTAATCATTTTATCTTTTCCTCAATAAATTTACTACGTGGTTCATGGTATTTTATCAGCAGCTGATTTAGTAAGGTTTCCACTGGAGTCAGATTTTTCCATGGGTTCCATCAGATAATTGCCATGGATTACAAAAACAATCATTTTTTTCACACTCACGTTGGTGGATGATCTGCCATTTGGTGGATCTCGGCTATGCCTGCCTGGGCTTCCCTGCATTAGACTTCGGATGGGTGTGAGTCTTCATTGCATGATCTGGGCTGAGGAAGAAATAATCCCCTGAGACTCGTTCCTCTCATGGCAAAGGGTAGATGTTCCAGGAGTAACCTGACATGTTTCTCAAGGCATCAGTTTGGAACAGGCACATAATGATTTCTGCTCAATATTTCATTAGCCAAAGGAGGTATCACTTGGCCAAGCCCAAAGTCAGTGGGGTGAGAAAATATACTGCAAAAATAGAAAAGCTGTGGAAGGCAGGGGAGAGAAGGAAGAACTATGGACTCATAATACAATCTACCCCAGCAGTGTAAGTAAAGAGATGGATAATAAAACCTAGTATCTGGTGATAACTTGCAAACACTGCACTAAGAAAATTATGATTGCAAAAGAGGTCAGCATGTTGCTCTTTGAACTGCTTAGTAAGAATGACTCAAACTTTTCCCCAGCCTGGGGACAACTCCACCCCTGCCAGCCGCTTCTCTCAGGCACTGGTGTGGATGCCTCCATGAATCAGTCACAGAGCACACCTCTTCACCTCTGTTTGCTTTAGTATTTTGGCAATGATTTACCAAACAGCAGCTTTTCTTCTGGGTTTAGCTGTGACTCTCACTCACATGTTCACTCTTATCAAATCCTTTATTTTTACTCACTCTACCTGGGTCAGGTGGTTCCAATAGCCAAACTCTGGCCATCAACATTTGGCACTTGGAACCTGACAACTGCCACTCCTGACTATGTTTTCTGCCTCTAAATTATTCAGCTTCTTATGGATTATAACATTTATTCTCAAAATAGCAAGGTCCTAAATCAATGGAAATATGTTATGAATATAGACTTTTTAATCAATATACTTAAAGAAAAAATATGATTAGATTTTATAGTCCTATTTGACTGATATTAAATATTTGAGAGAACATCGCAAAATTATCTTTTTAAATTAAATACATCCATGTTTTTTGTTCAAAACTAATCCCAATATTATACAAACACAACCCCTCCAATTTGAAAGTTTAGAAATTCCATACAAATTTAGTCAATATATTTAAATAATAGCAATTTCTGATTTAAAACCACATAAAACAAATACTTGAAGTTTTACTTTATTATTTAGTCTTGAACCATATTTTCATATTAGCAACTGACATAGAAGTCTTATTCTCATGGACTGCATTTTCATATAATTTGTTCATTGAATCAGAGTCAGTCATTTCAGAGAGCAATTATTGATCATCTACTATGTGTTAGACATTGGGTACTCTACAAACTGTAAAAGCCAACAGTATATCATCTGCCAGGGATATAGACAAGAAGGAGCAAACAGAATTTAAAAGAAAATATACTTTTGGATAGTTTAATGTTTTATGAAGAAAACAAACAGAGAAATGGGATAGCAAATGACTCCCAGGATGTTGCGCTACTTGAAAGGGGAAGGTCAGGGAAGACATCTGGGCTGAAATCTAAAGGAGAAAAAGGAGCCAGAGATGCAGGGGGCTGGAAGAAAAGATTCCTGGGCTTACTGGGCAATAAGAAAGAGGGCCTCGTGGGTGAAGAGCCTGTGGTGGTCAAGGGACACGGGAAAGAAAAGGCAGGACGCTGATGCCCAGCAGACAAGGGAGGGCTGTGGCCCCTCGGGGCTCGGTGAGGTGGTGCGTGCAGGCCAGCAAAGAGCAGCAGCAAGGACTGCGTTTCTAGTGGTGATTCTCCGGCTCACTAGCTACGCAGACATGGCCAAACACTCTTTGTAATTCATTTTTACAGCCTGGAAAATGTGGGAGTCTTTACTGTCAAAGTACTGTTACAGATTTTAATAAATTAAACAAAAATCTCATGATCTAACATACTAAAAAGCAACACTTATATTAAGCCTCTTTATTTTGTGTTAATCATACTTGGAATCTGTTTTGTCCTTTGTCCTAAAACTATACTATGCATAGCTCTGTGGCTGGACAAAGTGGTATCCTAGCAACGAAATGATAAGCACTTCCTTTGCAGTAGCTTATAACCTGAGCACGCTCACACATAGATGGAAGGCAACATGCAGGCATTCCCATAGAAACAAAAAGTCTTTCACAAGATGACTGAGAATTTCTGTATCCTCTCATTCAACACGTATTTGTTAAACACCTACTAATTAACAAACACCATGACGATCACCGAGTGCTCGAGGTTGGTGCCCAGCATGAGACAGGGGTTGCATATTTAAAAGATTTAATACATTTACTTAATAGATTTAATGTACAATTCTAACTCAAATTATTGTGCAAATGGCACTCTGGTTTCAACTGAAAATACACTGAAAATAGTATAAGTGTCTGTATTAAGGTACTTCAGAGAAACAGAACCAGTATGTATGTGCAGAGAGAGAGAAAGAGATTAAAAGGAATTGGCTCAGAGATCATGGATGCCAGCAAATCTCAGGATCTGCAGTGTGAGTCAGCACGCTGGAGACTCCGGAGACCTGAAGGTTTAGTTCCAGTCACAGTCTGAAGACCTGAGAACCGGAAAAGCCCATGGTGTAGTTCTAGTCTGAAGGCCAGCAGCCTGGAGACCCAGGAAAAACTGGTGTGTCAACTCAAATCTGAAGGCACAAAAAGAAGGCAGCACCCCAGTTTGAAGGCAGTCAGGCAGGAAGAGTTCCCCCTCACTCAGGAAAGGTCTTTCGTTGTATCCCAGCCTTCAACACACATGACAGAGGGCAATCACTGATTCTCCACGCCCTCTATCAATTCAATGTCTCATCCAAAAACACGCATACAGAAACACCTAGAATAATGTCTGGCCAACTCTCTGGACCTCCCATGGCCTGGGCAAATTGGCACACAAACTAATCATCACAGTGTCCAATTTTCAAGGCCAATGGAGTAATGCAGAGGAGTAATATTGACGGCAGTAGAGCAGGGAAGAACCGCACAGATTCAAAACATAGTAAGGACAGAGGGAAATGGGGGAGTGGGACTGAATAGTAAGCATATTTCATTTACCTCGATTATCTGATGAATGTTTATTTGAAGTCTGGAACAGGGATATGTATGAGTATGAGGAAGACTAACTGCGAAGTTGAAGCATCCCACCTGCGAGTGCTCCCACCGAGGTGCTGTCACTGGTGGGTATGTGTCTGTTTGCGAGAGGCTGGCAGTTTATGCGCAGGTGTGTGTTTGTGGAACTGGAGTGGGGGTGCTGAAAAAAAAAGTACGTTAAAAAAAAAAAA
>NW_012147819.1:3663981-3666927 GCF_000956105.1 Propithecus coquereli | reverse complement strand
ATACTTACAATCAGACACTAGCTAATTAATTGCATGGAGAAATAATGTCCTTTCTCATACTATAGAAAGAAAAACTAAAAGAGAAAAAAATAAACAATTTGACTCAGAGAGAATACAATGACTCAGGTGCATGACTAAATGCCATGCTTTTCTGTAAGTTAAATTAGAACATGAAAAGCTTCTAGTGCTCTTCAAAAGGTATGATTAATAAAGAAAAGTCAACATAAAATAAAAATAGTAATAACAATCAAGAAGATAGGCCTTGGAGTAGCTGAGGGCAGCCGGGTGTAGCTGGGAAAACATGCATGAGCTCGTCTGATAGCTCAATTGACATCTCACCATGGCCGCTTAGGATCTTGAATAAATCCCTTAATCATTATACACGTCAGTTTTCTCATGTATAAAGTGAGAACAATAATTCCCACCTTGCGGTGTTGTTATAAAGATTAGAGATACAGACACAGTTCCTTCTTATCAGTGTACTCAATATCTGAAACCCTACAGTCGTGAGGTTGCACAGGAATGCAAAATTCTTCATATCATGGAACCACTCACTAAACGACTAATCTCTTATAAAATTAGTATCCATTCAAACATTTTCCCAAGATGCACCCTAGCATAATTCTCAGATTATGTTTCAAAATACTTGACAATCTTTAGCTGGTTATATGAAGTTTATGATATTTCATTTAATTATAGTGCTCACTGATAACAGAGCAATAATATTATTACATATCTTGAGAAGGTGCAGGATTTTGTGAAGTATATAAAAGTGATGATGAGAACTGTAGGGACAGCATAGCATGGACCAGCGCCAGACTACCAGATTCAAATAGGAGATCCACCAGGTACCAGATGCATAACATTGAGCAAGTATATTTCCTGTGCCTCAGTTTCCCCATCTATACAATAGAAATGATAATGCTATCTACTACAAGGATTTGTTATGAATATGAAAGTTAATATTTGTAAAATACTTAGCACAATGCTTGGTCAATCATAATAGAACACATGAATGTGTATTAAGTAAAAATAAAAACAAACAAAATAACTCCAGAGTGAAGCCATTTAAAAATGAAGTAGCATGATTAAAAACTGAAGAAAACCTAGAAAATCCTTAACAAGATAAAAAACAACAATCAATAAGGATTTGAATGTCAGAAAGGTTGAGAGACATTTGTGGAAATAGTCCTAGAGTATTTCACACACAAAAAAATGACCAGGTTTGTTATTGGGCTGCAATCGTCGAGTGTGAGGTTGTAGTAGCTGGCCTCCGAGATGGCCCTGGACGAGCCCCACCTTGGTGTAATTCCCGCCTCCCACATTGTACCAGGCTGGGTCTGTAACCAATTGCAGAAGAGATGGTATGTTTCAAGGTTCGGTTATAAAAGACACTGCTGCGTCCATCTCAGTCACTCCCTGGCCCATCCCCTCAATCTCAGGAGTTAGCTGTCATAATATAAGCGGTGCTCTGCAAAAGCCCAGCCCTCTGCTGAGGTTCTGAACCTCTGTCCAAAAGCCTGAGAAGAACTGAGGGCTCTTGCCAACAGCCATGCGAACTTGAGATCAAATCCTCCAACCCTGTTTAGCCCTCAGATGACTACAGCCATGTGCAACAGCTGGTCTGCAGCCTCATCAGAGACTCTGAGCCAGAACCACTGGGCTGAGCTGTCCTCAGACACTTGGTCCACAGAAAACTGTGTGAGTTAAAAAATTAGATTATTTTTGAGATGCTCAGTTTGAGGGTTATATCTTTTATGCAGTAATGCATATCTAATACAGAGTTGAAGGAAGAAGCTACATGTGCTATTTAGCAAATTTGATGAAAAAAATTGCATCCCCACATATCGATGTAATTTATAGTGTTTATTCTAAGAATTAGAAGATACTTGTCTTCACTTTTCAATCCCCTTTTTAAAAACTATTTTTTTACTACTATTTAATACATGATTCTCATCTCTGTTTTAACTGACCTAAAAACCTTTACAACCTGTGTGTTCCTTACTTATCACATATTCTACTCTTCCCTCTTTTCTTCTTCACTTCGTCCACACTCACTTCTTTATGTTTCTGGAATATGCCACACATACTTCCACCTTAAGGCCCTGGCATTGACTATTCCTTCTCTCTTAGCTTCTCTTCCCCCAGTTATCTGAATATCCACATGGTCACTTTCTCCTCTCCAAGTCTTCCCTCAAATGTCTCCTCATCAGCAAGGCCTGTCCCCACCAGCCTACTCCTAATGGCAACAACACCCCTCACAGGTGACTCTCCTTATCCTGTTTTATTGTCCTTTAACACTTGTACAGGTTGAGCACTTCTAGCCCGAAAATCCAAAAGGCTCCCAAATCTGAAACTTTCTGAGCTCTGACATGACATCATAAGTGAAATATTTCACAACTGACCTCATGTGACCAGTCACAGTCAAAATACAGTCTTGTTTCATGTGTATTAAAAATATTGAATAAAATCACCTCAGACTATGTGTACAACTTGTACATGAAACATAAAGGCATTTGGTGTTTAGACTTGGGTCTCATCCATGAGCTAGCTCATTACGTATATGCAAATATTCTAAAATTAAAAAAAAAATCAAAATCAAAAACACTTCCTGTTTCAAGCATTCTGGATAAGGGATACCCAGCCTGTAGTCATTTTATTGGATAGCTCTCCTCACTAAACTACCAGCTCTGTGAGAGTGGGGATTTTCATCTCCTTAGTTACATATGCACCAATGTATCCTTATTACTAGAACAATGCCTGACATCAAGTAGGTGCTCAATAAATATTTGTTGATGGGAGCTTACGAAGTGAGTTTAGTTCAAATGGCTTTTTCTCAGTACCAATTATCCTGGCGAAAGGATGGCTGCCACACTTGAATTTTCTGACTCAGTGGGTTGTCAATAAACAGGACCTATGGTCGGAAGGCAAACCTCAGTTAAAAAA
>NW_012147819.1:3662676-3663931 GCF_000956105.1 Propithecus coquereli | reverse complement strand
AAAAAAAAAAAACTGGGAAATTTCTAGACAAAACCAATATACACACTTCCCTTGCTTGCTGCTGCTGCTTGGAGACAGGGCTGCAGTTTCAAGGCAATTTACGAACACGTGGTTGTGAGCAAAATATTAATGGCAACCTTGAGAAGTTATACAGCTCACTCTTCTGCCCTCAAGTATACACTGAAGTCTTTCCAGAAATAAGATTACTTTTATTTGTCTGTTTCTTTGGAAAGGAACGTTCCTGTGGCTAATTCATCATCAGGAATATTCAATTTGCTCCTAATTATTGTCACACAGAATATTAGTGCTTAATAAGAGGTCTCTTAAAATAACTAGGTGCTCTGATAATGCAATTATTATTGCTAATATTAATGCTGTTGGATGATTCTTTGCTCCACCTTCAAAAGACATCAACCGTGTGACTGGACTTGCTAATTGGTCTCCTTGGACCGCAGTTCTTTCAGTTGTAAAGTTAAAGTTTGGATAAGAGGATAATTATGGAGACTTCTAGTTTTAATTTTGTTTCCATGATTTTTATGGCTTTAATACTGGATTTCCGCCCCCTACCCAGGCTGTGGCCCTTGTCTTAAAAGGTACCATGCTGTCCTCATGTGGTCAGACTTGGAATAACACACAAGGATTACTCAAACCTATAAATACATTTGTTGTTTTGTTTTAATGAATAGTAGGTGAAATCCTATATTTGAAGTTAAAATTCCTAAATCGCCAATAGCCAAATAAATTTTAATCACCTATTCATAAAAAGTGCAAAGGTTTTATTCATTCGTAGTGATGCAAATTTTTCATGTAGCAATAATAATACAAATACTAATATCAGTAAACATTAATGAGCACTGTCTATGTGCTATGCACTATAAATATTAACCATATTTTAGTTCACTTGGTTTTTCTAAGAGAGGGTTTTTTTTTTTAATCTATCATTTTTCAGATAAATGAGGAAATGAAAACATAGTTAGGGAATGTGGGAAGGCACCGTGACATCACAATAAATAAATGGTAAGGCCAGCATCAAATTCCAGTTTCATACTCCATAGCCCAAATTTTTCTAAGAGAGGTTTTTTTTTTTTTAATCTATCATTTTTCAGATAAATGAGGAAATTAAAACATAGTTAGGGAATGTGGGAAGGCACCGTGACATCACAATAAATAAATGGTAAGGCCAGCATCAAATTCCAGTTTCCTACTCCATAGCCCAAATTTTTACACCACTATATTCTTTTTTTTTTTTTTTTTT
>NW_012147819.1:3659374-3661895 GCF_000956105.1 Propithecus coquereli | reverse complement strand
GACTATAGGATTTGCATATGCTCTGCTAACTTCCACCTTCCATTTTTTAGTGATTCTAAAAGTCAAGTCTTAGGTTCAGAGCCACTTGATTTCCTTGGTCCCCTTTGTTTAAAAATACCATAGTCATTCGCTGGCTGTGTGGGTTAAGTTTCAGAAAGCCCCCATGGTGGGAGGATTTGTGTTTTGTTAGATTTTGTTTAACTTACTTTGCTATTTCTCAGCCACCTCTGTAATGGTCTTATCTCTGCCTGTTATAGCTTAATGCCAGGGCACGTGTCATTAGATCCTTTTAAAGCACCATGCAGATACAGGAGCCAGGGATTCGATTCCACTTAACATTCTCTCTCCCCAAATTTCATGGCAGAAATCATACTTCCTACTGTGCCATCCACATTACCTCTCTTTTCCAACTCCAAAACCTTGTTTCCCTAAATATCTCTAACTGTAGAAATAGACTCTTAAACAATAATTCTAGGAGTTTGCTGGGTCAATGAGAATATCTAAAAGGGAAATTATGGCTGAGGAGGAATTACTGTATTTATAAAATCTAAAAAAGTTAAAGTCGCTAGAAAATTACCTTACTTCCCCAGGATTAATGATAGCTAGCTTTCACAGCATATGATTCCTAACACAGTGTTTGCATTCGTGAAGAAGACCATTAAGAGGCAAAAAGGACAGGGAAGGGCTAACAAATCTTCAAATACGAAATTATTTTTGTCCAAGGCCTCAACCATGAGAAAAGTAAAGTCTAATAATGTTGGTTCTGAATCTCGGCCCAAAAGAAAACTTTACAGCCAAACAACTGTAGCTACCTTTGTGAACCAACTCCTGTGATGCAAACACCTCGAATCCTCATAACAACACCAGAACTAGAAATTATTATTTCCAATTTACACATAATGAAATTGAAGTTCAAGAAGCATAAATAACTTTCCTAAGCTCTCAAAGCCAGTAAACACAGGAGTAGAAGAACCCATGTTTATCCAAATTCAAGAATGTGTTGTATCTCTGATGTTCTGTCACTTGGCATTACCTGTGGCCTTAGCCCAAGGATTACCATGCAGACCACGTGGTGCACAGATATGATATTAAAATCGTGATCAAATATAATTCATTTAAACCAAGTCATCTTTCCAAGCAATGAAACAAATGTTTTTCTGCAGCCAACTGCCTCTGTGGTTTCGCTACAAGTGCCTCTCTTTTTCATATGCTGCCTGAGCTCCAGAGTTTTCTATAATCGTTAAGGGTAAGGCAGGATTTACAGTCAGGATGAGTCGTTTATAAAAACTGCACCTAAAGACTAGTTTTCCTGTTTGTCTCTTCCCTGTAAGTCTTCCATCCTCTTCCATCTCTCCTTTGGGATGAAGAGATTTTTGCATATGCAATAGAAGTCAAAAGGTGTGTAATTCTTGCAGGCTCCATCTAAGTTGAGGAGAATGGACAGCTATTAAGCAGAATGTAGCATTAGTATTAATGGCATGCATTAGCGTTAACGACACATTAAAGATACCAGAATTATTTTCTGAGATCATGAAAATGACAAATGTTTGCTATTTAACATTATCACACGAGTGAGAAAGGGATTTTTAGGCTCCTACAAAATATTAGGGTAATGTAAAAAGTGTTGTTTTTGCCTACTGATCCCAGATTTTTCAGAAGTACTTAAGACTGTGGAATAGTCTAAGTCTGTAAGGAGAGAATTGATGTTATTTTGCTGCCAGTAGTTAATAATGGCTCTAAGATAAATCCATTAGTGCTGTCTCCACAGTGTATGTAATGCATCAGAGCTAAAGCATTTGTCTGTTCACATTTATTCAAATGTCAGCAGAATAGAAATGGATCGAGGTTTCCATAGAAACCACTCGTGATTTCAGATGTTTCTCAGGGCATTTGGTTACATTAACTATTAGGAGAAAGAAGTATATATCATGACTTTCATTAATGCTATTTTCCTTCCCTGTTATTAATAGAAGTTGGTTGGTGGAGTTACCACATCCGCCTTTGTTTTATGGAACGTTTGGGAGTCCCTCCTACAGCCTTTCCCCTCCAGCTGAGAAACTGGAATGAGCCACTTCTAAACCTGACAAATCCTGCCCATTCGTGGTAGCTGTTCAGACAGCATTTCTTCTCTTTTGATCAGAAAGGAAGTTTGAACATCTCTTACCTAGAAATTTATGTAATTCATTTTATTATTCAGGATTTATATTATCTCTATGAAATGCCACCAATATAAGAAGTTAAGGACAATTGCAAAGACCCTATGAACCCAATTAACAATAACAACAATAACAAAAGGATTTCATGGCATTAGTAAAATTTTCAGGTGTAGGCCAGGCACAGTGGCTCACGCCTGTAATCCTAGCACTCTGGGAGGCTGAGGAGGGTGCATCGCTTGCAGTCAGGAGTTTAAGACCATCCTGAGCAAGAGCGAGAACCTGTCTCCACGAAAAAAAATTAAAAAATTAGCCAGACATAGTGGCACATACCTGTAGTCCCAACTACTCAGGAGGCTGAGGCAGGA
>NW_012147819.1:3617982-3656124 GCF_000956105.1 Propithecus coquereli | reverse complement strand
AATACCTAGAACACTATTTTTATTTTATTATTATTTTTACTACCAATTTTGCATCAGAGAATATTATTACTCATTGTAGTTAGGTAAAAACTAATGACACAAATCAGATGCTGGTTCTAAAAATCTAAGAGGGTTATGACATGAATTTCAAAGACATCTGGAATCCTCATTTAGAATAGACTAAAACAGAAAGGCCCATTAGAGCCAGCTTCAGGGATGTATGATCTGTATAGGAGCCAGTGCTTAGAAGGGTCCATTGCTTGGGTTAATGCTCTACTGTTGCCATTTTAAAATTCTTAATAATTTGTGAAGAAGGGGCTTCTATTTCCACTTTACACTGGGCCCTGCAAATTATGTACCTCGCTCTGAGGCTAAGAGAAGACAATAGTCCTCAGCTTCTACTCACTGTCCAAGGATATAAGCAGAAGATGGAATGCCCAGAAAGGCAGACAGAATTTCCTCCAAGGTAAATATCCCGATCCTTTTTCCATTCTCTTCTTGCCTGGCGGCAAGCGAAGAAACAGCAGCAGTGGGCTACTGTTCACTACTCCAAATGTAGCCTAGCTCACCAGAAGTGGCAGGGCCACCTGGAAGCTTGACAGAAAAGCAGAATCAGAAACCACTCTATATCTCCCAGATCTGATTTTGCATTTCCCGGGCACATTCAATTCTGAGAAACAGAGCTGTGCTGTTCTGAGAATCATCCGTGACGCCTGTGATAACGGACACTTGAAGTTGCCCTTTTTCCTTAAAGGAGAGTTTTTTCCTACCGTCCACCAGAAAATCTTTAACCTGAGATGTTGCCAGACTGAGACTGTCAACTGATGTGAGCATTACTTTTGTTCCTTCTGCAGTCCATTGTCTAGGATTGAATTAATATGACGTGACATGGTTTGAAAAAATAAAAATAAAAGTAAGGAGAAGAATGTGCAAAGAATGGGTTATTATGAACTAAGCTGAACAGGTGGAAAACCATGTGATAATAAAATGGAAAAAAAAAAAACCCAGCTACCTTAAAAATAAAATAAATAGCTAACATTGAAAACTTAAGACGTGTCAGCCTTCTTATACATTATTTTACATGAATTATTTTACTTAAATTTTATCACAAACTTAAGAAGTAAGTTCTTCCTTTGCAAATGGAGAAACAGGCCTCAAGAGTTTTGAAATGGCATGATAGATTAAGAAAGTGTGCATAAATTTCACAACTATACATTTTTGTTACATACTTATAAACATCTCCTGGATGAATGCTTCCGTGTGAATTGGCACACTATCTCAGAACTAGGTCTTGAAGGGTAAAGAGCAAGGCAGAAAGAAAAAACAAGATGAAGGATTGAATCCTTCAACTGGAGATAAAAGGCAGAAAAATAAAGGACTTAATTCTGAAGGTTGAGATCACACAGAAGTTTGTATCTTAGCATTACTGAACAAAGAGTGGCTCTCAGGCTTCTAAGGAGTGGCTGGGAGGTGAATCTCGAAAGCACGAGGTCAAGTGCCCGATGGTTCCAAAAGGAGGAGGAAACACACAACGCAAAACCCATAAGCACCATCAGCAAGAACCTCAACAGCTGCCAGTTCACTACATTTCCAGGTACAGAGCAACCCGACCCAAACGAGAGCCGGTCTCCAGGACCATGCACCCCGCTGGGCTCCTTCCGCCCCTCAAACCCGGGGAGGGGGAGGAGCCGCGGAATCGAAAGAGAAAACGGCCGGGGCTGGCGGCGGAGCCGGGGCGCGAGGATGGAGCTGCGGTGGCTGCTCTGGCTGCTGTGCTGCGGGGGCGGCGGCGGCACGGGCTCCGGCGCCACCTTCACCCCGACCTGGCCGCGGAGCCGCGAGCGAGAGGCGGCCGCCTTCCGGGTACCGAGCGCGCGCCGCCCTGTGTCTGTGTCCTCGTCCCTCCCTCCTGTCCCGGGTCTGGGCTGGGGAAGGGGGGTCACCGATAGCGGACGCTCCCAGTGGCCCCCTGGCCCGCGGTTCTGCGATGCGCCTGGGGTTCTGAGCTGCGTGTACACAGAGAACTCACTGTTCTCCCTGTGTCAGAGTGTCGCTCTCTCCAATGCCTCTGCTAACCGAAAGATTTGATTTTCCAGAGATTTGTCGCTGTGGATTTATATGATGCGTCCAAAGTAATCAGTAGATATGTCCAAAGTATTCTTTTTTAAAATTTCAGAATATTACAGGGGTACAAACGTTTTGGTTACATGAATTGCTTTTGCACAGTCCGAGTCAAAGTTGTAAGTGTGCCCATCCCCCAGATAGCAGGCATTGTACCCGATAGGTGTGAATTTACCCGTCCCCTCCGTCCCCTTCCCACTTGCTTGGTTTGAAAATATTCTTGATGCTAAGAAGCATCCCCTTTTAAAAGTCCCCTTGACCCTTCCTTCTGGTTTCCAAAGCTGTTCTATTTCACATTTATAATAACCAGAAATAGGGTGCAGCCTGTTGGCGGGAGAAACCTACCATTTTTCTTCCCTAGGGGGCGCCGGTAACCTTCTTCTGCGGTCAGAACTTCATAACAAGAGCCTGCCTTTAGCAAACTCAGAGATTCCTAATGGTGAATAATTTTCCTGAAATGGGGCTCCTTAAATTAATGCACCCAGTTAAAAGCTGTTTCTGACTTGGTGGAGACTGATTTAGAGAAAAGAGAAGCATTTAATTTCCTTTTCAGATTATTTGGGAAAGTCTTCATCATAATGCTTAGATTTTACTCTAGCATTAAAATTTTGAAAAAGGCCAGTTAGCTGAGTATGCATGGGTTTTTCCTGAAACCAAGGGAACTGCAAGGGATACAGATTTAGAGTTTGCCTCACTATGTTCTATATATCTGATACTATTTAACAAATTTTTAAAAAGTCATAAATCATGATTTAATTTATTATAAAAGAATTCATTCATTCTGATTAAAGAATAAGTCTGAATGCTAGTAGTATTGCTCATTGGAAGTGTATTTTTCTTCCTATTATGTTGGAATTCTCATGAGATTCTTTAGTTGTGCAATTTTCTACTCTTCTTCTCTCCCCTGGAAAGTTCCAGTGTTTAGGAAGTCCATCCTTTTCTGATTCTGTCCACTTTTATTTTTTTGCCCAAACCAAGATGTGTATTTTTTTAATCTCCACTTTGTTACTGTTGAGTTCAGTTCTCACTTTCAAAACCAGAGGCACTGGTCCACTCCCTTGAGAGCAAAGTTTCTGGTCTCTATTCCACCCTGTCTTGAACTTGGTTACATTTCCTGGTGAACCATACCCCTCAGGGGAAAATACTCTCACCTCCACTGGTAATGTATTCATTGGCCAAATAAAGAAACACACTGCTGTGCTCCTCAAAAATATCATCTTTAAGGATTGGAAGCTCAGGGGGTTGAAAGTTATAAATATATTTTTAACATATATTTTCTATATAATTTATAAATATGTGTGTGTGTGTGTGTGTATATATATATATATAATTTCTATAGTGACTTCTAATTGGTCCTGTGAAGAGGCCATACCCAGGAGATGAATGTCTGGAAGATACAACTCTTCTTAGGAGAAATAGAAGGATCCAGGTTGGAAGATGGGAAGTTGTGCAGGAGGACAGAATTATGTCAGTACATTTAAAAAACCCTGGGCTAAGAGAGACTGCGAATGTTTTCAAAGGAATTGCTGCTAGTAAGAGTTTGCTTCATGAGCTGGATGCGCAGAAAGGAGAGCAGTTTAGGCTTCAAAGTTGCTGGAAACTGTGAGCGACTTAGCACTTGGCTCCAGTTAGTTCTTTGGGCCTGGGGTAGAGAGCTGGACACTGGGCAAGATGAAAAGGGCCTTGCTGCCTTGGCAACCAGGAGCATTGGGAAGAATTTTCCTGGCCTTGCAGGATGATTGAAATATGTGATAACTGAATCTCAGTCCAACTCTAGAAAACTTTTATCTTTACAAAATTACAGTAGTCCCCCCTTGTCTGCGATGTGCTTTCCATGGTTCCGTTACCTCTGGTAAAGTACAATAAGATATCTTGAGAAAAAAAGAGAGACACCATATTCACATAACTTTTATTAAAGTATATTATTATAATTGATCTCTTTTATTATTAGTTATTGTTAATATCTTACTGCACCTAATTTATAAATTAGTTATCATAGGTATGTATAGGAAAAGACATGTATATATAGAGTTTGGTACTAACCACGGTTTCAGGCATCCACTGGGGAATCTTGGAAGGTACCTCCCACCCCCTGCAGATAAGGGGGAACTATTATATGTCAAATAACGATCGGTTGCGTTGAGACTTTCCACTGTTTACCTATCAGGTAAATTATGTACAGAATCTAAAAAATTCCTTTGCTCCATGATGAAGTAGAGTTAAAAAAAAATAAAGTTTTAAAATTAAAATAGAGTAACAAGGCACTCTGTGTTGTGCTAGAGAGAACAAGAAAAGTTGATAAATACTTTGGACTAAGAGCTATAGTCTTTTGATCCTGGTATCTTATTAAGGGATAGCAAATAGGTGTCATCATGTTTGCAAACTGATTAATCAATAGTGGCTGCCAGAAACATGATGTTGAAAGTATTGAGGGGGATTGCAGCTGGAGGCCCAGTTGTAGAAAGTGCCTGATTGATTAATGGTTTTCATGGCCACAGGTTGAGAGAACTGTGAAGGTTTTTGCAATCCCAGCCTTACGTATTTCTGTAAATTCTCCCAGAATATTCCTTAAATGAAAGTTAGGCGGCACCTATGACACTTTCCCACAAACTTTCATTACATTATTGCTCAGTGAAGACCAGATTCCTCCATGGGTTATTATGGGATGCTTTGCAGGATACCTGACAGGGGAAGGCAGGGGTAGCAACCCTTCTCTCTGCCCTTTCGATCCTTCAGAAACTTCCAGTACTCAGGAAGCTCCTAACTGTTGGATTTAGCCTACTCTCCTTTGTGCCAAAACCTAAGTGTGCACTCGTGTTAACTATTGCTCATTACTTTATGACAGAGCATTTGGTATTTTTATCCTTTTGGGGGCCACAGACCCAATATTGGATCTAATAAAAGTTGCATGTACTCACTTCAGAATAATGTTTCTGAACCGACACACGTGATTTTCACATAAGATTTCAGAAATTTCACCTTAAGAACACTTGCCATAATGAGACAGGCTACATTTTTATAAATTATTTATACATTTAGGAATATTCTCCTGTGTATAAGTAGATGATTATAGCATCTTTGTAATGAGTGATCTTAACTAATGAGCCACAGATATGTCATTAGGTATTGCCATAATCATCCTCTAGATATCTGGATTATGTCCTCCAAATGAACTTTATCCAAGAATGCTTTAAAACTTATTTTCTACCTAACATAAACATAAGGAAGTGAATCTGATGTTAGACAATGTTGTTCAGCAGACTTTTTCTGATGGTTCTTGCTTAAAGCATATATTGACTAAATGGAAATACATTATAAACTTTAAATCTTAGACCAGAATTTATTCATTGTCCATCTTCCCATCCATTTATCTAATACTTTATTTAATATTTACTGTGTATAAGGAACTGATCTACATTTTCTGAGTGATACAGTGAAGAATAAGAAATGTGCTGTGCTCTAAAAAATTATAGTCTAATTAATGAATACTGTTATGTCTGCACATTTATTATAATCCATTTCCTGGTAAACAAAAAGAAGAATGTAAAGACTTGTACACTAGAAAAATAGATTTCCTCAATCAATTCACAAAAGAATACCTATTTAATTCAATCTTTTTGTGTACATATGCACACAAATATTGACTAAGCATTTCTTATTATTTTACTTTGCATAATAAGTATATATCTGCATTATTTTTGTACAAACTTCAGTACACCATATATAAAATGCTTTGTCTAAGAAACTTTTTGAAAGCAGTAATTTATAAAAGTATATGCTATGAAAAGTTTTTATTATTCTAATACAAGACTTCTCACCAGTGGCACTCTTGACATTTCAGAATGGATAATTGTTCCTTGTGGGGCCATCCTGTGTATCGCAGGGTGATTGTCAGTGTGCTGGGCCTCCACTCACCAGATGCCAGTAGCATCCCCCAACTGTGATGATTCCCAGTATGGCAAATAAAGGATAAAATTATCCTCAGTTGGGAACCACTGATCTAAGGATTACAACTCCCAAGTCTTCAGAGAAATTCTCAGCATTGCTCCAATATTGTATACAAATACTTTACCTTTTTTTGCTCATCTCTGGATTTACTGCAACTTCCAGAAAGTAAAGCATTCCCAAGGAGAACATTTTAAATCCGTATGTAAACTTTATGATTTATCCTAAACCAAACTTCAGAACCTGCAAACGAGGGCTGTTAAGAGAAAAGTGTTAAGTAACAGAACTGAAAAACAAACAATGAGTTTAAGGTGCTGGGAAAAAAGTGATCTTACAAAATATGCTTCTCTGGTAATGTCAATATAGAACTTACCCCATGGATGCGTGGGGTTCGTCATCAGGGATTGCACACATCATTGCATATCTTGGTAAGTGCAAAATAAATCACCATTAATAGAAAAAAACCTAGATACCAATGGGGAAAAAATACCAAATTCTCACTGCGTTCTCAGCTAATAAAATAGACTTGAAGTCCCTTAAAGTTTATATGCCTTATGCAGGTTTCCCATGGCCTGAACAACTACACTCTTCAACTAAATACTAGTGTCAGGTTTTAGTCTGAAAATGTCGGTTCTTGGAGCACCCATGGCCGAAGAATGACCAGACATGCCAAAGTTAGGCAAGCACCAAAATGAGGTTTATTGAGGAGACAAGGATAGGATTATAGGGCAAGAACAATATATAGGTTTATAGAGCATGATACATATGCCACAGATGACGACCAGACCCATTGTTGCAGCAAAGAGCAAAAGGAAGGACGCAAAAATGGTCTGCATCTTATTTTATAGTGCCCGGATTGGGACCTCCATAATGGGTCAGACGGCAGTCACCATGGGACAACTTTGATTGGACAGTTGGGAGTCACATGACCTGAGTCTTAACTACGCACGCAGATTGTTCCAGGTCAATTTCCGGACTCTATGGTACCTATGTGGCTTGGCCAGCGGGCTAGAGAGTCCTCTACATTCTTTTGCAGCTGGCGGGCTAAGTTATGATTAGCAGATTTGTAGGGTATTTCCTCCTCCCTGGGTATGGCAGTCGCTCGGGAGATTAGGGTGGGGCAGGAACACCCACTTCCTCCCTAGGAGACCCGGAATCCCTCGCCATCTACCGAACACCAATAGTGTGACCTTAGGCAAATCATGTGTCTGGGCCGCAGTTTTTTCACCTGTGGAAAGGAGGTAATATTAGCAGTTACCTTATATAAGGCCAAATGAATTCATATAAAGCACTTAGGACAAATACTGGCATTCAATTTAACAATCTTTTCAACCCTATATATTTTGTGTACTCAGAAGCTGAGAATTTTCTTTTCAGAGAACTGAAAGCCCCAGTAATTTGCTCTTATAGGATTTGCTTACTCCTTTATGAACACTTGAGTACATGGAAGAAGAAAATGCATTATTTGATCTATTCTTACTTAGAGGCAGTCTGTGGGAAAGATTTCACGGATTTTTCTCTGCCAGGAGGTAGATTAAGGACCAGCAAATAGCTGAGAACCTGCAACCCCCTTCCATGGGTTTCTATTCTTAGATCTTTTTAAAAATGACCATTTTATTCTCAATTTACGCTAGACGGAGCAACTTCTAATACTGTTGTCACTCATAATTGGAAAGTTAGGAGAGTAAAGATGCCTGAGAAAGAAGGAGGGGCTTTCTGATCCTATAAGAAAAATGTTGATTTCTGAAGAATTTTATAACTGCAGACTAATCTCCTCATGAGACCTGTTCAGGTTTCTTATCATTAGAATTATCTTTTATCAGACTGAAACAATCCTCTCTGTTTCTTGTTTTGAGCAAACATTGTCCTTCCTTTCTGTTTATGCGTTGATAAGAATTGCAGAGCAGCCATGAATCCTTGCTAGGCTAGCAAAGCAGCAAATTAGAATACTGAAGAGACTGCTTAGGAAAATACTGCGTTTAAATCATAGTTGGAATATAGGATCACCGCAAGCACACATGCTTGCACACACACAAAGACAACTTTAAGAGATTCTAGCTCTTGGAAGGATGGCTGTTGGAAGTCATAATAAAGACAGCTTTGGGACAGAGTCTTATAAGGATGGGATCTTAAGGTATAATGTTGATTAGAGAGATTTAGGATGCACAGTATCTATTAATGTGCAAGGGACATGTTTTTTCTAGTTTTATAAGCATAGGATAATTTCCTCAAGCTTTTTGGCCCTGAGTCTCCTTGCAGGCAGGAATATGGTATCTCCCATTGTAGCTCATTCAGTTAAACACATTTAATTCAAAACAAAACAAACAAAAAATAGGTGAAAGTAGTTATTTTTCACCAAATCTATTCAAAGGCTGTTCTGATTTATCAGCTCTGATTTTCTTCCTGTAAGATCCATCTGATTTTCAAACTTCTGCATTTTCCAAAACTACTGAGGAGAAGTTTCTTTTATATTCCTCAAGACTTCGTATCTTCCCTCAAATAAATGAAGTTAAGGTTCAGGTCTTTCATTTTAATATTTTATATGGCTTTAGAGACACTTACTGTAAAGTTGCTCCCTATTATATGCTCTATTGCCTTATGTTAAGAACATGTGCTGGTTGATCCTTTACCCATCAGAGGTTGTTGATGTAATGAGCAGCAAGAGCCCAATGCAGACGCACAATGTGTGATGCTTCTGTGACATCTGCTTTAACAGCCAGAATCCAGGTAGACCAGAAAAGTCACTTAAAAGAACAGACAATTCAAGAAATGAAATACAAGGCTTTTAAAAATGTAAATGCTGTGAAACCCATATTAGATGACCTTGATATGTGTCCTTCTGTTATAGCAAATAGGAGAATAAATATTCTTTTTATACTGATAATATTATTTTATTGTGAAAGCAACATATTGCTTTCAATAGGTAATTGATCCTGATTTCTAACACCATGAGAAATACTCGTTCCAAGTGAGCCTGAAAGCATGGTCTTTGAATGATATTTTCTCCCATAATAGTACTAACCAGGCCCAACCCTGTTTAGCTGTCGAGATTAGACGAGATCAGGCGCCTTCAGAGTGGTATGGCCATAGACAGAATGACATTTCCTATAATCCAAATGTTCTATGTTTAAAAGAAAAGAAAGAAAGAACATGAAAGTATTTTAACTGAGCATTTATTCTGCCAGCCACTGTAATATGTATTTTCCATACATTATCTTATTTAATCCTTACATTGTGCCAACTCAGCATTATCTCATTAGTCAACGAAGAAAATAAAGCTCAGAGAGGTGGAGTATATAGCCAAAGATTGCACAGCAATGAGAAGACATTTCAATTTGTTGAACAGTTAAGAAACACTAGAGAACTCCATTAAGTGTGTGTGGGTGTTTGTGTGTGTGTGGACATGTAAAAGAATTATGCTTTGTTCAGAAGCCACCAGGGAAGTACTTATAATGTTGTTAGTGGTTTTGCAGAGTCAAAAGAAGGGGTAGGTTTTAGTGGGAGAGAGAGGGCAAAGCAGAGTGCTCTGGGGTTTAGTACTTTGCTCTCGGCAAGAAGTCAACAATTATAAATATTGGATATCCTAACATGGGCTGTGGAGAGCCATGAAATGACAGGAGTCATTGAGCTGGAATGGCACACAAAACTGACAAATCAGATTCTCTTAGACGTCGGCCCCTGGTTGAAAAGTGGAAGAAAGCAGCGTTTCCACAAGCTCTGCAAATACTGGCGTTGCTGACATAAATCAAATAACAGTATAAAAAGTGGCAACAAATGGTGTCTATGGAGAGATTTGTCTTTTCAAACACATGCGTAAGACCACAAACAAGTAACAGTTATTGAAATCATCATTGAAAATTAGGGACACGAATATTTAAAATAAATCAATACTATATTTATTTCACTCATTATTAAGTTGATGTCATTAAAATTACCTCACAGCCAGAATGAATAAACTTTGGATGATGAAATGACATTCCTAAGGCAATGCAACAATTAAGAGAGGTACTTGGGAACTCACTGAGAAAGAAGTGATGTATAAATTTATTTACTTCTAAACATTTTGGCTTTAATCTGACACTTGCTAACTCAGAATGGCAATTTTTTTTTCTCATAGATTATAAAATGATCTAGTAAGATAAATTTGCATTATCTGTCCATCTAAATGGAGAGTGTCTAAATTACCATCTCTCCTCCTAGCCACGCGTGTAAACACACACACACACACCCCTATAATATAATACTTGAAGTTACAGCATTGCCAACACTCATGAGTCTAAAATCTACTCCTGGAATTAGACAATCTTGGCCAAACAATTTGTACAATTTTAAGGATCTTGAAAGGGTGTACCCGTTTATGCCTCATATACGTGTGTGTGTACATGTTTGTGTATGTGTGGGGTATATTCCTGTTTCCCAATGATTTCATGAAGGATGAATCTTACTTTTATAAACAATGTACAGATTTCACAGGCAAACAGAAAATGCTATTGTTATTTCACTTAGCATCACTTTAATACTGAAATTTAATAAATTATGTATGTATTAATAAATTATTTTTATATTTTTAATAATATAAGATTAGTTACTTATACTGATTTTTCCATCAGTATTTCATTTTCTTCTAATTAATTAGAAAATCTCTTGAATAATAATTTTGTTAACTTTAATGGTAGGTAATTTTCATTGTTTACTTTTCAATTTAATCTATGATTTTTGTAGTACACTGAAGGTTTTTTGTAGTCAGCTCTATCAATTTTGACATTATTTTTCCTTTGATATCAAACTGTAAAAGCCCTTTGCCCAATAGTCAGTTTCTTAAAAAAAAAAAAAGTCTGTTAAGATTTTTATTGGAATCTCATTTTATTGAAATCAGTTTGGGAAGATTGCTGTCATAACAATATTGAGTCTTCCAAACTGTGATCATAGTACAATTCACCATTAATTTAGATCTCCTTTCATTTTTCTTTATAATAATTTATAGATTTCAGTCCAAGTCTTAAACAACTTTAGTTAAATTTAGTCATTTTTAAAATATTTGAAAATTCATTCAATTTTTCATATTCATTAAAAATTTAACAATTTTTAAATCTCATTTTCTAATAGTTTGTTGCCAGTGTAAAAAATACAATTAGCTTTTTATATTGATCTTGTTTGTACCTTACAACCTTGCTAAAATTTATTTACTAGTTCAAGTAGCATTTTTGTAGATTGCTTTGCATTTTCTCCATGTTATCCTATTTTCTTCAAATACCTACAGTTTTACGTCTTTCTTTAAAATGAATTTTATTTATTGCTGTTATCTTATTGAACAAAATAGGACTTTCAGTACACTTGTGAAATAAAAGCAGTGAGAGCAGACATTCCTTCCTTTCTCCTATTATGAGGAAAAAAGTAGCGAGCCCTTCACCACTGTCATGTGGGTTTTTCATAAATCCCCTCGATCAGGTTGAAGAAGTTTATTTTTATTCTCAGTCTTTGCTGAGAATTTTTATCAGCAAATGGCATTGCATTTTCTCAAATACTTTTTTTGCATCTGTCGAAAGTAGCATACAGTTTTCCTTACTCCTTTATTCTGTTTATATGATGTATTATGTGGATTGGTTTTCAAGTATTAAACCAACCCAGCATTTCTGAGTAAACTTCACTTGGTCATGATGTATTGTCCTTTTATAAATTGTTAGATTTGATTTGCTAATATTTTCTTAAGGATTTTGCAACTATAGTATATTTATGAGGGATATTGGTGTGTAGTCCTATTTTATTGAGATGTCTTTTTCTGGTTTAGAATAGGAATTACACTGGTCTTACTTAGGTTGCAACGTGTTCCCTTCTTTATTCTCTCAAAGGGTATGATTGGTATTATTTCTTTATTGTACAGAGTTCACCAATGAAGCCACCTCGACCTGGAATTTTCTTTTGGGTCAATTTTCAATTATGAAGTTAATGCCTTTGGTTGGTAAAGGGCTGCATAAGTTTTCTATTTCTCCTACTTTCAGCTTCGGTAATCTGTGCCTTTCAAAGAGTTTGCCCATTTCATATAGGTGGTCAACTTATTGACATAAAGTTTTCAAAATATTATTTTTTTGTGCTTGCAGCATCTATAATCATGGTCCTTCTTTCACTTGTGATACTGATAATTTGTGTCTTCCCTTTATCTTTCTTTCTGTCTTTTTCTTTTTTTTTTTCCTAATCACAGGAGCAATGCCTGTGAGAGAATGGGGAGAGGCCAGGTAGAGCTATCTGATTGCAGTGTAGCTCTGACCTTGGGGAAAGGAGAGAGGGAAGGAAAGTTGGAGGAAGAGCTCTATACTGCCTCACAGTCCAAGGAAGGTTGGAAGGTTTGGCAAGGCCATCGGGGAGTCATTGATCAAAAATCAGCTGTCAGAGGAGTCCCATGTCTCCCCTACATACCCAGCCTCAGTGCTCAGTCATTAGCTAGGTGCAGCCTGGGGGAACTGTGGCTTCCTTGGTGTAATCATGGAAGTTCAAAGTCAGTGAGGCACATTCTTGTGGCTCCCACATGCTCTCCTGTGCATTCTTAATGTCCTTCACTCTCAATCCTTTCCTGACTACTCCAGCTCACAAAGGTGGCCAATCAATACTTACTGATTGAATGAATCCTCTGAATCACTTAGCAGTTAACAGTTTCTGGCTTATATTTGACATTTGTCGTATATAGAATTGCCTTACATTTTAGTTCTGTTTTTATGTTTGTATATCCAGATTACACTCAAAACCCTGCTTCTTCAAGACTTTCTTTAAATGCCCTCAAAAGCTTTATTAATTAGCAGTCCTTCTAGGCATACTCAAAAGGAACAAGTGAGATTATGGTAGCTCCCAGCAATAATTTGCTTAAAAATAAACAGCTGAAAGCTAGTAAGACCATGACATATGCAAAGTATCATGTATCTATTTATTCAACAGCAAACACTTATTGGGGATCTATTGTGTACCAGGCATGTGTTCAGAAGGTAACACTGAGATGAAAAAGACAGATAGGCCTCCCCTTATTTCACTGATAGGTTTTGGAGACAGACACACAATAAATATATAAGTACATAAACAAATGTGTAGAAGAGCTAGGCTTGGAAACTTACCAAATGATAGTCCCCTGAAGTTTTATTTATCCTACACAATTGTTTGGTATTAGGAAATTGAAGCATGTTCCTACAAAAGACAAGTCTAAGATAAATGATCACAAAATTCAAAGTTGAAGAATCTATAAATAATGGCCACATTTTCCCTCCTTATAGAAATACCAGGCTCTCTTGCTGGAACATTTCCAGGATTGCATCTCCTTCACAATGCCTTTTTACCCTACATAAAGTAGAGATATCTATAAAGCTTTAATAGAATTAGATTGATTTATTCATTTATTTACTCAGTCCTTTTTTCATGCTTCATTACTTAGCGATGGGAAACACAAAGATGATGAGGACACTTTCCACATTCATAATTATTTAATCACATGAGTGAATGTCTACAGGTGACAATTTGCCACTAGTATCTAGTGATTATTTGCAATTTATTTTATTTTTTGACTATGTCAACACTTTACAACTATGTATGCGATGCTCTCAACATGCTTAGTGAAGACGAATTATAAGTGGATAAGATACACTTTTCCCAGCCTCAAAAAAAATTGTCTGAAATTAGACAGTAGTTCAGTAGTTCTAATATAAAATGTTTATAAATCTGGTATGGATATCTTATACAGCTTTACATTGTAATCTGTAGGAAATCATGCTTTGGCTTTTATACATGAAAAATATTTCCAAGTTAGTTAAACACAGATTACTTTGGAAAATTGACATGGTAGATATAAAATAGCTTTGTTTTTTTCTTTTAGGAAAGTCTTAATAGACATCGATACTTGAATTCTTTATTTCCTAGTGAAAACTCCACTGCCTTTTATGGAATAAATCAGTTTTCTTATTTGTTTCCTGAAGAATTTAAAGGTATGGTCTCATGGTGATATTAGTTGATTTATCTCCTGATGTTAATAACTTGTTTACTTAACCTTTGATGAAGTGTTTAATTGTAAATCTAGTAAATTGAGTAATAGTTGACATTTGTTAAATACCAGATAAGTGTTAAGCATGTACCATGTGCTTACCATAATAAAAATAAATTCATGATTCTCTGCTAATTATTGCTTAAGAAATAAAGATTTATGCACATTTCCATGTGACTATAAGGGACAATTGTCTTGTCACTTCTGCAGTTTTCTGTGCTATTTCTATTCAAGATACTTGTGGTTCCATGGTTATGATAGATCAAATGATGTCAATTATACTCATCTTTATTACTGATCTAGTTCTATCAAACAAGTCATCTTTTGTGTGAGCTCCAGCCTTATTGTAGGAATGCTTCTCTTTCATAGCTTTCAGCTGAATGCATTTCATGTTACATAAAATCACATACAAAAAAAATCCTAAAATTACAGGTCTACTAGAACTGTTTCTGTTTAAAAAGTTCCTCCAAAAATAATCCCAAGGGTCCCTCCCTTTGCTATAATATTGGTTGTCTTTTCATTTTATGTTTTTATTCAGCCATTTATTTAAGAAGCAGACCGTCCAGGTTTCCCAGATACTCAGCAGGTGTACAAATGTCCATCTCCAATGTATCTTTGCCATTAAGATTTGACTGGAGGGACAAGCATGTCGTAACGCAAGTGAGAAACCAGCAGACGGTAAGTTTTAGATCTTTTTTCTTTTTTAATCATTTAAACATTGGAAGGCACCTTTGAGGTCAAGTTTAATTAAACGTGTAATAGAGCCCATCATTTCTCTAGGAAAATAACACCTCAATTATCCAAAAGTCACAATGAAAGGGAATCTCTGGGGGAGCTAGAGGCAGATGTCAAAGCCCTGACTTTTATCCCTGAAGGGAAGCCTTCCTGGCTGTGTTCGCTCATTAATTGCCATTGCCACCGGCACACGAACTCAGGGATTCTTGCCAGTAGCTGTATCTCAGATGCCAAGCCTTGTGTAGAACAGCAGGTAGAAGGCTGGAGAAGGTAAACATGGCCACTAAAGGCTTAAGTAGTTTCCAAGGAAAACAATACTGAGAAAGTAAAATGAAAATGGAGACATTTACCAACAGTGCTGCCAGATCTGCTGGGCTCTCAGGCCTCATCTCGTGATCTCCCTCAGAAAGCCCTGCTCCCATCCTCCCAGGATCACGCAACTTTTAATCTGTGGTGCTTAAAAGTATAATCAGTAGTCAGTTCAGCTACAATGTGACATATACATTCCTAAAAACCACCGTCTGTGCAAAAGTGTGCAATAAAATGACAGGAATTATGGGATGGAAATGAGTTTAGGTCATAACACTTAAGAACTTCTAAAAAGAATGAAGACTGATAAACCTGGAAGCACAGTTTTATACATGTTAAATGATTAAGAAATATGTAAGTACTGCAATAAATATAACAATTTACTTTGAAGAAGACCCAAAGTGTGCCTGTGGTCTGGATGTTGGAAGGGCTGCAACTGTGAGTTACTCTGAAGTGGTGGAAGGAGGGTCCTCTGAAATCAGAAGGGGAGTGGTAACATGGGATGTGGGAGGACATGACTTATGATGCATGTAGTGAACCTGCCTGGCTGGTCGATGTTTGAAGGGTGTGTGCGTGTCATTCCCTAGCCATCTGCACCCCCACTGTTGGCCAGGAATGCCAGCCAGCAGGGAAAGTCAGGCCCCTAAACACAGGACGGTCATCTCCATTTGTCTGCAGTTTGTGTGCAGTGGAAAACCTCAACAGGTCCTTCGGCCTTCCCTTGTATGGAAAGTATTTTGGACCCAGCAGTTTCTTAGTGAATGCCTAGTTAGAATGATCCTTTTTATTTCTCAGATTCTTTATTTACTACTGTGCATTAAATTTTACCACCAAATCATTTGTTTTATTATTGGATTCATAACATGTGAAATAGGCATAAATCCAACCTTTGCCAAAATTGTCTGCAGTGTATTAAAGAGGAACTTTTAATTAGGCATCTTTAATAAAGGAATATACTGGAGAGAGATTTTTTGGGAGGGTACGGGGACAGGCAGGAACTGCCCTCGTGGCCTGAATAAAGCTAGCTATGAGTATAATGTCAGCAGCCTGTATTCACATTTGTTGAGATTTGGAGACTCTGCCATGGAGTCAGTTAGTGAATATTTTACTGTGCCATAGGCACTGAAGATATAGACCTAAAAAAGAGCACTTAAAGCCATAAAGTTGCTCAAAACCTCACTCTACAAAGACATCCAATTGTTCTTCCTTTTTTTTTTTGGCCTAATTCTGCAGCACATGGTTTTCTGTCCAGTTTCAAATCTTACTCTCTTCTCCGCCTTTTCTTTGAATCCTTCTTCCTTTTACATGATCCCTAATTCCCTACCCTCTCTCTCCTCCCTTTCTTTCAGACTAGCCCTTTTATTCTTTTGTTCTAGCTTATCAAAGAAAAGCAAGTTAATGGATCCACAATCAGCATGATTGGCAGGTGATGTTTGAGGAATGATTGATAGGAGTTTAAATCATTAGGACATTTCATGTGCTTCCACAATGTGCATACTTAATAGGTACATGCTGCCATCTTGATAGCCTGAAAAGTAATTCATTCAGCTACTGTTTTAATCAACTAATGAGTACAACACACCTCGTCCCCCACATCCTCTCCTCACTGACTTCCACCCTTGGGTTGGAGCTGGTACATGACCACAGAAGTACAGAGTCCAGAGAGAAGCAAGGGTGATTGAAGTATGGGGATGAGAGTTGGTACACACTCTCCAGTAGAAAAGCCACTTATAAAGAGAAGTCACAGTGAACTGACCAGTGTTTTAAAATATCATCAGGAACAGGGCTGTGGCTATGCCTTTAATCCAAGCACTTTGGGAGGCCAAGATGGGAGGATCGCTTGAGCCCTGGAGTTCGAGGTTGAAGTGAGCTATGATGATATCACTGCACTCTAGCCAGGGTGACAGAGGGTGACTCTGTCTCAAAGAAAAGAGAAAACATCAGTTAGTCCCAGTGTTTCCTCAATCTTTAAAAGTTCACTTTGATCTTTCATAGTCTAATTTACAACAGCAATATTACTACTAATTTAACATTAATAATTAAATGTTGATGCTCAAAAGAGACTTTCAGGTTTTTGTTTTTTTTCTTTTTCTTTTTTCAATTTGAAATCTAGAGGATAGGCATATATATTTTGTAGGTTTCCAGATTCTGGAAACTTTACTTGATTTGATGACTTGTTATATAATTCACAATGTATCAGTGAATTGATTTAAGCCCTATTTGGTAATAAATGCTACCCCCTTTCTATTTGTAAACAGTGCGGAGGATGCTGGGCCTTCAGCGTGGTGGGTGCAGTGGAATCCGCATGTGCGATAAAAGGGGAGGCTTTGGAAGACCTAAGCGTACAGCAAGTCATTGATTGTTCCTATAATAACTATGGCTGCAATGGAGGCTCTACTCTGAATGCTTTGAACTGGTTAAACAAGGTGACTAGTCTCCCAGCCTTTTAAAGTCTTAATTTCCTATTTTGCTTGTTTGCTGTGTGTTCAGAATTCAAACAATTTACTCTCATGTATTAAGTAATGTTTTCAAGTTCAGAAATGTAGATAACCAAAGCTTAAAGTAATTAATTAGAAGATTTAAAGATGAATTGCTTCCAGGCAAATCAACCATCAAGAAATCAAAGGGCGAAAAATCTTAGCTGAGATCTGTCTTCAGAAAAATATTTATGTTTACTTCTTGATGTTTCTTAATAGGTAAATGCTTTTTTTTCTGCAGACACATATCGTGTAATTTCCCAGAAAGATGAGAGCATATGATTATTTATTTTCATAGAACATCTGAATGTTAAGGGTGAAAGGGACGTTAGAGGCCAAGTAATGCCGTAGCTTTTTGTATGGATGAAGAAATGGGACCTGAGAGGTGAGAGATTGTTGCCAAGTCAGTGGCTGAGCCAGAGCTGCACCTTCATTCCCGGCCTCCCCCAGCCTGGCTCCGCCTGGTAGACCACAGGGTCCCTCAGTGTATTTAGGACTCTGACATTGTCCCAGATCCAGCATCGACTGCATGAAACCTGCCAATGAGGGCGCTATTTTGTTTTCTAAAAAGTCATCAAGCAGGAGTTCCCTAAATCCGAATGCCCCGCCGTTGTCCATTCCCTGTATTTCCAACCCCTGTATTCCAGAAGCTGCTCTGTACACATTGTGGACAACAGTGAATTGTGCGGCCCCTCCCTTTCGTAAGCCCAGCATTCAGAAAGGGACGATTCCATACAGACAACTATAAAATACTTGACACATGCTAGATCAGTAGTCCTCAGCATTTTAGGAACCAGGGACCAAGGAAGACAATTTTTCCACGGACGGGGCGGGGAGGGGGGTGGTTTGGGGATGATTCAAGCTCATTACTTTTATTGTGCAGTCAAACCTCTCTGCTAATTATAATCTGTATTTGCAGCCACTTCCCAACGCTAGCATCACCGCCTCAGCTCCACCTCAGATCATCAAACATTAGATTCTCGTAAGGAGTGTACAACCTAGATCCCTCGCATGGTCCGTTTACAGTAGGGTTCACGCTCCTCTGAGAATCTAATGCCCCAGCTGATCTGACAGGAGGCGGAGCCTGTACTGTGATTGCTGTGATGCCGGCGATGGAGAGTGGCTGTAAATACAGATGAAGCTTTCGCTTGCTCAGCCTTCGCTCACCTCCTACTATGTGGCCTGGTTCCTAACAGGCCGTCGACCAACCAGGTACCAGTCTGCAGCCTGCTGGTCGGCCCAGTGGTTGGAGACCGCAGTGCTAGATGAATGGCAGAAAGTGAAGTAACGGAGACGATGCTCGCCCTACCCATTGCCTGTGTATAAACCCCTGCACGGAGTCTCAAAGACTTGTTAACACAGAGCCAGGAGCCCTGGAAGGAAAGTGTGCTGCCCTGTTGTTCCCTCAGGGGAAAGATGGCGAGACTTTATTATCAGATAGCTGGAGGTCAAGGAAAAGAAGCTATAAGAACACAGAAGTAAAAGAGAAAGAAAGATATCGACACTAATTGTTTAGGATATCCAGAGCAAGCACCTAAAGATTTAATTTGCAATACTAAGAACCCAGAGTATATCCACATGATAAAGGTGAACCTATTTTGACACACTGAAGTAAGTTCTGTTTGATTTGTAAAACAACTGACAGTGAACATTTTGGGTAATTGTTTTGTTTTAGATGCAGGTAAAACTGGTGAGAGATTCAGAATACCCTTTTAAAGCACAAAACGGCCTGTGCCATTACTTTTCTGGTTCACATTTTGGATTTTCCATCAAAGGTTATTATGCATACGACTTCAGGTAAGTGTCTTATTCTATTGTGTTTTTCTCTATATATTTTTAATTTATGACCTAGTAACTATTCAGAGTTAATTACTTGACTGAAGGCATCACTGCATACTCTTAATTGTTTTAAACCTTACTTTTTAGTAAAGAGACTAATTGGCGATCACAATGGAGCGTTAAAAATGTTTCTTAATCTACTTATTTTCCTATGAGTCATTACTTCGGAAACAACAAATTTCAATCCAGTTCACAGGATAATTTATACCCCCTTCTGCTTTCCAAATTTAAGTGTTAAGATACCACTTGCATATTTCCATCTTAATGTTGAGTCAATCCAAAATTGCTTGTTACAGACTTTCCAGCTAATACGAAGCAGGCTACATACCAAGAAGCACTTTTTCAACACCTTCTATGTTCCTCACATTATTCAAGGCATCAGCCATAAGAAAAACATAAACCAAAACTTTCAGATTAGAACCGAGAGAGAATATACAGCTACAGATAAATTATGTAGCACACACTGTAAGCACTGTGGAATAGATAAAGACAGGATGAGGAAAAGGATTGTATTGGACAGGATGAATTTGGCTAGGTTCGGGGGGAAACATTCATGAAAAATTCTTTAAAAACACATGAAAAACACAAAGCCAGCTAGAGCATCACTATGATCCTTTGATACAGTGAAAATTAGGTGTTCAGGGATGAAAAAAAAAAAAGCAGATGAAAACTCAGCTAACGCCTGGCTTCATTTAAAAATATATGTATAATGGGAATTTTGCAGAGTCTTTTGAAACAGAGAAACTAAACTAAATTAGGATAAGGTAACAGTGGCCTGTGACTTACTGATACTAAATATAAAAGAATCCCTTGATCCAGATGGTATCTGCCCATGGGATCTGCAGGAAATCAAGGGTGAAATTGCATCCTTGAACAAAATATAACCCCTTTTAAATGAGCCTGGCAGAGGACTGGCATATTGTCAGCACGGCTTCCGCCTGCAACAAGGACCCTCGGGGTGACCCTAGGAACTATACACCAGAGAGCCTTAATTCCACAGCTGGCAGGCTACATGGGATTTATAATAAAATGTGCAGGGTCACCGAGTACATTGGTTAACATCTCCTTTGGGGGTACAGGTAATGTGGTTTCTAAAATGAGAAAGTGTGCTTCTATAAGCATCAGTTCCTTGAGAGTATAATGGAAGAGTGTACACAAGAAGAAACTGGATTTTCAAAATATCATTAAAAGGGATTCAGGGAACCCCTTGTTATGGATAGGAAATTGAAAAAAAATTAGGAAGAAGCAAAAGAATATAATAGGCATTACTTTGAATTAGGAGAGGGGAGAGGAAGCTGATTATGTTATACTACAAGGAGGTATTTCTTCGATTCATTCATTCATTCATTCAAATCGGTTCTGGGGATTTGGCAGTGAACAAAACAGACAAAACTCATGGACTATATTTTAGTGATTGAGACAGGCAATAAGCAAAACAAATAAAAAATATGTATGGCATGTTAGATGTAATCATTTTTAAAAAGAACAAAATAAAACAGTGTGAGGAAGAGGAAAGGTCAGGGGCCGGGGGGAGGGAGTATACAGTTTCAGAAAGGGTTGCCAGACAGGACCTCACTAGGAAGGTGATATTGAAGTGAAGACTTGAAGAAGTACGAGGACTTAGCCACGCAGATATCTGGGGGACACTTCCAAGCAGAGGAAACTACAAATGCAAAGGTCCTGAGGCAGAAACAATTGGAACATTTGTCTGCTGGTTATGTCCATGGATTGCCATCTTATTTCTTATTTTCCAATGTCTTTGCTATCTTTTCTTCAGCTCCAGCTCAAGCAGGGATTATTACTAAATTGTTTCTTTGAGCCTACAATGTTAATTACACTTTACATTCTAAAAAATATTTCTCCTTCTTGATCTTTCTGCTTCTCTCTCATTCCTCTAACTGAATCTTAGATGCAATATATTTACAGTAATCCTTTTGTTATCTTAAATGGATGGTGACAGCTGTGTTCCAGTTCACACAGAGATTATCATATATATCATATTTAAATTACAAAATATTCAAAGAATTTAATGCAATAAAATATACTTTATATACACTAAATCCTATGCTTAACCAAATTAATTATTAGATGACTTAGAAATTAGGGAAGGAAAAATGTTTATTGTAAACTTAGGGTATAATTTATGTGCTAGACATGCTATATAATTTATATCCTGCAAAATTACTTTGGATAATTTTATTTTCATATTGATTCTGCATGGTAGGTGGCAAGACTGCAGTGCCCAGCTGGAATTTGAACCCAGGTGTGAGAAAATTCAAAATCTATCAAGACGCCTTTTAAAAATTCTATAATTTTGCCTGTCTTAGGGTAATCTTGATGAATACGATCATTATTATAGCAGCAGAAATTAGAAACATCTGCTTATTGGTCTCCAAAATAAGGATTTTCACATTAATGAGTAGCATGAATAAGTGTATAAAATAAGTTTATAGCTTCTATTTCAATAAATTCCATTGTTACACATTCAATTTTTTGCTCATGTGTGAATGAAATATTCCCTTGCTAGAAACTGGTCTCCAGCTGGGTGTCATGAGGGATTATTTACTCTTTGCAGCCACTAATCCACCTATGGCTTGCTGTAGCAATAAACCACCAAGTGCTATCTTAATGGCCTGAACTATCAGTAACTTGGTTTCAGTGTCCTTCACTCACAAACCTGACCTTTGAAAAATGTAAATAATGGTTTGATCATATACTTTTAAGATCGATGAAGGACAAATGTTGTATAAAGTAAGACTTTATTGGTAGATGTCCATGGGTTAAAACAGTAATTGTGTATTTTGCAGTCTTCCCAATCTAGCACCTAGTTCTCCTTCCATCTTAACATTTCTTCTTTTTGTACATTTTTTTCAACATTTCTTCTATTGTATAATTATATTAGCTACTTTTGGGTAAGCCTTCCCTATAATTTCTATACTTGACATTCACTAGCGTAAGTCGGTTAGTCTCTTGATTCACAGTGTGGCAGAGATGGCAAGAGATATCCAAATATCTAGTCTTCCCCCTTTTCTTATTAAAAGAATCTCTGTATTGTAACTGGGTACTTTTCCAGCCAGCTACAAAATTCGTTCCCCATCTTCCTTTAAGCCAGACTTAGCCATATGACTGAGCTCTGGTCAATGAGATCCATGCAGACATGTACAGAAGTATTATGTGTTATTTCCGGGAATTCTCCTCAACAGAGATGTACCACTTCTTCTCCTTTCTACTTCCTGCTGTCTGAAATATGTGTTAAATGGCTGGAGCCCCAGCAGCCTTTTTGGTCCATGAACAGACCTTGAGAATCGAAACTTCACAAAACAGAACAATTATATGGAACACTCCTGGGTCCCTGATACCGCAGAATCCATAGCAGTCGTAGATTGCCAATCTCCCAGACTTCATTTAGCCTCCATTATTGCTCTTTTGTAATTACAACCACCAAATCTACTCATAACCATACACAGATTAAATAGATCATTTTTTATTTTTACCTTAAAAACTAAGATTTTTCACCAAATGTTTCTTTCTTTCTTTTTTTTTTTTTTTTGGTAGTGAACAAGAAGATGAAATGGTGAAAGCACTTCTTACCTTTGGCCCTTTGGTAGTCATAGTAGATGCAGTAAGCTGGCAAGATTATCTGGGAGGCATAATACAGCATCATTGCTCTAGTGGAGAAGCAAATCATGCAGTTCTTATAACTGGATTTGATAAAACAGGTAAGTACTGATAAGATCCAGTTGATTGCTTTCCAACTTGGACTGTGAAAGCCAAATGATTCACCATCCTATAGAATATTGAAATTTGGTTTTGCTATGTCAAAGTCCCCATAAGACCTTCACAACTTCTCAGTAATCTTACAGGTGTAAATACCCTGTCAGGTTCCACCTATCAATTTTTTGATGGATACCTTTTTAAAATGATGATAATTTTTATTTAAATAATGTGCATTCTCCTTCTGGAATATTTAGGATAATTGTTGGGAAAAGAGAGGTACTTAGTATTTTATCACACATATCTAACAATTCTTTTTTTTTTTTCCTTTTCTCAAGTCCTTGGAAATGTATGTGTGTTTTCATTTTTTGCAGTCCTTGTGTTAAGCAAAATGAGCTTAAACATGTATTTCTACTGATTGGAATGTGACACTAAGCACAGCTCGGGTTTACTTTATTTAAGTTAGCATTACATGACAATTTGTAATTTTTTCCTCAAAGCTGATATCAAGAACCCAACTTTAAATAAAGAAACTCGTGCATCCATAACAAATATGAGTTTTCAGGGTTTGTTATCACTTTATGTTTTGTAGGAAGTACTCCATATTGGATTGTGCGGAATTCATGGGGAAGTTCATGGGGAGTAGATGGCTATGCTCATGTGAAAATGGGGAGTAATGTTTGTGGTGAGTCATGAATTTGTGTTCAAAACTTCAGTTCAACACTTGTGTTCAAAACATGTCAAGAAATATGTTTTGAATATATTAAAAATACAAACCTATCCAGTTTATGGTACCCTTTCAATGTACTCAGATCATTTTTGCAGTAATAATTGTTTTGTCCTTTAACCAAATGATAAAAATAAAAGACTGTTTTAAAAAGAGGCACTAATGAACATACTCACATTTAAAAAGGAAGAAGGATTGTAGCAAAAATATTAATATATATGTTACATATATATATCAAAACATAAGATAAAGTAATAACTTACCAAAGTTAACTACTTCAAAATCAGATAAACACTCAACTTAAGAGACTGAACTTCTCCAGAAATATCTTTTTTTTATTATTTTGTTTTTGCATTCCTGGAGAAATATTCAGTAGTCGCTAGGTAGTCTGAAGGCGAGAAATGTCTTTTTATTCCAAATTTATATTTTGTAACCGTATGAATTTTTCTGTGTATTATAATCCCTGCTCAGTGATTATCAAGAATAAGTTTTTCTTTGTTTCAAAATATATGAAAATCTGAGCATTACATTGTTTCTGACATAATATGCCTCTAGTCACCTACAAAATTCTAGCAAAACACCCACTGAAATTGAGAGGCTTAGGCAAATAACCAAACATGGTATTCATTTTCATTGAATACTACTTTTTTAATTGACCATAAACCAAACTAAAATAACTAGTTTTTTAGCTGTATTCTAAAACCTATATTCAAACCTATATTCTGAAACTTTTGATCTAGAAAATCAGCCTATTTTCTGAATCAAGCTAAACCCAAAATAAATTGCATAAAGAATGATCATTTAATTTCTCATTACAATTAGTTCTAGCACATGTACAATTTTTTAAAAAGCATTATAGAACCTTCCATATTGTGAGACTTAGTTATAGAAATATTTGAGTTTGTGTTTTGATTCAATCTAATGACTTTTATCCAATCATTCCATAAAGTAGAATCTATGAGAGTTAATAAATGACCTGTTCTAGCACCCCAATGAAACAATTTTCATAAATTATTCATTGAAAAGAGTCAACATTCCAGAACTCTTTTGGCCAGAGCACTAGCAACACAGTCAGACCTCCACTTTTCAGAATTGTTGGGGGCTTGTACATCTTTGGAACTGCAAGTAATTACTGCTGCCTTTCTTTGAACATTGGCTACGGAACATTCTTTATCTCTAACTGTGGCAGCGGTGGTGCCTGGATTTGGGCTGAGGGTGGCTGTCTTCAAAACTCTGACAGGAGAGGTGCACGGCCATGATTCAGATATTGGTTCATAATTGCCTCAATTATGATTCTTCATTCCCTACCACAATCTTTCCCTGACCCTCAGTTTCTAGGGATGAGTTGAGATAATTTTTTCTCTCTGCCTATTAATACTTTCCCAATTTGAGTCTCTAAGGGCCTGGTTGGTTATTAACTACACAGGGATATAAATGTCCTGAAAGTGAATATTCCCTGAAAGATATTAATACATATCTGATGATGGTTGTATGACTCCTATGAACAATAGTATAAGGCAGATAGTTTTCCATAGCCCCAAGAGATTTCAAAGATGTGGTTAATTACAGTGAAATCTTGTCTTCAGATAGGCTGTTTATTGCTTTCACCATGATGTTCAGAGCTTTGTTCGTGTATGTTAAGAGAGCATTGTGATTTACTGAAATTACACTCAAGTTCAAATCTTAGAGTTTGAATTATGAAATTGTATTTAAAATAATCTTATAAGTTATTTTGCCTCTAAAAAATATATATTAATGCAATACAGATTTCAGATGCTTTCACCTATTTAGTTAACAAGTAGTTTGTGTTGTGAGTTTCTTTTAAATTTTTTAAATTTGTTTAATTTCTTGAAACAAAAATATTTGGCATGTTTCTAATATGCCTAATATTTTTTCTAACGTCTGCTTTTGAGGATGCCATGTTTACACTGACATGTAGTGATAACTATTACATTATTTTCTTAGTAGATACTCTTTCTGAACCCAAATGAAAAGTAAGTTTTAATTTGTTATTTAAAAGGCATCTAAAGAGGAAATCAACTAATACTAATAATTTCTTTTTTTTTTTCTTTAGGTATTGCAGATTCGGTTTCTGCTATATTTGTATGACATGTTAGGCAGATGAAGAAACAATTACAAAAATGAAGGTTTTCCTAATACAGTGTAACATAGTACTTCATTTTAAATCTTATTCAACTTCAGGCTGCAGCAACTACCTACAAAAGATTCTAGGGCCCAGGAGTATTTAAACTAAGTTGTAGAATATTCCCTTCTTACGGAGAGATGGACAACCAAAGTCTGTAGGAAGAACTCCAGCACTGCAGTCTGCAAGAAAATCTGTGGAACAGTTTGCTGTCCTGGGAGGAAGGTCAGATTAGTAGATATTTTAGGTCCCTGCAACTTGAAGATTCTATTGTTTGTTTTTTTTTCCCTTATTATTTGTTTGTTTATTTGTTTTTAATGAAATTCTTCAGATGGGATCAAAGAGGCGATAAGAATTTATTTTCTTTTCTGGGATATAATCACTAGCCTTAGATTACCCCTCTACACAGGAATGGCCAACCTAAAATTCTGTGTGCCTCACACAATTATATTAGCAGCCCTCTGAGATGGAGTATCAGGATTTGAAACACCAAGTGCTTTACCTCAACAAGCAGTGCTTACCTTGAACAGCAAAGCGGCCATATAGAAGGAAACAAAGGCAAATCCCTTCTTAAGAGAAACAGTTAAAGTGATAGCAACTAAATGACCAATATGGCAACTATGTGTTCAGAAATCTCTACTAGCATTCACAAGAGACAAGTTTGGAAATTTTCATTGCCGATAGGAATCCAGTAGATTTTATTTCTTACTTTTTCCCCTTTATTAGAGAACAAAGTGTTATGCCACATTTTCTCACCCTCTTTCTCTTTCTGTTAATCAAATTTTCCTAGTGGTTTGGCTTCCCTGACCAAAGAATTCTCATTTTTACTTTCTAGTTCTATTTTCTAACCACTTCCTGGGCTCCCTTCATCTCTATGCCTTTATCAACATCTGGCTCTTCCTCCCAGGATTTGTTAGCACCACTGTTTTCAAAGTCCAATCTCTGAACCTGGGGGTATCAGCCAAACTGTGAGCTCCCCAGACTCTGTCCGTTTTCTGCTTGGTTTTCCGGGTCTTCAGTCCTAACTTAAGTGTTCTTTGGGGTGTTCTTTGTGCACCCCTTTTTGCCTTCGCTTGGTTCTCAAGTCATGATGCCTGTGATCTCTTGCATCGTTAATTGTGCGAATGATTTCAGGTGCTGTGCCACGATTGAAGTTTGATTAACTTGCATCCACAGCAGTGACCAATAATCCTGTGCAGAGAGAGGGGAGCTATGTTCTGCTTCTTGTGTAAGCAGTGGCAGAACCCTAGAACCAAAGAGCTCATCTTCTGATTAAGTACAACCATATTAAATGAGTTACTATAAGAACATCATTTCAAGTACTACGTATATAAATATTACTTCTCTAAAATTTGTCATTATTTTCTAATGTAGAAGATCTGAACAAAAGTAAAACTTCATAGGCAGCAGAAACCACTAAAAAAATTCAAGGACATCTCATTTTTTCTCTAATTTTTGCCCTTTATCCTTGCCCTTTATTAGAAAAACAAAATCAAAGACAAAATACTGTATTTATTTTTGTACACCAGCCAGAACCAATCTCAAAAGAATGTGTGTTGACTCAGGTTTAGAGATATTCCAGGAAGACAAATATTGACATTTTTGTTCTAGTTTGTGTTGTTACTGTACTGACTTTCTATATGATATAAATGCTTTTCTTATACTCTTTTTCAAAGGCTAAAGGATTTTTAACATCTCAAAATGATTAACACCTCTTAGCTGTTCTGGATTTTGATGACTTTATAATAAAACAACCTATATTTGACTTTGGTTTAAAAGAACCTGTTCTTAAGTATGTGGCCTACATTTCGTCAACACATTATTAATGTGCTTTATGTTCACAGACTTTTCTCAGCTCCAAATCCATATATCCAATTTTTGGGTTTCTCCACAGACACTTTAACCTTAATGTCTCTAAAACTCCATTCATCATCCTCCCCGCCCCCACCCAAAAAAGCCCCCTTCAGCTCCTAGGGTCTCTATTTTGATTAACAACATCAACATTATATAATCACCCAATCAATAAAATCATGAGAAATCCTAGATATTTAATCAGGTCAGCTACACCTTGGTGACCCATCACCCTGTCACTTATCTCCTATTTCTACTGTCCTTTCTCAGCTGCGTGTTCCTTAGTATCTCTTATCTCCACTCTTCAGCCATCTACTCACCACACTCCATGTCCCTTCACCCAGAAGTTCTCAAAGTATAGTCTCCAGACCAGAAGCCAGGTGATTCCGATGAGTGTTATTACAATCCATCTACCATATTTTCCCTGGATTTACATTTCTCAAAGACACCATCATGTCATTCTTCTGTTTTAAAACATGCAGGGGCTCCCCAAAACCTATAAGGTCACATGCAAGCTCTTTTACATGATCTTTTGTGAAGTAGCCCCTCTCCACCTTCTCAACCACAATTGCAGCTGTGCTGTGCAGACGTATGCTCTGCCCCAGCCATAACAAACTACTTGAAGTCAGTGCAATGCAGTTTTTGCATAATAATTATGAGTCATGATGAAAGTCATCAACATGTTCCTGGATGTGGTTTCACAGGGATCTCAAAGCGAATGCTAAATTAGCCGACCTTAAGGTGATTTTCCGACCCATTTAAGAATTACAATTTAACATGGAGCATCAGCACTGCAAATGTGAATGGAGTAAGGGTGGGAACTGACATTATACATTGTTCTGGTATTTACATTAAGAATTATTGATGTATCCTTTAAAAAAACTCTTGCAACTATATAGCTTAGTCACTCCAAGAAATATAGATATAAAGAACTAAATCCAATCATATAGTCTATTAAAAGAATGGTAAACCTTTGACAAGTAGCATTTGCTCCAATATTCCAAGGTATTTCGGTGACAGAACATCTATTAATATTAACATTCTTTCATGAGAAACAATAAAGATTATAAAGTAAGTTCTTCTATCTTCATATAGATAGCAAACTGGGCTTCAACCAGTGTTTGGACCAGAGAAGATAGATAGTAAATGGCAGAGCCAGAATTTACTCCCAAGCTTGCTGATTTCCAAGCTAGTGCCTTTAGCCACAGTGAAATTTGCCTCTGTATCTTTTCAGCATAAGCATCATTGGATACCATGTATACACACACATACACACACACACACAGATATGTCATGGAGGCAAGAGCAATTATATGTAATTTAGAGACAAACTAGATAATATGATCCTTATAAGAAAAAACTTTTAATTGAAACCAAAACATAGTTTGATTTTTATCAAGAATTTGCTGCTTGCTAGCTGCAATTACTCAAGGTCAAGGTTAATGCATATTTTAGATTCCTTTGATGACATTGTGTACTGCCTCCAGAAGAGAAATTTAAGTTTTGCCAATATGCTGGCTATGCTAGAAAAAGAGGACTAAAACTATGTCTGAACTAAACTCTTAGTCTAATACTTTTTATTAGAAACGAGTTGGATTGCTGTTTAGTCTGTTTACCTCTCGTTTCTTCTGGAAAGAGCATTCTTCTTTGAGGGAACTATTCCTTGTTCCTACCTCAATTCTGCGAGGTATTAGAGTTCACTCTGCTTCCCAGCCCACAGGCATGGGAGCTGGGGGAAAGAGAACCTTTGCCCTTTTGTGAGTCCACAGGTGCTGGAAGCTGGGACCCAGCCTAAGGAAAAAGCTGTTCTACGACATGGAAGAATAGAGCCAACACCTAGAAAGAAGAAATGAGACATAAAGGATCCTCAAAGTGTTCCAAGAATACAGTATTTCAGGAACGGGATCCTGTCCCTGTGGCATCAGAGATCCCAGGCTCCTCAACTTTAAGGCTTTTGGACAATGCTGCTTTGAATTCTGTGAGCTAGTAATCCTTCAGAAAATCCCCTCTAAGCAAGCTTCCGATAGATTTTTGTGTTTGATCATCAAGAATCCTAATAAATACAAGCAATGTTTGAAAAACAATACAGGGCAAAAGATTAATATTTATTATTTGAAAAATTTTGTTTGAATAAGTCTTTGCACGGAATGATACATTTTATTGCATAAAATATTTGAAATAGTTGAAGTTTACAAACTTATGAAACAATGAGATGATTATATTAAGTGGTTACATTAAGAGAAGTAGCAGAGGACATTGAATTTTTAATAGGAAAACACCTTATGTACAATGTTACAATTTAACTGAATTATGTTTCATCTGAATGCTTAATCTTATATCATCACTAATATGAGGTAATCAAATTGTTTCCAGCATTGAATCATAACACCATGGTGCTAAACTCTGTATATACATATACTAAGTTAAGACTGTGTGTATTCATGAACGTACATAGAAAATAAAAAATACAGACTGAGAAATCAATATTCTTCATAGATTTTGTAGGTGATTTTAATCTGAGTCATCACTGCTGAAGTACGAGCTGTCAACGTATTCAGCCATGTAAAGGAATTTATGAATGATCGGGTTCATCTTCGGGATCCAGTGTCGGGGAACCATATATGTGGAAAGGTTAAATAAATCCACAAATACCTTGTACCTATCACTGGAAAAACACATACATGAAAATGTTTTAGATTTGTTGACATGAAATATTTAAAATTTTCTATCCAAAATTTATATTTTTCAGATATTTTGTAAATAATTATATACAAATATTATAAATTGCATGTAGTATGTTTTATATATATATAATATTAGGTATTATGCAGTGTTAGTTTAAGATTGCCTAGTTTTTATTCCATATCCAAAGTTCATGCCCATAAAACAGAATTATATGTTTGGTTGATCCAGACCAGGTGGTCCAGATTAAGACCTAGAGTCTTCCTACTGTCATACTCTTTCATAAAGACAAGGGTGTGTTCTCATTTCCTGTTTCTGAAGGATAGCATGCGAAGTAATAAATTTAAAGCCAATAGAGTTCTTAGTTGGTCACTGAAAAATATTTTCCAACTGCAAAGTAGCTGCCCAATAACTACCATGAAGGGATTAATAAATTGAAATGCTATTGAAGTCAAATAAATCTGGGTTCAAATCCTGGTTCTGTCGCCTGCATCCTGGGGACCTTGGAGTAGTTGTTTAAATGTCAGTTTCTAACTCTAAAGTAAAAGTTTTAATCCCTTTCTCTGGTCAAGGCTTTGTGGAGACTAAATGAAATAACGACATACTAGAAATGCTGTTTGTGTTAATTATTCCCACCAACGACTGATGGGTGTGCTCATTCTGTGTAGACAATTATTGACTGTTTCATGCTTATAGACTTTATCCCCAGGGAAAGTGAAAAATGTATAAAAGTGATGAAAATATGAACCTGTTCATTTTAGAAAATGGCCAATCTGGTTGGAATGAAAGCAATGTACCGTAAAGAATTTGGGGGCTAAATGTGAATATTTGATTTATCCCTGAGCTGATTCTTTTCCAAAGGGCCATGAAAGTTTCCCAGTTCCCAGATGTATCTATCCACCTATCTATAGTATTGTGAATATCGAATAGAATAAGAATGTATATGCCTTAGAAATCTGCCTAGCATGTTCTAAGTCCTCAATAGATGCTAACTTCTTCCCTTGTAAACACTATGAAAAGGGCACTCTCTAGATGGAAGTAGTTTTTTGATATAAAATAGAGTCACATCAGGAAACAAACTATTTTATCCATATCTGGCCAAGAAGACATAAGTGGAATCAATGATCAAAGTTTTAGTCTAGTCAACACTTGAGCCAGACTGAGCAGAAGATTTTACTGCCTAGATGTAAACGCTGTTGAACCCCTCGTGTCCTCACAAGTCATGCGGCCATTGGTACCATGACCCTTCTCATCACAGGATCAAAATGATGAAGTTCCACAATCAAGAAGTTTATACAATTAGCTCCAAAGGTTCCAACTGGAATATCATAATCTAACTACAAATGTGTGATCTGCAGTTCAGACAGGAGCAAGTATCAATGGCTTTTCCTAGATAATGCACTAGAATGTGAGAAAACAAAGCATTGGTCACTGCCACCAAGAAGAAAGGAGAATTTCCCCCACCTACCTCACGGTTGAGCGCAGGTACTGATAGCCGGAGGAACCACCAGTGCCAGCCTTGCTGCCCAGCATTCTGTGCACCATGCACACATGGTTATCTAGGCAAACACACAAATTTACTCCATGGATATTTTTCTGCCATTAGTTCCACAACATTCTAAAAACAAGGGGTTGGTAATGATTATTGCTTCTGAGAAAAGGCTGACACCTTATCACTTAAGCCATATGGAGGGCTCAATGTGTGAGAGTCAGATAAAGCCCTGAGGTTGCCTAGCACCCCACTTGGTGCAGCTACACGCATTTCACTCCATCCATCATTGCATTTAGCCTGTGATCACGACAGTGGCCAGCAGGGCCACGGTATGACTTTTGTGAGCCCTTGCCATTTTTGCCTTTATAGGTTCCTTCCTCCATTAAAAAAATAACAAAATTACATTTTAAAAGTGAATTGGCATAAAGATGAATATATTGCTATTATATATTAAAATGTTTCCTTTGACCTAACGTGTATTTTTCCTTCAGATTATAAAGTAAATTAAAACATTTTTATGCACGGTGCCTGCTGTGCATAGTGGATAAGTTGGCTCTGGGAGAGAGTGATCGCCAAGCTGATTTGTATGAAAGAGGAGGAGGGAGGGCTCAGAGAAGAAAAAGGGTAAAGAAACAGAATGGGGGAGAAGGAATGTGGGGTGCAAGGGAAGGACTTACATCTCCATTTGGTCATGAGTGTGTCTATGTCCATAAGAGAAGTCAGCAACTGGAAAGGGACCTGGAATCTAGGCTCTTCCCTAAAGGAAAAAATAATCATCAGAAAAAATCTATTCAAGTAAATCTAGTGTGTTAGGAAGAGCATGCATTTTATGATCACTTGGCACTAAAAACAAAATATCAACTTTGCCTTGTAGGAGCTGTACAGCATTAGAGTATTCTCTGAGTGTCAGTTTCTTCATCTCAGAAATAGGGATAAAACTACTCAACTTGAAGAATTTAAGTCTAGAAAATTCCATATAATATACATGAATTAGCCAACCAGAGTCACGCCAAACATTGATTTTTATTAAAAGGGAGACATATATACTATCTCAGAAGACTTCCCAGCTAACAACAGTCAAAAACTTCTAGGCAAAGATACTAAAACACGAAAGGAAAAATTGCTATTTATTTCCTCTCATCTATATGTTTTCCTTTTTTCATCTAATTCTTCAACTTTCTCAGTACATTTTCTACTTAGGACCCATAAGTTGACTGGCATACATTTACTTCAGTTTAGGAAACAAGTCAAAAGATTTCTTTATGTTGCCATTCTGAAGAAATATTTGAGGGGATTTTAAAAATTAAATAAGTGCATGGAAGAAAGATACCCTGTAAACCTATTTGAAGCCTTTTTGTTAGTGGGATTTCCATTATTCTGACACATTTAATTGATGAACCATGAAGAGGGGACCTTCATACACATAGAATAGGAGTGAGTAGACATTTAAAAAATACCTTAAACATTATATACAGTGAGCTCAATTTTAACTTGAAATTGCTAAGTACAACAGTTTATAAGGTATTTTCATTTTATCCATTCTTTTTACAGGAGTGACCCTACAACATTATTTAATGACAGAACACATTTAATGACTGAGTTTCTGAGATAGTTTACACTTTGGCACTTTAGGACACTTGATGTCACATAATACTTTGTAGAATTTAATAAAAAAAAAGGATATTTGATTAATTTGGTGGCGGGGAAAGTATTGAACCTCAATCAGGGATAAAGTTATACTCTTGCCATTTAAAAGTTAACAAATGAAATTTTAAAAAAAGATAAAAAAAGAAGAGCTCATGAAACTTCACTATTACTTATTTTCTGAAGTTTTCTCTAAAATTTAAATTACTACATTAAACTATGATTGTAGTTTATAAGCATTATACTGGATGTAGCCACCTCTCTTCTTCTAATTTCCTTTTACCTGTAAAAATATATCATCAGTGCTCCCTGAAGTGCTCTGTATGACAGTCGTCTTTCACCTGCAAAATATACAGCACGTTTTAATTTAATAGGTAATTTAGTGTAGTCTCATATTAATTTAACATCATCACCTTAAATATTTAAATGCTTTATATGTGTTCAGAAAATAATGTAAGTTTTAGTTTAAATTTTTTATCTCTTAGCTTGAATTTGGAAACCTATCATTTTATCATTGGGTTTTAAAGGCAAACCCAAAATGTATACACTTGAAATTCTCAAAACCTTTAAAGGTCATGTTGGGAAAATCTGATATTTCTAGGAAACACTTAACTTCCATAATAAAACATATGTTTCAAGTAAAATAATATAATGACTTACTTTTTGAAAAGTTAAACAAGATTCATTCCAAGTGTCATTTGAAAGTAGTTTTCTCTAATTCACTTAAGATTAGTTTACTTGGCTTTAAGGAAGCACAACAATTATATAAACTCAAATATGTGTGTTCTAATGAAAGAGTTTCTCTTAGCTGCAGGAAAATGAGATTTTGATATTCTTTACTGAGGTTTTTTTTTGTTTTGTTTTGTTTTTTAGAAACTGAGCCTAATGACCTTTAAGCTTGTAGAATTTAATATGAATTTCAAATACTGCTACGCCTTGTACTTGCATTACAAAAATTAATTTTTGCTTTTATTCTACCTATTTCCAAAAAGGCTTTGAGATACTTTTTAATAAAAATTCTAAGTCAAAATGAACACAAAAGTTTAGTAATGAAGATATTGAATTTAATGGTCAATTAGTTTCAGGAAATAATAGCTCAATATCAATTATACCAGAAGTGCAAATGTGTGCTTTTCCTAGTCTGCTTGGGAAACACTTTCTCTGCCAAGCCACCCTTGCTCTCAGTAGTTATTTCTTCCTTTTCTTACCTCTACCAGAGTATTTACATTTGCCATGATTTATCTTCATTTCTGTGCCTATTAGGCTGTGAGCTACTTGAAAAACTATATTCAATTAGTTATGGTATCCCTCATATCTGGCACATACTATCTATGAAAGATTTTTCTAATAGATTTGAAATAATCTAGGCACAGAAACCTGTTAAGATAGGGTTATCATAGATACCATTTACCCAATTCTTGTTTCTGTGAGTAGAATATCAATTTTCATTCTATTTCCCCCCAAGTAAGGCTTGGTAGTCTTATAAAATTATTTTTTAATCATATACTCATACATTCCAGGGAAAGGATCCTTAGAAGAAAAATATCTACCTTTACTAAGGAGATGTTCATGACGCTTCTCATCAAATAAGGACAGTAGCACCTCTTTGTGTTTCTGAAATTCAGCCATTAATTCCTCTTTTTCTTCTGACTCTTCCTTAGCCTTTAGGAAAAAAATGCTGTATTAATATTCCCAAGAGAAAAAATAGATTGCTACTTCAGAAAACTTTGCACGTGAGAGACTAGATTCACAGTTGCATAAAGGAGGTACTTGGAATATTTACCATGTCACCTAATATTATAATTTGGAAATTTTGTCTTAGGAGAAGGAATCTTCCACACAATCACTGGTTCTACCCTTTTAGTTAAGTTTAAATGATTCATTAATCTCAAATATTCTTTTCATAAATATCACAAGATATGAACTCAAATGGACAAAATTGGAGGTAAATACAAGCAGTTAATAATACCTAATTTTAAACAATAATTATTTAACATAGGGAGTAAAGTAATTCCACTTAGGAAGAGTTAAGAATTCCTAGTTAGAAGTACTATTAACTCTATTGAAATTCTATATTCAGTATTTAATTCTGTAAATACAATTTCTTAGATATTTTTCACTCTTACATTTTATTCATTTGCTATCTACTGATTGGTTTAAGGAAATTCTTATTTTTCTGCCTACCACATATGTTCTACTTACAACTCAATTAATTCAGCTGGAGCAAATTAGTTAACCGAATTATTTTTAATTCATCAGAACAACCACAGTGTTGAGTAAAAACTGTACACATATTATTTCTAATTAATTCAATAAATGTCATGATAAGGTGATAAATATAAAACCGTGAGCAAAATAAGACATTGAACAAATAATCACTCAAGCGTTAAATTGCAACCATGTAGAATGCTATACAGGAGCAGTGTTGGTGCCATAATAACGTATGGTAATAAGGAGGTTAGGAAAGACCTTCTTAAAGAATTTTTTTTGAGCCATGATCTGAAAAATGGGAGGGAGTTACCTGGAGAAGAACATTCTAAATTCAGAGAGAACACATTGAGAGACACCTTGGTAATAAATTCAAAGAACTGAACTCAGCTCATAAAAGACTTACTATAGTTGGACCATTTGAGATCATGAAAGGCCTTATAGACCATGTTAAGGTTTTTATCTCAATTCTAAAAGCACCGGGGTGACATTGAAAGGCTTTAAGGAAAAGAGAGATGTGATCAGATTTGCATTTTGAAAAAATTACTCAGATTGCAGTATGGAGAATAAATTGGAGAGATGGATAGGATAGTTCAGAGACTATTACTTTAGTAGAGGTGAAAAACAATGGCAGTGTGTACTTGAACAGTGGTGGCAGATTAAAGGAAGATATTTGGGAGCTATTTAGAAGGTAAAATTGGTAGGATGTAATGATAGCTTGAAGGAAGTGGTTTAGCAAGAGGAAGATTCCAAGAATTACTGATAGGTGTCTAATTTGACTTGACAAACTAGATCATTTATAGGAGAAAAACTTCTTTAACTCAGAGAAAACAATGTTAGTACAAGAGTGGATGGAAAGAGAAATTTTCTAAGTTTGGTTTTGCTGGTGTGTTTTTGAGAGGACCAGGAAGAAATATCAATCAAGTAAGTTGCTAAGTGTATGATCTGAAATCTATGGAGATATCTAAAATAGAAATAAATGTTTGAGAATTATTGGTGACTAAGTAGATATTGAAGCAGTTAGTATAAATGACATCATCTAATGAAAGAGAATAGAGATAGAACAGGATCTAAGTCAAGGCATTGTGAAACCCAACCATTTATTGATCTAAGAGGAAAAATAAGAGCAAGTAAAAGAGATAGAGCAATAAGGGCAAGAGAATTAGGTGCAGACGTAATGGTGGGCTCCAATTCCTAGGGAAAAGAATGCTCAAGAAAGAGTAAGTGGTGGTCCTTAGCATTCAATGCTGCTGGGAAGTCAAGTAAAATTAAGATAAAAATGGCCATTGGATTGATGTACATTGAAGCCGTTTGTGAATGACGGTGCAAAAAGACAGGTTGGAGTAAGTAGAGGATTGGAAGGGAGATAAAGAAATAATTATTCTAACTACTGTTCTAAATGCTTTACAAATATTCATTTAGTCTCATGTTCACAATAATCCTATGACAAAAATACTCTTATTTTTCTATTTTACCAATGATGAAAGTGAGTCAAAGAGAGTCTAAGCAACTCGTCCACCATCACACAGTTTGAATCAGAACCCAAGTGGTGTGACTATGAAGTCCGTGCTTTACACACTGCCTGATATGGTCTCTCGAGACACAGAATTTAAACAACTCTTTCAACAAATTTCAACATGAACAGAGGATGAAACCTATAATTTGAGAGAAATGAGCAATCTACAATATTTTTTTAAGTAAGAGAAAATTGACATTGTCTGAGAGCCAATAGAAAGGACCCAGCAAGTATACAAAAGCAAAAGGAAAGTTATCTGGCTCAATATTTTTGGTTAATTGGTCCTTTTTGTGCCTATTTCTGTCTAGAATTGGTCATAACACAGAGTTTTCACTAGAAAGGAAAATGTCTATTAATCTCAGCTATTTATCATAGATAAAAATCTTGTTTACAATGAACACCTTATTTTAGTACAATTTTCATTGCACCTACAGAAAATTAAATCAATCATGTAATACCTTCCAAGAAAATACAATTGTGAAAGAAAAAGAATATAATAAAAATGAAAGGTTAAGAAAAGAGCAATAAATTCTTAAAATAAAATTCCTAAAATTTTTTCTGTAAGTACATTTATATTAACTCATGGCATCTACATACCTGAATCCTTATGAATTCTTCCTCCAGGCCTTTGATGATGCTTTTTTCCAACTTTCCCCAGAAGTTAAATCCATGTGGCTCTAAACCTGGTGTTCTTTCCAGCCATGCCTAAGTAAATATTATTT
>NW_012147819.1:3608685-3617276 GCF_000956105.1 Propithecus coquereli | reverse complement strand
CTCTTTCTCTGCTGCTTCCTTCTCTTCCTTTTTTACTTTCCTCATAGCAGTCTTAGTAATTTAATTAAGAAAAATAATAAGTGTAAATTTTCAATTACTGAATATTTTAAAGTGTTAAAGCTCATTGAATAATGAACCACATTCAGTCTAAAAATTAGCTAATTAAATGTTGCTTAGTAAGGATGTTTAATGAAATGATGAGGTTATTGAACAGTAACATACAATTGATTTTATAAAGATTGCTGAAGTCCTCAAGAGGGTTCTTGATATTTTAATTATTTTAATAAGTTGAATTTACAAATTTAAGTATTTTTATGAATTCTTTCTGTGCTTATTTCCAATGAATGTAACCCAACTTTGACAGGCGTTTTAAAATTGAGTTAGACTTTAGAAGTTGTATGTGAGCGCACACCTCCACTAGCTGCAGAAGTGTATTTTCCTGCTCAGACTTAAGTAGCAGTTCATTTTCTTCTCCTTTGAAGTTATCACGATAATGTCTTCTGTTGTAAGGGACTCTCAGACTCTGAAGAACACCTATTTTGTTTTCTAACAGTCGGAACTGCAGACTCTGGAAGCCTGACGCTGGATATAAGTATTCTCTAGAATAAAGAAGAGAAGGCAGAAAAGAGAAGAGAAAGGAAGAGATGGGCCGATATTGTAAATGACTGCAATGGTCTCCTCTGTTGTAAGGGGTTGTCAGTTTTACTCTCCCAGATATTGAGAACAGATACGCACCAATGCCTTGACATAGACCTATGATTTGACCCTCACCGAAATCAGGAAAATGAGCTATTTAAACATCATTGTTGCTCTTAATCAATTTGAAGTCAGAAAGTTTATATAGTTGTGAAATGTCATATATATTTTAATATATTAATATTATACATAATATATTTTATATATTATACAAATCTGCCATAATACATGTTGAACTAATAGCACTTATATATATGTATATGTTTGTGTATATAGATATACATATTATATATGTGTAACTGCATGTGTGTATGTGTACTGAATTTTTTCCTTGAAATAAAGACATTGGGCAATGTTTTTTTATTCTACAGTGCTAAAAGATTCTTCATAAATATTATTTAATCCCCCCGTTACTTACATTCTTGGATATTATTAATCTCACTATCTAGTATTATTATGAGCACCTGTGAAATAACACAAGTAAAACGAATAGGATGTTGTCTGTCACAAAATAGGCAAGCAAAAAAATGTTACCCACATATTACATCCTGGTAAATGTCCTTCATCTAATTGGTGCTAAGACTTTAACTTTTTAAATTCACCACAAAGGAATTCTACCACTTTTCCTTTGATTGTCAAACATATTCAAGCCATTGCCTATTACATCATATGATACACTGATAGAAGGTTCTTAGGAAAATTTCTTCTCAAATTTTGGTAATAAACATATATATATATGTATATGTGTACACACACAATATTTCCAGACAAAGTCAAATATATATATATATTATATTTAGAATGTATAGAAATTTAAAGCTAAAATTTATGGTTCAATTGATGCTGACACTTTTGACTGGCATGCTTCTTTATATATCCCGCTTGTTTCTTTTATTTTTAGTTTTTAATTTTTTAAAAATTAATTACATGTGGTTTATTAGCTATTCTAGCCATTTTGCTAAGTTGTCTAAAATCCATTTTGGAGAAAAACAGGGCACACAATGATGAATTAAAATTAATTGATCATATTATAGAACAATGAGTGATGAAATGTTTTTAATAACTTCTCGAATGCTTTCTGAAGACCCGCAAGTCCATATAGTGACAGTCATATTAGGACAGGCTCCTCATGTCACACAACACACACATTCTGCTTTTACTCTACTAGAATGAGAAGCCAAACCCCACTACGTTTTTTAAAATGTCACAAGTGCGCACCTGAAGTCATTGAAGTCCAAGGCTGTCATCGTGTCTAGAACGGAAAACTGCTGCACCAACAGTTTAAGGATCACTGTCACTCGGTGCATCCGACTAACCACCTTAAGCATATTCCTTTCGTCCCTGACCTAATGGTTAAGAAATAAAATACTGATTAATCAATTCTAATTTCTAGAAGTTACAAGGTAGACAAATAGCACTGCATTTCCATTAACTTTACCTGTATTTTAAAGACGAATATTGGAACTAAAATTTGCCATAACTGTATGTTGAACTAATAGCAATTCTGAATTGCGTGCAAGGAATGTCTGCAAAATCAGAACTATTTTTCTTTCTTTAAAAATAGAAAATTATGTGGAAGCAAGGTAGAAGCAAATTCCGGAATATAACCCCCAAAGATTTCAAAACAAATTTCCCTTTTAGTTTTGCTTAAGAGAAGAAAGGTCAAGGCAACATGGGAATTTCTGGGAGAGGATTGAGCAACACCTGGATACATTTGCTCTTTACTGGGGGCCAAAGTTGCCACTGACGTAATTGGGAAGTGTGTTCACATACATAAGAAGAGTCCTGTCTGTATGCATGTGCTCTCTTTCCCAACTCCTCTTCGAGCAGGGGCTTAGAGATGGAGGCAGAAGGTGGATCCTCAGGAGACATGGGGAGAGGAAGCAGGACGGTGGATGGAGAAGGGCAGGTGGAACTTCTGCCATCGCCTGAAGCTCTGTTCTCCCCTCCTGTCATTCTTTGCCTTCCTGTCCCTTGCCACCTTCCCCTGGTCCTCCTCATCTTCCTCTTTTTCTTCCTCCCTCTCCTCTTTCTCTGCTGCTTCCTTCTCTTCCTTTTTTACTTTCCTCATAGCTGATATTTATTAGAAATACAATTCTGGTACCTATTCATTAAAGGATCTCTATTAGTTAAGCTGGGAATCTACTATAATTTATAACATTTTTCTTTTGAGAGGAAAAATGAGTTCTACACAAAGGCCTTGAAACTGAAATTTGAAAGGAACCTTAAAGCCATGTGGAGTTTTGGGTTTAGTGATCACACTGGGAAAATATGACTGAACTCTTTGTCTACTCAGAAAATGTTTATTTGTTTTATTATTAACTAATAAGTCCACTATTTGCTGTTAAATTTTTTCTCATTAAAAATATTTTTATATTTTCCAAAAAATATATATGAAATATATACGAAAAATATATATGAAATAATATTGTGGTATAACGACTTACGTGGCCATTCTGAAAGATCTCTCGAACAGAATCCAATTCCCAGAGGATCTGCTTAAACCAGAGTTCATAAGCTGTAATAAGAAAAGCATTGTGAATTAAAAAGTTATGGGCACCTCTTTGTCCATCATTAGATGAAAGACATATTGAAAGAAAAATGAAAATATAACTCTAAAATCAATAAATTTAAAGAGGGTTCCCTCTTACGCTAGAAATAAATATTAGTGTTAAAGTTACAATAGCCTCCTCTAATTAAATGCTTTAATATGACAGGCACACTACCTATATGCTTGACATACATTATTTTTACATTGATTTCTCTCAACAAACATGCTGTTTAGTTCTTTTAGGGTATAGCACATAACCTGATTCGAACTTTCTGTATGAAAGTTGGAGGTATGTGGGGAAGCAGAAGTGATACCTAACTTTAACTATAAACTGAGAAATTAATCTGTGCTAACCTAAATGAAAGACTGTAGGGTTTCAAGATCTTGAAAATTTAAAGCTAAGTTACTTAAAATGCAGTGTTTTGATCGTTTGTTTTGTTTGTGATAAACCTAGAAACGCATGGGCTCAGGACAAATGGGAAAGTGGCCAGACGTTTGTGGTGGAATGAGAGTGGCGAAGTTTCATATTCATCTCACAGCCGATTCCCAGGGGCAACTTGATTCAGCATTGCTCAGTATACCTCCTTTCAGAATATCCATTTGAGTCCAAGGCTATTTGTTTATACCTGGTGGTATAAGCCACCAGTGAAAATGTAAACATAAAAACAAGAGAAGTAACACATTAAGCCAACTGTTTTTCATCTTAAATTTCTTTCCTCAAAGGAGTTTATTATTTTAGCCAATCAGTGAGGCAAGCACCCTTTTGAGGAAAGAAAACAGAGAATGGGTAGGGAAGAGAAACATGTCTCAGTGTGGGGCACTGAGCAGCGTGAGTTATGGGGCCCTCGTCATTCAGAGGACAGTATATGGCACTGACAACCTTACAGTGAACATTAATATTTTGGGGTCACAAGACTTATTTAAGATACATATTTATGAAAACTTGCACATAATTTCAGAGTTCAGAGACCTTCTAAACTTCTAAAGTCATGGACTCTCAAGCTAAAATCCACTTCCCAGAGGTTAGAAATCTGGAAAGGATAAATATACATTTTAGACAAAAAATTTCATTTTGGTTTAGTACCATATTTTATAGGATTATGTATATCCAAAATAAGTTCAAATGATGTTTTTCTTGAAAATAGTTTTTTAATGTTTCAAGTTAAGAAATAACATCTTAGTTTGCAAATTATTTGTGAAATTATGAGAGATGAAAAGTCACCTGGAGTTAAGGACAAAGCTGAAGTCCTGCTTGATCCAATTAGCAGCGAAGCAACATAAAGAAGACTGCCATCAATCTCTAGAGAGGTCCTATAAGAATTTATCCTGCAGCCAAACATTCTCAAGCATTTCTAACAGAGGTGATTCCCTAACCTTTTACCATTTCGTAGTTAAAATACTGTAACTTTCCTCATTACTGATGAGAAATGCCTGTGGCATATGTATGGGCCAATGCTTTATGCAACTTACCTTGATGAGTGATGATAAAAAGATGTTCATCATGGATTTTATTTCCTTTTATTTCACTTTGAAGTTCTTGTGCATTCAAAACTTTTTCCAACTTTAAATGAAAAATAAGGACACTAATTTGAAATTGCAGAACTTGGTTTTTTTTTTTTTTTATCAACTTTAATAGGAAATAGAATAAAATAATGGAACAGCTTTTCCCAAATCCTAACTTCTCAGAAACCAATCAATTTTCTCTTAAACAATGGATGAATCTCATCATAAGGAGTGCGTTGAATTTATGATTTTTATTCTTCTCAGGAAAATTCTATTTGGTAGGATTTTATCATAAAAAATGCTATTACACTCTTTGAGAAGTCATATCCTTTCCTATGAAATGAATATAATGAAATCTTGAAAACTTGCTGAGCTGACTGTGCATCTGCCGTTCTTTTATTCTCCTAAAGAACCAATTCTAAGAACATCTTAACATTCTTTATTGGTTCATCCTTAGAAACCCATCTATGGTGGCATCAAGGTCTCTAATTATTTTGTGTCTTAAAAAAAAAGAAAAGAAAAATAGGTTGAAACTTAACCTAATCTGCACATACCTCACTTATTAACATCCTTCTTTCACTTACTAATGATTTCAAGAAAATTTTCAGTGTTCCTTTAAAATTCTACTTTATAATAAGAGATGTAAAAGAGAAATTTTTTAAAGATACATTTGCAGTGATCTGGGCTGGGGTTTATTTATTGACCATGTCTTATTTATACAAGTTGTGCAACGCCTGCCAGCTCTCTACAAAGGACCTTATCATTTATACTTTCTGCCCAGATTCCAAATCTCTGCTTTTATTGTACCAGTACTGGAGAGCTGAATTTTCTCCCATGGGTCTCTTGAATTATTCCAACAAAAATTGGAAAAGTATAAATGTTTATAAGTGGTGATAGCCTTAGGTCTAGAAAACTATTGGTGACTGAGGGAAAAAATTCACAAAATCAAAAACATGAAAAAGTCACTTAGCAGAATCTAGTGCCTAACAATGGAAGCTAACCCTTTAAGGACAGTGCCACTTACTTGCAGATAGTTCCCGTAGATAAGTCCTCCTCTGCTGGCTCTATTCACACCAATTTGTGATTTGTCTTCTTCACTACCTTCTAGAAATAGCTTTTTAAAATTATATCTGCAGATTTAATAAATAAAAAGAAAAAAATACAGCTTTAGAAAACACAGTTAACTAATAATATGAGTGATTAAAATTCTCTTATTTCTAATTTTGTTTAGAGTAGATTATTAAACAAGGGAATAAAGGTAACAGTTTTCAATGCTCTTTAAATTCAGAAATTAAAAAGCTCATACTTGGTACTTCTAAGCGTCTAAACTCACTTAGGAAAGAGGTAAACACTCACCCAAAATTGTTTCCTAAGAATGGGCACCCACTCATGTTGAACGGCACTCTCGGAGAAGCACAGAGGTTTGACTCCAGACAGATGATATCATTGACCTTCCCAGATGTTCTACAGCTGCCTTTTATGTATCCTGCTTTCCCTGCTCCAGCCAATCAGTACTCTTGATGGACTCGGCTAGTTGCTCATTTCAATTGGTACAGAACTGAACCTCTATAAACTTTAGAGTAGATTTATGTCAGGTACGGTCCATTTGCTAAAAGAGTGAGTATTCTGCCAAATTGAATCATGTGATTTGCCAAGTTCTGTTTTTATATCCAAAGTAAATCAATAGAGACCAAGTTTGAAATGACATTTAACTATTTAATTCCAAGAAAACATTTGGCATAGTGTTAGGATATGTAAGATGATGAGCTTACAAAAACAAATATTTATTTTCTCAGATTTAGATATTTTTACAACTCTTAGGCCAAAAATTAAATTTTATTTTCTCTGGGGAATGAAATTTGCTGTATAACAGAGGCTGAGTACATGTTCGAAGCCCAGTTCCATCCATCATCAGAGTTCTTCTGGCTTATATACCATCTAATAATTAGCAGCAGTTAAGCACCCAACACATTGTGCTATAATTTAAATGGACATTATTTGTCCCTTGTTCAGCAGTGGTTTACAAATAACAGGGTAGTAGAAATCATTTACATTAGAGTGCATTGTCTATAAAGAATTTAAAAGCGATAACCGTGTGCCCATAATTCTAAACACTATCAGCAATAAAATATTCTTTCTAGAAATATTATTTATTGGTTCTAAACAATTGCTCTGAGAACTATTGAGACAGGACAGAAGTTCTATTTACTTACCCTTAGTACACCACTGCCACTCACTAAGAATTAAACATAGATACAGCATCTACCACTTATTTAACCATCTAAATGGTAAATTTTTTATTAATTTACTAAAGTAATTAAAAGTCAGAAACCTCATTTCTTGGCTCTACCAGTAATTGTGTAATATGGGAAAAATTGATTTAACTTTCGTATGTATCAATTTCCTCACCAAAAGAAATGAAAGTGTTTAAATTGATTATTATTTTGAAGATCTGGATCCACCCTAAAATCTTGATTTTATTACTGTATAATAAATTACAACATTAAGGAAGTGTTACAGAAGGATAGACAACATGAAAATGCCATGTTATAGGAGAACTGGGAAATCATCAAAACCACATTCTCTACCTGTAACATTTCCCTTGGGTTTTTACAGATGACCCTGGTAATCGCTCACACACTGGATAGGGACGTTATCCTGGGGAGGGGTGAGTCACTGTTCCTTTTCCTACTGTCCTGGTTTAGAGTGTTTAGAAACAGAGAATGCTCAGTCACCCCTTTTTCTTCACTTGGTTGCTCAATGAGATATGTTTACAAAGAATGGTGCTAAATACTTTATTCTACTCTCTTTAAGCCTGTTGATCTGAGAAGTGTTCTTCACTTATTGGCCAAAATACTAATGAAAGAAATAAGGAAAGTATTTTTCCCTATAAATTGAAAATAAACAGATATTTTAGAAACAAAAACATTTCCCTTTTTCTAAAATGTCGTTCCACATGGATCTCCTAGATAGTGTCAACTCATTGTGTGCTTTAGCAACACAAGAACTGATCATTCCAAGATTTGAATTTGATGCATCGGAGAAATAGTAAACTAATCTACAAATAACTTGTCTCCTTTACCCAGGAGAGTAACTACAATGGCAACTCAAACACATACATTCCCATTATTTTTTGCAATAGAAAGCATTATCAAATTTATGACTAATTACAATCTAGTCATCATCTTGCTAATACTTAAAATTTACCACTTGGAACCCAATTTGTTCATCCAGTGTTAACCTCATTTGGAATTTTATGCTGGAGGGAAGCCTGCTTGATAAGCATGCTTGGAAGATGCAAATTATAATCAATTCCAATTAAGAATATGAAAAATAAATTAAGAACATTATAACCAAAACCATTGTCTCTAGTTCTTTCCTTGTGAGTCCTAAGGTTAGGGTACAGAAAAGAGTGAACCTGTGAGGGTAGAGCAAAGAGAATTCGCAAGAACTTGTGGTGAGCTAAACTTTGAAAGTTTATAGGAATTTACAAAAATTATTCCTTCCGCCAACATAGTATTAGTTTCCACAAAGCACCTCATGTAATCTATTGCAAAATGTTACATTTTCTTCTTTCATCTGCCCCTCACAGATTAAAACTGCTGCAACACCCCTCTGTGCACCAACTCAATTGTCCAGTTTTCTTACACAACAATAATAGACTGTGGCAGACCTAGAAACACTGAACCAATAGGAGAAGTTCTCATAAATAAGTGCTCCAGCATCCTATTTTTAAGAGATGATTCTGAAAGGACTTCACGCCGCACAGCAATCTCCAGTTGTTCCCAGTGTTGACCTAAATAATGTATCCTTACTTTGGATTCTCTTTCTTTGTGACTTC
>NW_012147819.1:3606194-3607574 GCF_000956105.1 Propithecus coquereli | reverse complement strand
ATATACAGTTTGAAACATATGAAATTGATGCTTTTGTAGGTCAGAGTGAGTAAATATCAGGAATTTCATGTAATTCATATTATTATTTAGTATTATTAAAGTAATACTAAATACTAAACACGAAAAATACTATTAAAGTCAGCTTGCAAGTCAAGCAAACTTGCAAAATGCTCAAATAGGGATATCTGTTCTTTAAAAGGGAAGGGGGAGCAAATTCTGACGCTGCCATGATAATTTATCTCTTTAGATATTCAACAAAATCCACATAACACCCAAACTTACTAGCAGAAAACTCATGCCTCCACACTTTTACAACAGATTGCATAATTTTCATATCTCATTTCCCACCACTTCCCACAAAAACCTAGTGATAAATCCAGAGCATATGAACTAAGTTCTGGAATGTTCTAAATTTTCCATGCTTAGAGTGGCCTCCCTACCCCTCCACCAACAGAACCTTTACTCATTAAGACATATTTCAAACAGCACTTCCTCTTGGATGCTTTCCTGGATACCCTCAAGAAGAATTATTTCTTCCTCTTCAGTGGTTCGATAAGACTTTATTCTTATTTAAATTTTTAGCACCTATCACATTTAATTGTCAACATTTGGTTTTGTGCCTGACTTGCTCACTAGGTTATATTTCCACCAGGAAAGCACTGTTCCTTCTCTTTAAATCTTCTATACCCAGCATAAATTGAATAAATAAAAACCCGAAAAACATTTCTCAACAAAATTGAATTTTATCTTTCCATCACCTTTTGTTCAGAGTCAAAGATGAATTCAAATGCTTAGGTAGTAGTGCATTAATAGTATCTGGAAACATGAGAAGGAATAAACATGAGTAGCCTATGAAGAAAGTCAATCAGCTTTGTTTTAAAGTTATGAAGCTTTAGATGCCATGAATTGTACTATATTTATACCCAAATCTTTGCACACAGGCATGTCAGTAAGTCAACAACTTTTGCTGAGCACTGTCTCAGTAAAAGTTGTTCAGGTGTAGTTAATTCTCTTCTGTGCAATTTGAATTCTCGGTCCAAGGTTAAATTGATCACTCCCAAATAATTGACCAATATTTGTGAAATTATTTGCACAAATGAATGAAGACAATTTAATAAAGAGAAGGAGAAAAGAGCTATGTTTTTAAAATGCCTGCTATATGTCAGACACTGTGCTAGAGTTGTTCCAAATGTTCATGCATTTACCTCTCTGAGAACTGACTTTGCCAAGGTATACGCTGACACAGACGGAGCCAGGATACAAACGAAGAACTCCCTCACTCTGAAGTCTTCGCTCTTTCTCCTACACATCCTGCCTTATAATTCCCAACAGCTACACTTCAATAATATGCCTTCACTTATTCTACTCTTTATCAACGAC
>NW_012147819.1:3600214-3602454 GCF_000956105.1 Propithecus coquereli | reverse complement strand
GTCTGTAATGTTTAACCAAGGCTGCCTATTTCTAACCAAATCATTTCACAAAGAGGAAATGAAAGCCCAGACAATTTCAAAATATTGCCTAAGTGCCTCAGCTAGTTAGAGGTGGAATTGGGACAAAGTCATTTAAAAGCCTCCTGGCTCCAAGAATGCAAGGACCTTACAATGCTTCTCTAAAAGAAGAGTGGGCTCATTAAACAGAATGCCTGCAGTATAGTTTGTTTAAATATAGTTACTATTTCTTCATACTCTTCCTGTTCAAAAAAACTTTAAGAAAATTTACAATATATATTCAGAGTGCATGTAAAAATGCAGCTGATATTAGGCATATAGGGAGAACAGGGAAAAAGGAAAATGTATGTAGAAAAATATGATTAAGGCAGGAACGAGAGTATTACAATGCAAGCTATAAGAATCTAGACAGTTGTTAGACATGGGCTCTAAAAAATTTTTTTTTCAGAGACAGGGTCTCAAGACTTTGTTAACCAAGCTCACTGTATGTAACCTTCAACTCCTGGCTCAAGCAATTCTCCTACCTCAGGCTCCCAATTAGTTGGGACTAAAGGTATGTGTCACCATGGCCAGCTATTTATTTTTATTTTTTTGTAGAGACAGGGTCTCCCTATGTTGTCCAGGCTGGTCTTGAATTCCTGGTCTCAAGTGATCCTCCTGCCTCAGCCTCCCAAAGCTCTGAGATTACAGGCATGAGCTAAAATTGACTCTAGATTTTCTAGCAGTCAATACAAAGAAGGCAATTACATAAGTGCATGATTTATAGTCTCATTAAAATAAAGATAGACCTATTTTCAAGAACACCCCAAATAATCTCTTTGTTCTAATATGAGGAGATTACCTAGAATATGAGTGAACTGGGCACTAATCTAAAATTCAAAGAAATTTATCAATGCACTAGTAGTGTTCTATAGCACAACATTTGGAAAGTCCTCTACTAGAAATCCAAAACACTGCTTCCCTCAAATCAAAATCTTGATGTCTCATCTGGAAATTCACCTTTTCCTGAGCAAACATGGTAAAGTGAAGGAAATACAAGGAGAAGCACTAAGATGATGTAATAAGTAGTGATTGGTGGTTGCGTATTGTAATTTGTATCCAGGAGGCAGGAGGAAAAAGTGAGGCAACAGTTTACACTGGAGAAACAGGAGTCTCTCGTGTTAGCAAAAGAGGGAATTTGAGTTCACTGTGTGTGGTGCCCTTTGCTGCAACAACAAATAAATCCAGCATAGTAAGATGTCTTCGTGTGGTACAAAATAACATGGATAATTTCCTATCAATTTCCTTAATTCTTTAAGAAATCCTTCCTTTATCATGATGTCTTCTGTAGCACTATTAGCTCACCGTGAAATTGAACTCCTATGATTTCAGAAGATATAATCAACAATACTACATGATTGATTTGATTATATAAAAAATTGTCTTAATGATGGCAAAGGACAAATAAAACACTACAGACTGCAAATGACTTGAGAATTGAAATAACTGTGATATCTTTATACCTAAAAATTAGAAATTTAGGCTTGTAATTACATTTATTGTCAACCTCTTAACAGAAAAAAAAAGTATGAGTCATTCCTAACAATATGGGCTAATCTAAAATAATAATTGCTAACATGTTTTATGCCTAGAAGGCCAATGCTGTCTCATTTAACTATTGCAACAGCTTTATGAGACATCATTGTCTTGATTATACAGAGGAAGACAAGGTACCTTAGGGATTTTGAGTGACCTCTCATGATTACACAGCCAGTAAATGGTAGAGCCAAGATTTCAAATACTACACTTTTTCTACTCCGTGATGCTGCTCCACGTTGATAAAGCTGCTTTGTGCCTGTTTGTTCAAACTTGTTGACAAAATATAACCAATCTGATGAACTATAATAATGCTAAGTAGGAAAACCACAGAATATTAAAAGGAAGAAATTCTATTAAAACAAATTGAAAAATAATAGCAGCTCTGAACTATTTTTTTTTTTTTAATCATTCCGATTAGTGGGAGTTATGGCTTACTTTAAGCAAAATCTTTCAGCCACCTCAGGCTAAAAAGGCTGTGGTAAAAGAACCACGGGCCCTGCAAACCACTGCTGCTGCCACAAACCAAGCGCAGATTGCATTTTATAGAAGGGAAAGACCCATGTTCTCTCATTGATTGTTAAATCCATTTCACATATCAATAGCAATTTCTCGGCAACACTGCAATATACTTATCCTGATAGATT
>NW_012147819.1:3594841-3596112 GCF_000956105.1 Propithecus coquereli | reverse complement strand
GGTTAGGGAAATAATATTTTTTGTAACAAATTAGACACAATTATCTAAAAAGATAAGTGATTTTCTGTCTCAGTGATGTAAGCAGTAAAATCAGGAGGGCCTGAATTCTAATCTTGATATATATTGCCTTCCTTTTTGCTTAGGAAAAATGACTTGTGACTATAGCACTCAAAATAAATCTGCGTTGTTCTTTTTGGTTTGAAAAAAAAATTCTTGCAGTTGCCAAGGAGGCTCAAGACTTTTTATGACTCCTCAATTAAAATCCATCTGGATCTCTTCAGTGTGTGTACTAGTTTCCTATGGCTGCTGTGACATATTTCCACAAAGTTGGTGGCTTCAAACAGCAAAACTTTATTATCTCAAAGTTCTGGAAGCCAGAAGTTAAAAATCAAGGTGGCAGCATTAACCTCAATCTCTGCTCCTCCCCCACAGCTCCTCCTTTCTGCATGTCTGTGATCAAATCTCCTTCTCCTTTTTATCTCTTATAAAGACACCAGTTATTGGAATTAGGACCCACTTTATGTACAGGATAATTATAATTTGAAATTCTCAAATAATTATGTCTACAAAGACCCTATTTCCAAATAGGGTCACTGTCTGAGGTTCTGAATGGACATGGATTTTGAGAGACACTGTTTTCTATAGTGTGTAAAATCCACATGGAAAAAAATTTTAATCATTTACATTATATTATCCTCCATGATTTGTACCTTTTTAATGTCTTTTTGTAAAATTTTGCCATATTTGAGTTGTTTTGTTTGTTTTGCTTTTATTTTTAGAAAACTTATAACCCCTCATTAGAATAGTCCCCCAAATTATGGAAATAATGACAAATCAATATTTTGGTTCTAAATAATTGAAAGTCAGGTAAATTCCTCCTAAATGTTCTATTGCACAGAGAGACAAGAGATCAGGGTTTAGAAAACAGACAGAAACATAAAATTGCAGGGAGAATATTTGGAGAAACCCTGTTCAACTCTGTACATTGACCCATGTCGTGTACTGTGTGGACACATGATTTTGCAACCTCATGGGCCTACAAGTTAAGCATTAGTGAAGTCCTTCCCCCTACCTTGACCAATAACAAGAATATCTTCAATACTCTACAAAAAACCACAGGGTTGTTTGTACAAAAGCTGTCTCCCTATGGCATGGTTGTAGCAGAGTGACAAACAGAAACCTCCCACAGACTGAGCCAATAGCAGACCATGGCAGAGAACTGGAGTGAGACACTTACCAGCAGATTTTCAAAAGCCTTTCATTTTCAAAAG
>NW_012147819.1:3590474-3594791 GCF_000956105.1 Propithecus coquereli | reverse complement strand
TTTTTTTTAATCATTCCGATTAGTGGGAGTTATGGCTTACTTTAAGCAAAATCTTTCAGCCACCTCAGGCTAAAAAGGCTGTGGTAAAAGAACCACGGGCCCTGCAAACCACTGCTGCTGCCACAAACCAAGCGCAGATTGCATTTTATAGAAGGGAAAGACCCATGTTCTCTCATTGATTGTTAAATCCATTTCACATATCAATAGCAATTTCTCGGCAACACTGCAATATACTTATCCTGATAGATTCTAGCTTTCTTGGAGCCATCTGCCTTGGCATCCTGTCTGAGACATGCTTATCCTGGTGAAGGCTGGTGTTTGCTTTGTATACAGTGAACACACTAAATCGTTATTAACTATTTGGTCTCTTTGATTGTCCTTTGTATTTATAATCTGACTAGGTATTTAAAGAAACGCACAGAAAACAATCTCATTCACTTCACAATTTTTTTGAAAACCCAATGTTTTCTTTCAGGAGAGAAGTTATATTAAGTTGCAAGACCTCAAGGAAAGAATTGGTCTTAGAATTTCCATCAATACACAAATATACATATTGGAACAAGGTATTTATACAAAAATAAACCACTTAAAAAATGAAAGTTACCAGAGTTCCACTTCCCAGAAATAACCAACAATTAACGTGATTAATATCCTCCCCAAATTTTCCCATGCCTAGAAAAACAATTGTTTTTAATATTATTTTAGATAAAGCTTTCTTTATTTCTGTTGAAAAGGGTCAATATGTATGTGTTTGACAATTTTTTTACACAGTTTGTCAACCTCAGCAAAATCATATTCCTTTGTTTACAAGAGCTGTAACTAAAGCAGTATCGTTTGATTAACTCGGTTTGTTTGTTTGTTTGTTTGTTTGCTTTTGTATTTATTTTTTTCTCTACTGAAAACTCCACTGAAGATAATGATTCTCCTCTCAAATGATGGCTGTTTTTTCTCCCCCAGCCCTTGTTACATGGGACCTAGAGGCAGGCTAAGTCTTACTCACTTTTCAACGTCGTCTTCAGACCATTCTGCTTTTCTCCCTAAAATCCTCATCACTCCTCACTCTTGCTATTATATATCAACTTCTGCATCAGCCTCTCACACTTTGCAATGGTTTTACCTATCTGCTTACTGCCCTTCTCTTCAAAAGTTCTCCCCTATTAGTTCTTGAAATTTTCAGTATACATGAAGATGAACCTACCAGCAGCCTGGCCATTCGGTTCCCTGAACTCCCCTCTCCTTCTCTGAGGATCTCAAACTCCAATGTCCTTCCACCAGCCACTCTTGTCATCATTACCTACACTACCACAGCAGTAGCCACTAGCCACAGGTGGCCACTGAGCACTTGAAATGCGGCTGGCCCAAACTGAGATGTGAGTGTAGAATACACATCAGATTTCATTAAAAAACCAAGCACTAAAAAAAGGATGGAAAATATCCCCTTAATAAATCTTACATTGATTAGAAGTTGAAATAATATTTTTATGTATTCAGTTAAATGAAATCTATTATTAAAAGTAATTTCACTTGTTTCTTTCTACCTTTTTTTAAGGCTATAAGGAACCCAAAATTACATACTATATTTTGATTGGACAACATTAGCCTAGCCCTTTCTCTAACGAATACCTGTTACCCTTCATAATTTTAATTTCTTGCATGCCATTTTCTACCTACCACCTTTTTCTATACAGCTCACTTGTTGTACAATTCTGGCCTTGACAATCTTTGCAAGGACTCTAATGCACAGAGCTAACTAACTTTTCTCTGTCCCTCACCATTGGCTTGTCCTCACGCCATTCCCCCCAGCTATAATCACTTTGAGTGATTACAGTCACTCCTTGGCATTTATTCTCAGTTCCCTTGCTCTCTCTCACTTTGTCATGCTCCTTGAGCCAGACTTCCATTCTAGCTAAATCTCATTCTCCATTGACTGTGTGCCCACATTCTGGCAACCGAATGTGGATGGAGAAGAAGATAACCTCAAAACCACACTTACTAGATTCACTTTAAAATCATAACCGTGAACATCAATCAGGCTCTCCACATTGCCAGGATGTCATATGACACATTCCTAGACCATTCATTCCACCAATTTTCACACCTTCTCCTCTCTGTCCAACCTCCATTTCCGCTTTCAGTTGACTACTCTTATTTCCTTCTCATTGAGAAATTTGAGACAATCTGAGGAGCATTTCCATTTTTATTTCTATAACCTCCTGGTATCTACTCCCATATAATCTGAATTCCTACCCTTGTGTCATAAACGAACTATTAATTCCAAAGTCTCCATTTGGGAATTACATCATGATTTCTCTTGACTCCTCAAGAATTTTGCTCCAGCAATTATGCCCTCTTTCTCCCCCATATTCATGCATTGTTTCTATAAGCATATAAATAACGTTATTATTTCTCTAACTTATAAAAACTTCCATGGATCACACTTTCCATGTCCACACCATTTATTGTTTCACTTAGTAGCAAAACTCCTCGGGAGAGTCGTCTGTGTGCACTCAGACTTATTTTCTTACACTCTCTCTCAAAGCCCTTGAATATTTTCCCTACCACTTCTCTAACACTGATGCATCATGAAAACCAATGGTCAATATTCAAGCCTTGCAATGCTTGACCTTTAAGCAGCATTTGATTCAGTTGATCGTTCTTCCTCTATACTTGACTTTCTTTGCCTGGATTCAAGAATATCTCCCTCTCTTAGTGAGTGACTACCTCATTTGTCATTCCATTGATGGTTTCTCCACTTTGCCATGACTTTTAAAATTGGAGATTCAGGAGTGAGTCCTTGGTCATCTTCTCTTCCCTCGATAGATCCCCTTCCTTGGTCATTCATTCTAATGGCCTTAAATGCAGTCTATTTGCCACTGGCTCTCAGATGTCCATTTCCAACCAGACCTCCTCTCTGAATTTCAGAATTGTATCTCCAAATATCTACTAAACACCTCAACCTGGGTGACTAATAGACATTGCAAAGTCAGCATGTCTAGATTGAGCTAATCTTTCCCCATCCACAAAATCTACTCTACACAAAGCCTTTTCTATGTCATTTGATAGCAAGTCTAACATTCTAATTGCTCAGGTCCAAAATCCCAGGCTCATCCTTGACTCATTTTCTCTCAACCCACATGTAATGCATGAGGGAATCCTTTGACTCTATCTTTAATAATGTATGGATCCAACAACTTCTTGCACCCTTCCCCACCACCCACCCACCCTTATACACTTACACACACATGCTTTCACTTTCTATTCTCTATACCGTAACCAATGTTGCATGGATCAGGTGTAAATTGGATCATGTCATTCCTCTTTAAACAAACCTGTAAAAATTCTCCTTACAATGGTCTGCAATCCCAGTAGTATCTGGCTTTCACTGCATTTCTAATCTCCTCTCCTTTCCCTCATTCACAGTCCTACCATCTACTCTGGCTTCTTTGCTCCTCCTCAAAATCTGGTAGCTTCTCCTCCTCACCCCACCTCCAAAGGCCTTGGCTCTAGCTATGCAGTGTCTGGAATGCTATTCTTCTGTTAACTAATTCCCTCACCACTTTCAAGACTTGGTTCAAATTTCACCTTCCCAAGTATGCCTACACTGACCACCCAATTTATTACCATGATCAATACCATCTCCTCAAACTCAAGGTTTTGGATCACTCCTAACATATTCTACGTCTTTTTCTATAGCACATTTCATCTTTTAACACATTAAGTAACTTATTAATTTATTAGGTTTACTGTCATCTCCTGCTAAACCAGAGGCTCTAGGAATATAGGGATCTTTGTTTTGCTCACTGATGCATCTTACACAGCTGGAAGCAGCATCTGAACCCCATTAGGTATTCCATGTTTTATGAATAAAGGTTATTATCTCTGGGAATGGAATGTTTAACTTAAATACAATGTAGAAATATTTCTCATTATTCTCGATTTACTGCAAATATTACAAGGATTCTGGCCACATCCTGTGACATACAGTACATGCTCATGAATTATTTCTTGCCATTGCATTATAGTAATGTTTATTTAAAATCTTTGCTTCTACATCTATCCTGGCATTCACCTGGATTATTGCATTTGTTTTGCCATGTAGCTGCACAAGAGATTCTTCTAGCATAGATTAATAACCTCAGTGGTCATCTTTGAAGGACATAGCGAAACGAGATTATATCATAAGGCTTAAAATTCTTGCAGTTTAGTTTAGTGTACACTTAACGTTTGACATCAAAAGCAGGATTGCCATTCTTGGGTAAATACAATAGACTTCTGTAATCAAAAATTGGTGTTTAATGGCCAGGCATGGTGGCTCAC
>NW_012147819.1:3588910-3590424 GCF_000956105.1 Propithecus coquereli | reverse complement strand
TTTTATTACATGGACAGAATTGCAATATCCAGAATCTGACCCATATGGCAAGTTTACTAGTGTTTGTAGGAAGCAAGTCATTTATAAAAGAATGAGTCTCATTAGTTCCAAATTTGCTTCAAGGTTTGAGCCTGTTTAAACAGTCAAATTGAAGAAACGAATCCAAAGTTAATAGGATAAAGTAGCAATAGGACAACTAAAGACTCATATTTCTGATGTAGTAACAAGTGAAGTGGTTAGTATTTCCTACATACTATTATTTATTTCATACTTTCCTAGGTATTTTAAATACAGCATAGGTTTTAGAAGTTAAAAGTCATCCATCCAGTAATGAAGAATCCTTTAAAATAGTGTACCAAAATATAAATAATATTGTGTTGATTTAAATTACATTTGTTATAAAGCTATTTAGATTTGTGCTAAAAACATTGATTCACTCAGCATATTGAACATGATGACTATGTTGCAAGCACTGTTCTAGAACCTAGGGTTAAAACGATGAAGATAGAAAATATCCATTTTTTTCATAAAACTAAGACTTATAATAAGAGGAAAATGGCTATGAAACATTAAAACAAATTAAGAAATAGGATGATGATTTTAGATCAAAATTAGGCCTTTGAGGAAAATAAAACAGGGTTAAAAGACAGGGAATAACAGGTCACGAAGGTGTTAGGAAAAGAGGAAGACACCAACTGAGCCCAAATGGTGAGGAGTCAGCCAGGCACAGATCTGGGAAACATGTGATCAGATATAAGGATGCTTGTACCATTTATAGAATGTTAATTCCAAAGCAAATTTATAAAAACATACAAATAAAACTGTATACCCAATATATTTAAATGTGCAAATCTAATGTTCTGTTGAAACTGGGATTAGCCTCAGTGTAACCATCTGCATCTGTTTCAACACAGGTTTTTCTGAGTTTTGCTGGCCCACAGTAACAGGACCATGTGATGCTTCAATTCTCCAAGTTTTCTGTCTATTCGTACAATTGTGAAACCCCTGTTCTAACAGAACACAGTGGCAACATCCAGCATTTGGTGTGAACAGTCATAAGCCTAATAAGCTGACCTGTGTTCTTGTCTTATTTGCTTAGAACAGTTACGAAAGTACTGGGTGATGACATGAATACAAACACAAATGCAGACCTGTGAATATCACTGGTGAAATGTGTGCAAAGTATCCTCAAGGCTGGGAGGATGGGGAAACTTATTGGCTTTGACGTATTGCGGTGGAACATTTTTGCCATAAGCATGTGTAATGCAGTTGGCTAAAATTCGGAAACTAAGTTGTGCAAAAATATTGCTGTTTAATGGAAATAAATAATTTATTTTTAATATGTAATCTGACAACCCTTTTTAATGCTAGCTTCAGAAGAATATAAAAGAGGAAAAATGGAGGAGCTATTTTTGAATTTTTTTCCAAACTGCTCATTCCACTTCAGATATTGAAAATGAATCTGCTTTTAAAAAACAATTCTGATTAAATGAAAATTTGTTTTCCTTGCTCCC
>NW_012147819.1:3573587-3576190 GCF_000956105.1 Propithecus coquereli | reverse complement strand
CTAAAAACAGTTACTTCTTATACTTAAAGATCTAAGGATGAGAAGTTCATACAATCAGTACATACAAATAAAAATCAGAAGAATTATTTTTCACGTTATAACATCTTGTTAGCTACAGTCATGTAACAAAAAATGAAATAAAGAAATAGGAAGTATGTGATTCACTTCTGTTTTGACCCAAGAAGTTTAGAAGTTTGGTTTCTAGTATATCTGATAGAAAAGTATAATATAAAATAAATATAACCTAAGTAAACAATTGAGTTATTTAAAAGGAATATCCAGAAGTTAGTATTTCTACATACTGCCTTACCTTTCTCTTCATAACCACTCAAGCATAACCACTCATAACCACTCATGCTAAAATGAGCATGAGTCTTATCTCCTTTCCCACAGGCAAGTATGTTGATGCTTTAAATTGGTAAGCCAGAATCTAAAACATTACAAATTAGAGTCCTCAAATTGTCAATGTTTTTCTTTTAAAATGTATTTTGAGTTACTTCATTTTAATAGATAATTGCAAAAATAAGATAACAGAACTAGACCTTCTGGAAAAGGTGCCAATTTAAAGAATTTCCTAATGAGCAACCACAGAATATGTTATAATGTGCAAAATAATAAAGTAATCCATGAGTCTACACATACATTTAAATATTTATAAAAATCAGCAACATCAGAAGATAAAGCTTTTCTTTACAATAGAACGCCAACAAATAAATATAGAAAGAAGGATAGAGATTGAAAATCATCATTTTTCAAACACCATAGTAATAATTATTTTAAACAGGATTAATTGATTTATGTTAAAATGATTGCATGAAAGATTAGGAACAAGATACTCGAATCTCAAATAATTGCCTACACAAATCGCTTGTTAATTACAAAAAAAAAGTTACATTTACAAAGTAAAGTAGAAATTTGGCAAACACCTCCTTAACCAAGAGGTCACACCTTACTGTCACCAAATATAGTAGAAACTGTGATCACCAGCTTCTTGATGCAATTCACTGTGAAGGATACAATATCACCTACATGGTGCTCTTGCCATAAATATTTTACCTAAACCTAATCATGAAAAGGAAACCAAACAACTCTGAATTGAGAGGCATTCTGCAAAACCTCTGACAGAGTTTCTTTGACAATAGCAATGTAATGAGAAGACAAAAAATTAAAAATTAATTAATGGCTAGGTAACTCCTCTTTATTACAGGAGTCTAAATAAATATGGAAACTCAATACAATCAATGATCCTTGATTGGATTCAGAATTGGGGAATTAGCAGTATAAAGTACATTTGGAGAATAACTTGGAAAATTTGAATATGAATTGCACATTAAATGATAATGCACTATATAAAAGTTAAGCTGTCTGAATAAGATCCTTACGTTGTATTTACGCAGGAGGATGTTCTTGTTCTCAAGAGATAGGGGGATGATGCATTTAATGGTGAAGATAAAGCAAATGTCAGAAAATGTTAAAAAATCAATTAATTAAAGTAATTAGCATACGGGCATTCATTGTACAATTTTTATAACTTTACTGTAAGTTTGTACTTTCAAAATAAAAAGTTGGAAAAATTACTATAATTTTCTTATGTCATAAGAAATGAAGTTTAAAAGGACAAAGCTGGGACAAACTTCTTAACTCATTCAACAGTTGGACAGATCACCAAACACTACAGGCAAGAAAAGACTGGCCTTAGTGGAACTTCCATTCTTTCTCCTTATTTCTGAGCTTCCTCATCTGCTAAATGGGTGAGGATGAGGGATAGCATTAAGTGTTGGACTTGATATCTTAAGGTCCCTTTCTACACTATATGCTATTATTTCAGATACATGATTTTATTTGCTTTAAATAGATATGATACATTGTCTAACTTCTTCTCCCTAGAGCACTATGAAAAATATTAAATAAAAACACTAACCAACACCACTTAGATACAGCCCATAACAGAAAATGGCTCTATGAGTTCCACTTTTTATGCTATTACAGACCCAATACAATACACCATTAAACAATTCATTACTTTAAAAACATGTTAAACTGTGAGTTTGCTTTGTTTTTTATTTCTAAGATGATTAAGAAAAAAATGTCTATTTCAGATAGACGTGGAGAAAGGGGGACTCTCATACACTGTTGGTGGGAATGTAAACTAGTGCAACTGCAATGGAGAACATTATGGAGATTCCTCACAAAACCAAAAATAGAGCTACCATATGACCCCGTAATCCCACTGCTGTGTATATATTCAAAAAAAAGGAAATCAGTATACAGAAAAGATATCTACACTCCCATGTTTATTGAAGCACTATTCACAGTAACCAAGATTTGGAATCAATTTAAGTGTTCCTCAATGGATGAATGGATAAAGAAACTGTGGTAATATATGCAATGGAATATTATATAGCCATAAAAAAGAATGAAATCCTACTATTTCATCAATATGGATGGAATTGTGTGGTGAGCTGAGAGCTTTACAATAAGGGGTTAATAAATGAACTAAGCAGAAAACCAGGGGCTAGCTAAATTATAGTTACATAGTTGAAGTGATACACTGAAAGAATAGTCTTTTGTCTAATAACTGCCATCTGCTTCTGTAACCCTGC
>NW_012147819.1:3569924-3571822 GCF_000956105.1 Propithecus coquereli | reverse complement strand
CTGGCTAATTTTTTTTGTTTGTTTCTATTTTTAGTTGTCCAGCTCATTTTTTTTTTTTCTATTTTTAGTACAGACGGCGTCTTGCTCTTGCTCAGGCTGGTCTCGAACTCTTGAGCTCAAGCAATCCGCCTGCCTCGGCCTCCCAGAGTGCTAGGATTACAGGCGTAAGCCACCCCGCCCAGCTGAACACACTATTCTTAATATATAACTTTGTACATCATAAGGGTACCACAAATGCTTATGGAAAGTTGATAGGAAGAATAAGGGGAAGGAAAAAAAGCAAGAAAGGAAGGGTAAATAGGTTAAGTTAGTTGTTATTCCGCTCAGGAGGACCTGAATTTTAAGAGACTATACTTGAAGTCGTAATTTAACCCCAAAGAAGAGATCAATTAATGTAGAAATTCATATATCATGAGACTGACTCTGTTCCTGAAATTTTGAATGTGATGGTTGGGGACGTATACCCAGATCCCTTCACTTACATCACTTGAAATTTCCTAGTTTGCCTCTTATAGGACTAATTTCAACTTATAGTACAGAGTTTCCAAGTTTTCAAATATATGTAAAACATATGTAACCACAATAATAGTGGTTAAATGCTTGTAAAATACTATCGCAACTATAACAGGCATTAAGTACAGATATACGCAATCCCTAAATTCTGTTAAGAGATGGTGCCATTTATACACAATAATGCTCATTCTCCAGTTTATTATTTAATAGAATAAATTCTAAAAATTTTTGAAAAGTGTCAATATGAAAAAAAATGATTGGCCTTTATGTTTTATTAAGCTGGTATGCTTTCAGTAATCATTTCCTCCTGAGGAAATATTTCCTGGTGTTTTATTTTGTCATTTGTATTGGTCAATATTTCTGTTAGAAACAGCTTAATCTGTCACTAAGAAAGAAAATTCAACAAGGAAAAGATACCTTTCCCACAAAAATATTTATTCCACTGCATTTGGATTCAAAGTTGTATAAAGAGAAATGTGGAGATAAAAGCTAAGGAGACTCTCCCAGGTGAGTGTCAACTAGCCAGATCAGAGGACACTGGAAAACCGCGGGTGTTTGCTAGAGATTGTCCCTTTAATTCTGAGAAAATGGTTCCCTAATGATACTTTTTGTTTCTCACTCTAGGATAGCTTGTCATTGGTACATAAATGCCCATAGCTGGTTCTGTCAACATTTTTGCTTTGAAGATTATGTGCTTTATGAGGCAAAACATAGCAACACAAACATTTAAATTGCCCCCACATTTTACAACCTCAACTGTTGTATTTTATATAAAGGTCGCAAAATGAATATTGTATTGATGAAAATTGGACATACCCTGAGGACTCCTGCTCCCTGAAATCGCAAATGGAGCAGATTGAGAAATCAAAAGTGTATGCCAAAAAAGGTAGGTAAAGAGAAAAATCCTCCGAACAGTTACGATTTTCATTCCTAGAGGCTAGAAATAAGCGAAGGGAAAAGGTACTTCTTTCTTCATTTTGGAAATTTGATTTCCAATATTACTTGGACATAATATAAGTAATGTAAGTTTAAAAAAAGAATAATACGGTTTTAGTTACTTAGGAAAAAAGTAATGTGTATGAGGGACTCAAAAATAGTTTTACAATATGACTATAGGCTAGAATCTATTTTTTGTTTTATTTTGTTTTTTGTTTCTTTTGGCTTCTATTTATCGTGTCTATGAATATTATTTTTAAAATACAACAAAACTTGTCCAATGTTCCTCTAAGTGCTTCTGTAATGGTCAGCATTTAATGCAAGCATGACTTGTCAAAATTACAGAGTCAATGCATCAGCCAGGAAAGTAAGAAGTTTCTTCTTTGCGGACTGGTGGGCTATTCACTGAAACAACACTAATCTGCCTGACAGTCATCCTTGTTTCTTCA
>NW_012147819.1:3563587-3566605 GCF_000956105.1 Propithecus coquereli | reverse complement strand
GTAGTCCATTTTGTTTCATTCCTCGGGCATTTCTAGAACAGGTACCTGGTATATAGTAAATATCACAGCCTGTGACTGTTAGTATTTCAAGAACTGAAGATATATATCAAAGTCCCAAAAAGTAGAAACAGATTAACTCTCCCCAAAAAAGATTTCCAATACGATTGCCTCATACCATTTTAAATGGGGTGTGTTCTAACAAAAGCAAAGATTGGCTGCAGGTATCCTTGATACCTGCAGAAAAATGTAGATACCACTTGCAGAATAACAATGTGAGGAGGTCCATAGACTCTATCCCCCCAAAAAACAACCATAACTGGTGAAAATTTATTTTAGGAAAAAAGCAAACACGAAGTATTTGGAAATTGTCCTAAGGGAATACAGCAAAGAAAGAAATATTTATTCTTTCTATTCAAAGACCATTTACTAAATCTCAATAAGAACAGTGGGAGACTATAGAACATGCACCACAAACCTCTTTCTCTCTCCCCCTTTCTGTCTCAGCATGACAGGAGCTGCACTATAGGTGGGTTTGGCCAATAAGACAGGGATCCCTTTTACTTCAGCTACCAGTCAAAGGCTACAGTGTGTCCTTGGAGATATGCCAACATGTCTTATCCAATCCAACTCCATGTTGCAGAGGCTAAATTTCAGATGAATATTGCTAAGAAATTGGGGACCCCCTTCCTTGATGTGACTCTCACTCGCAGGGTGGAGGCTATACCCCAGGAATGGCAGGCTGAGAATACCCAGTCATTCTCATCCCTGCCTGTTCATAGGTGGTGGTTCCACATTGTCAGAAGCAAGGTCAGAAGAACAGAAACAACTAACCTATCCAGAATCTGCTTGTAAAAATTTTTCCCAGGAGGAAAGGCTTTGAAGTTCTCCCTAAGGAAATTTACTTTACTTATAACAGAGTGTAGTGAAGTTCAAGCCTAAAGGTACTCTCAAAAACAATTTATATTTTGGTGGTAAGCAATTAACAGGACACTGGGAGGTCCATGAAATCAACAAGCTCAATCATTGCTTACCAGTGAGAATCCAGGAAACAAATACCCAAGATGGGCCATTTTGGGGTCAGAACAACTCTCAAAGACTGGCCTCAAAATTACTCCTGCAAAGGGGCCCAAATTTGATTAGATAAGACTGTGGAGCAATTTATGATCCATAGTATTTTTAAAAACAGTAGAGCCAGCAATAGCCTAACGCCTAGATGTGATACCAACAAAGGCAAATAGCTGAACAGAGAGATTAGTAAAAGAGATAGTCAGATATGCCTGCTAGAATAACTGCCATTAAAGGATGACTGCATCCGTGCTCAAGACTGTTCCCACTAGGGTTTACATCAGAGACTTCACACTGTGGGAGGAAATAGACTTTACCAGAAAAGTTCACTCAAGTAATTAAACAAGTAAAAAAATAGCATCAGCAAGCTCAGGACAAGGGGAAACTGGTATAGTGAGTGGAATAATGTCTCCCCTCAATTTTTGTCTAGTGGAACCTCTGAGTGAACTTATTTCAATTTTGGGTCATTGCAGATATAATTAGCTAAGATGAGGCTACACTGCATTACAGTGAGTCCTAAGTTCAAAGACTGATGTTCTTATCAGAGAGGAGAGGACACACAGAGATACAGGAGAAAAGGCCATGGGAAACAAAAGTAGAAATTGGCGTTATCATGCCACAAGCCATGGAATATTTGGGGACAAAAGACATGATACATATATAGATCAGAATGTAAAATAGCAGATGTAAATCTAACCGTATCAATAATAAAATTAAATTTGAATGGATTAGACAATCCAAAGGGCAGAGGTTGTCAGACTAGATTTAAAAACACATCAACTATATGCTGTACACATGAGACACATTTTAGATTCAAAGATGCAAATAGGTTAAAAGTAAAAGAATGAAAAATAGTATATCATACAAATAGCAATGATCAGAAAGCTAGAGTGGCTAACTTCATTTTAGATAAGATAGACTTCTAAACAATATGTTACTGGGCATAAAGATTGCCATTTTATAATTATAAATTGGTCAATTTATCAGGAAGATATAATCCAATCTATATAGTTGAAGTTTTCAATACCCTACTTTCAGTAATCAATAGAACAACTAGACAGAGGCTCAGAAAAGAAACAGAAGACTTAAACATCCTTATAAGCCAACTAGACTTAACAAACATCTATAGAACATTCTAATCAACATTGGCAGAATCACATTCTTCTTATGTGCACATGAAACATTCTCTTAGGTAGACTATTTAGGAGTCCATGAAATAAGGTACAATAAGTTGAGAAGATTTTAAATCATTCAAAGTATGTACATTAATCACAGAACAAAATTAAAAATCAATAACTGAAAGAAATTAAGGGTATTTATAAATTCATGAATATTTGTGAATATTAAACAACATACACCTAAATAACCAAGTCAAAGAAGAAATCACAAGGGAAATTAGAAACACTTTGAGATGAATAAAAATGAAGACACAACATACCAAACTTATAGGATGAAGCTAAAGCAATTCTCAGAGGGAAAGCTATAGCTATAAATACCTAAAGAAAACATTTAATACTCTATGATCTAAGTACTTCTATAATTTTTAGTATGAAAACCTAATTCATTTTGCATAGCTCAAATCTCAAATCAATGATTTCAGCTTTTGTTTTAGATGGTGGTATCTTTAAAAATTGATAGCGTATCCTAGCTCAGTTAGATATAGTAAACACCCAGAGGTATCGTCAACTCCCAAAGTCTAATTTTATAGGTAGATACTTTGGGTATCAATTCTGGGACATCATATCCAACACTATTCAGCAAATTAATGACGGACCAGGAAAAAAATTCAAGCTATTTTTTAGTTCTTAAAGCCAATGGTCTGTATTTTTATTTTTAATTTCAGAATATTATAGGAGTACAAACATTTAGATTACATGCAATGGTTTTTAAACATTTTAGCTTACATGTCATATAAACAAACCTTGCAAAACTATGTATTTAACTTGCACATTT
>NW_012147819.1:3561766-3563537 GCF_000956105.1 Propithecus coquereli | reverse complement strand
AAATAAAATTTGAATATGTTATATGTTGCCAAAAATATTTTAGTGTACCCTTCACTGGTTCTTACCAATTTCAATTAACACTATTTGACTGGTTAGTGGTAGTCTTGTAGGGATAAATTCATTTCCTAAAGATGTAGAAAATAGATTACTTAACTAAAAATGCAACTTTTACTCTAAACATTCTGACTAAATAACCAACAGAAATAAAATAGTTATATATCAAAGCATATAAAGTATGGAAGTTACATTCACTATTAATTATAACATCATAAGACAATTAAGATTAATTAAAGAACAGATTGCTTTTAGCCCCACACTAATGAGTCTTAGAATAAGAAGCCTGATTTTGTTCATGACATCTAAAGGAGAAAGAGTATTTAAAAAATTAAGGCTAACTTTTTAAAGTTTGTGAGTTGTTGCAAATGACTCATTCAAGGTGGGTTGATTTTGAAGATGGAAGTAACATATTAATATGCTGCTCTAATAAAGTTGCATTAATAATAAGTATTTTATGAATAGTATTAGCATATTTTCAATAGACTTGTCTAGCCAACACTTACACTTCTTGATTCCTGAAGAAACCGTCCAACACAAAATTAATTTTGAGTTCTTATGAATTGCACTTAAAAAGGATAACCTGTTTACACTTATGTGAGTTGTGTTTTTTGCATAGCACTGATGTTTCCTAACTACCTTTTTTGTTTAATTATCTTATGGGCAAAATCTTAAGGACTCTTAGAAAAGATAAAGCTTTGCCTTTCAAAGAAGCCACTGCCATCTCCCACTGACCGAAAGAAATTTGACGATGACTTTGCCATCACCACTTCCTTTCATGGGGTACACAATATTGTTCGGAATAGAAGCAAACTTCGCAAGGCGATCTGGTTGGTGGTGGTCCTGGGCTCAGTCTCACTCCTGATATGGCAGATCTACAGTCGCTTGGTCAACTACTTCACATGGCCCATCACAACGTCCATAGAGGTTCAGTATGTGGAAAAGATGGAGTTCCCAGCTGTGACATTTTGTAATTTAAACAGGTAAAAATTACCCTTTTAATAATAATTAGTCCTTACAATTTTGCCAGTATAACTTTTCTTGGATGACTAACACAAAGTTTTCTTATGTGTAACGTCACTTATATAAAACCACTGAAGTTCTTAAATTGTACTTAAAAGCATGAATTTCGGGGAACAAAGAAGCTTATTGATTTTTTCTTTCACCTAGTTTCCTTTTTTTCTTCCTTTCTTCCACAATTATATGCTAGGTAACACACCCAACCCTATAGTGAATTAGATATAAAAGTCTTGATCCCCGCACTTAAAAAGAGAAACATAAGCAATCACAATACATATGGTAATTGTACAATACAATAAAGTGCAAGGGCTCTGAAAGCACAGAGAACAGAATGGTAGTCTCTAGCTGGGGTGCTATGGAAGTCTGAATAATAAAAGATGACCAGAGGTGTCTAGGTGGAGATGAACAAGAACTGAAAGAAGAAACTACAGTGCAAACATATAAAGATATAAAATGTTCTAGTGTATATATGAGGAGATATTTAATGTAGTAGAGGGTCAGCTCCATGGGTATATGATCTATTCAGTTGCACAGGATCCTGAGCTCAAAAGAGTTATACACCTGATTTAATGCGCTGCTGCCACTGTCTTGAGTTCTTGACTACAACTCACTCCAGAAAACTGCAATCCACTGACTGGATTATGCACCAAGTGGGCTGTGAAGAGGGCAGCTTTCCCCATGACACCTCCCAAGCAAA
>NW_012147819.1:3548189-3550446 GCF_000956105.1 Propithecus coquereli | reverse complement strand
TCATTAAGAATCTGTCTGTTTCCATCTCGTAACTCTGGTTGGCTTCTTTCTGTTTGAGTTCTCCCCGCACAGAGCCAAGATGGCTGTTAGCAACCCTAGACTTTCATCATAGTAGTTTAGCACTCCATTATTCACTTACCAATCCCATAGAAGAAATTGATTAGTTCTACAACTTGTGACACATATCAATTCCTAAACCAATTACTGATGCAAGAGGGTTGGGTATGAAGACTGACCCAGCTTTTGCCACCTGTGTACCTCTGCAGTGGTTGGAGAAGGAGGGGCAGAGGAGCAGAGTGCTGTGGTCGACTGCCCCACCCTGACCACATGGGATGGAGGAGGGACGGTTCCTCAAAGCAAGGACTCCGAAATAGTTCTCCACAAGCAACAACATCTGTTTCCATGAATATTTAGTGAAACATAAAACAAGCAACATTTTATTGATACATAATATTTTACATATTTATGAGGTACCTGTGATGTTATTTTGCATGTATAGAATGTATAATGATAAAGTCAGGGTATTTGGGGTATCCATGACCTTGAGTATTTATCATTTCTATGTGTTGAGTACATTTCAAGTCTTCTCTTCTAGCAACTTTGAAATATACAATATATTGTTAGTAACTACAGTCACCCTAGTCTGTTACAGAACATTAGAACTTATTTCTTCTGTACAACTATATGTTTATACACATTTGCCAACTTTTCTGCATTTCCTCCTGCCACTCACATGAACTTCACAGGCTCTGATATCTATCATTCTACTCTATGAACATGAGATCACGTTTTTGAACTCCCACATTTGAATAAAAACATGAGATATTTGTCTTTCTGTGCCTGGCTTATTTCATGTAACATAATGACTTCCAGTTCTACCCATGTTGCTGCAAATGGCATGATTTTATTCTGTTTTTGTGGCCAAATAATATTCCATTGTGTATCTATACCATGTTTTCTTTATTCTTCATCTGTTGATAGACGTTTAGGTTGATTCCATATCTTTCTTGCTGTGAGTATTGCTGCAATAAACATGCGAGTGTAGGTAATCTTTTGATATAGTAATTTCCTCTGTTTTTTGAAAAAATACCCAGTAGGGGATTACTATATCATATGGTAGTTCTATTTTTAGTATTTTGAGAAATCACCATGCTGTTTTCCATAGTGGCTGTAGTAATTTCATTCCCATCAACAGTGTATGAGTTCCCTTTTGTCTACATTCTTCCCAGCATGTGATTTTTTTTTTTTTGGTCTTTTTAATAATAGCCATTTTTACTGGGGTGAAATATCTCATTGTGATTTCGATTTGCATTTCTCCGATGATTAGTGATGTTAAGCATCTTTTCATATACCTTTGACCATTTGTATGCCTTTTTTTTGAAAAATGTCTATCCATGTCCTTCACCCACTTATTAATGTGAATATTTGTGTTTTTACTGTTAAGTTATTTGAGTTCCTTCTGTATTCTGGATATTAGTCCTTTCTTGGATGAATAGTTTGCAAATATTTTATCCCATTCAACAGGTGGTCTCTTCACTCTGATGATTGTTTCCATTGCTATGACAAAACTTTTTAGTTTAGAATAGTCCTATTTATTTATTTTTGTCTTTGTTGCCTGTACTTTTGAGCCCTTAGCCATAAAATCTTTGCCCAGACCAATGCCCTGAACTATTTTCCCTGTGTTTTCTTCTAATAGTTTTATAGTTTCAAGTCTTACATTTAAGTCTTTAATCCATCTTGAGTTGATTTTTGTATATGGTAAGAGACAGGGGTCCAGTTTCATTTTTCTGCATATAAATATTCAATTTCCCAGCAGCATTTATTGAAGAGGGTGTCCTTTCCCTAGTGTATGTTGTCAGTGCCTTTGTCAAAAATCAGTTCTCTATACATACATGGATTTTTCTGGAGCCTCTATTCTGTTGCATTGGTCTGTGTGTCTGTTTTTGTACCATACCATGATGTTTTGGTTACTATAGCCTTGTAAAATATTTTGAAGTCAGATGGCATGATGCCTCTAGCTTTGTTTGTTTTCCTCAAGATTCATTTGGCTATTCAGGCTCTTTTGTTGTCGTTGTTATTTCAAACAAATTTTAGGATTGATTTTCTATTTCCATGAAAAGTGATGTTGGTATTTTGATAAGGATTGCACTCAATCTGTAAATTGCTTTAGGCAGTATGGTAATTTTAATGTTAATTTGTTAATTCTTTCAATTCGTAAGCAAGGAATGTCTTTCCATTCATTGGTGTCCCCTTCAAT
>NW_012147819.1:3546009-3548139 GCF_000956105.1 Propithecus coquereli | reverse complement strand
TATGTATAAGTAAAACTTATGTAATATAAAGTGAAAATAAAATCTGGGACATCGAGGAGGTCCAGGCAAGAGACACAGACCACATACCCCATACAGCCACCAAGCGTGGACTACACATTCTGTTCTATGCTTTCTAGCAGCCAATATGAAGAGAGAACATTTTTTCATTTTCAAAATTTATAATATCCAAAATATGAAAGTACTGATCATGTTTTGAAAGGAATGTAAGATATGCAAAATAAAGAACCATACATAATGCAAAGCAGACATTGCTCAGCAAAAGAAGAAATGAAGGATTAGAAAGTAATACAGTGGTTGGATTAAATAGATCACTTCTGCTTTGACTGCCAGAAAATGCTTTGACGCTAATGAGGCATTTATTTAATGAATACTTATCTAACCCTCACTATATTCCAGGCACCTTTCTAAATGCTTTAGGAAAATATAATTAATGTAATTATCAAAATAACATTTTGAGGTAGGTTATATTAACATACATCGATTTTACAAGTAAGGAAACTAAGTCCCAGGGAGATGCAAAAATTTGCTGTCACACCGTTAAGTGGGAGTAACAATTAGGCTTGACTGGAAACAGAATCACTATGAGTGGCAGAGATATAGGGGTATTATAGAGATCAGGCCCCGCTCAATAACGCGAGCTGCTTGCACAATCTTTGCAAGTCTATTGCCTCTGTTCCTGGTGCTGGGATTCAAGTCAGCAGGGCCAGCAGCAGAAGGGAAAATGAACGTGAAGTTGGGGAAACAAATACAAGCTGGAAATGTCTGCCTCTTTATCACTACCTCCAATCCTGATGGCGAGGGCGACCTGCAGGATAGATGGCACCTTCACCAGGTTGCCATCTCACTAACCCAGGATTTGAAGAAGCTAAAGGCTAAGGAGCTCAGACAGGAGCTGGAGGAGCTATGGTCTTGGCTGCTGCCCTAATCAGCAAGCCAAGTGAGCCGATGAACTGCAATGTGGGTAAACTATGTCAGCTTCTGTGCTACAGTAAACTTCAGAGTATAACCAGATACATACAAGGATTAGACAGCCAGGAAATACAGTTCCAGCTTAGCTAAGCAGACGCAAAACAAAGCCACTCACAGGAAATTTGGCTTTTAAATGCATGTCTTTAACAACTACGCATTCACACCTCTTCCTTTAAGTTGGGTCTTGAAGATCCATTAGGAGTTACCCAGACCAAGATCTAGGAAGTATTCCAGGTAAATGAAACTATATGTACAAATATAAGATAAATTGCACAATATGTCAAAGACCTCTTAGGAACCAATTTTGCTTGAATGTACATGAGAGAGAGTGTAGGAGATAAGAAGAAGCTGATAGCATCCAGATGTGTGGTCTCTGTCTTGTAGATAATTGTAAGTTTTTATTATTCTAACTATTGCCTTCATTCCTACTAATAGGTTCCAAACAGATGCTGTAGCCAAATTCAGTCTTATTTATTTCTTATGGCATGTTGCGTCCAAAGTCCTCCATCGTCAGGACATCAATGCCAATTCCACTGACTCTAAAGAGGCTGTTGATTTTGTTAAAAGTCACCAAAACTTCAGCATTGCAGAATTTATCAGGAACAATGGGTTTTATCTCAACAGTAACACTTTGTTGGACTGTGACTTTTTTGGAATCCCATGTGGTCCAAAGGTAATGATTTGATATTTCTTCAAATATAATCAATATAATAAGATACTTTATTGTACTATTTTGCCTTGAGATAAAGTTTACTCCTATGGAGAATCAATCTAAATTTTCTCAAAGATTGTATTTCACTAGCTCAGCCTTATGATATCAGGGGTATGGAATGTACATGAGACAAATTTCCTCTTTCAAAAAGTTAGATAAGAAAAAATAGGAAACAGAAATCTTTGGTTGCCTTTCTTGTATCATAATCTTCAAAAAAGTCAACATAAGAAGATATTTTAATTCTTTCCATTCATCAACAGCCTATTCCAAGATAGCATTTTTGTCATCATTAAGGAGCCATCTGTTTTTATGCTTGTGATATTGCATTAGAAGCTATAGAAAATAAGAGGACCCCAGCATTTAACTGTGAAAATTATATATAACAGATATAGTATATATTCACTCATAATACATAAAATCCTGTTTTC
>NW_012147819.1:3544246-3545959 GCF_000956105.1 Propithecus coquereli | reverse complement strand
AAGACAAACTCACTCCTAAGGATATATTTGGCAGAGATTCATAAAAATTGCATTTCACAAAAAATTCCAGAAAGTATAATATTGTTCATGATCTGGTACTTGATATCAATTCTAATTGTTTCTAAATGTCTCTGTGTCAAAAATTTCCACTAAAGTATCTTCATCATGAGATCCATCATAAAATTCCATTATATTTGGTAAAAACTTCTGGACTTTGTTTTCTTCTATTAAAATCAGAGATAATGATTAGATGCAGGGATTACTGATGCTAGTGATCCATTGTTTTAAAACAAGTAATTTGAATACTAGTTCTTCATCTTCATAATCACTGTACTTCTTTATTTCAATCTCTTTAAATGCAAAAAAAAAATAGTTACAGGATTTTCAATAAAAGGCAAAATCATTCCTCTCATGTACAAATATAAAATAAATACATGGCAAAGAATTCATTAGAAAATGATAAAATGTTAAATTGGCTCAAAAGAGAGTCCAAAGAGCAGACATTCTTCTTCATTTTCCTTTTCCATAAAATGATCTATGAAATATACATTTCTTGTTAATACATGGGAGACTTGTATCTGTTTTGGCAGGACTCAATGAAGGGCTGAGTCAGATAATTTGTACATCAGATAAAACTTACTCATTCGGGTCGTATAATTTGGAGAAGTGTATTTAGAACCATTAATACACATAAAAAGAACAGATTTAGTAATTGGTTACCAGATGTTAAATTGTTTAAACAAATCAATATATGTTTATTATATTTTCTTTTACTAGGTTCTCACCAGTGTATGTTAAATAAAACAATAAGGCAAACTCTATCTAAGCAAATTTTCTGAAAGGAGAACTTGGGAGAATTTTCAGGTTCAAATTAAAATTGCAAACAAACTCAACTCAATGCACAACACTTTGGTTTTAAGCTGAATATATGTCTCTCAAAAAATTTTTACTTTCTTGGTCTTAATATTGTTAGACTTTGTTCATTAACTTTAATTCAACTGTATAAATTACCTTCATGGTCTCAAATATTATTAGTATAATAGAAAACTCTTTAAAAGAATGTTTCAAGATACTCTTCTATCAACCTTTTTGTCTATTGTATTTATAACTCCCACAGGTGTGGTAATTCCTTTATTTCTCTGCGTAATCATTTTGAAAAGAATCCAGTGAACATGTTTGAGGGAGTATTTACTCAGCCTGTGCAAGATTCCGTAGTTGCAGGGCTTTGGAGCCAATCTTAGGTATCGTCAGTCATTCAGAGTTAGAAACCTGAAGTAGTTTGGAAGTCCATCCCTCAACAGAGGGTTAACACTGTGCTTCTCCCACAAATCTGTTGTTAATGCAAACTGTTACTGCCGCAAAAGATCCCAGAAATACTTTTCACCAAGAAAAGCAAGGTCATTAGATCCATTGTAGTTAGGTAGAATATCACCATGACAAAAGTTTAATAGTGTCACAGAATGGGGAAATCAAAAGAGGATATTTACAGGGTGTTACAACCTGGGCTGGCCTTGTGAGGCTCAGAGCTGGTAAAGTAAGGTGTTATATTAGATGCTGATCATGAAAACAGTTTCTCATCTCTCAAAGCATATGTCGCGTCGGTTTGGGTTTTTTTCTCCATCTTTTGTTTTGTGTATACCCTACCTTGACCGAGAAAGGATTTAATATGGCCTATATCTGAAAGAAAAATGATGTATGTATTTATTATATATA
>NW_012147819.1:3528047-3531221 GCF_000956105.1 Propithecus coquereli | reverse complement strand
TTTAAATAATCACGACTGGGCATGCTGGCTCAGGTTTACAATCCTAGCACTTTGGGAGGCCAAGGTGGGAGGATTGCTTGAGGACAGAAGTTTAAGACCAGCCTGAGCAATATAATGAGACCCCCATGTCTACATAAAATATTTAAAAATTAGGCAGGCATGGTGGTGCACACCTGTAGTCCCAGTTACTCGGAAGGCTGAGGCAGGAGGATCACTCGAGCCCAGGAGTTTGAGGTTGCAGTGAGCTATGATGACACCAATGCACTCTAGCCTGGGTTTCAGAATGAGATCCTGTCTCAAAAACAAAAACAAACTAAATAATCACATGCAAATTGTCTGTTGCATATTACAAAAAAAAAGAAAACTATCATTGTATGCACACATATATCATAAGACTGTTTATTCGTTCTGATATGTCTGCATTCTTCTTCAGACATCTACGATTTTAAAAATAAGTTATAGTAGTTAAACTTTAGAAGTAACAAAAATACCCAATTGATTGTTTTATTTGGTTCATTTTTATATTGGAGGATTTTGCACATGTCTTCACTGAATATGGAAATTGTTTTACTTTTAATGATGAAACTATCCAAGCAAAGAAAAAAGTGAGTGTCTCTGGAAGAGGCTTGAACTTGCTCTTCAACATCAATCAGGTATTGAATGTTTTGCAACCTACCCAGGTTCAAAACAAACAAAAATGACAAGGAATTTGATCAGAATTTTTTGCCTTGTCAAATAGTTCCTTCAAGTTGCATATTAGTTCATTGTTAATTTAGCTTACAGTCTCATGGATTCTATATAAATACTGAGCTAGAGATAAAATAGGCAAAATTTTGAATCATAACCTGGAAATTTTTAGCTAGTCTACTGACTTCCATCATTGTAACTCCAGGAAATATTCAGGCCACAAAATAAGGAAACCCAGAGATTTCTAAATTGCAATATATACAGTTATTTTAAGATAACTCTATGTATTTAAAAATAATTTCAGAAAGATTTTCATGTAAATAAGGCAATATGCTTTAGAAAGCAACTATACAAACATGTTTTACGAACCTTAGAATCTATACCTGGAAAGGTGATGAAAAAAGTAATTGCTATGTAAAGAATATCATGTAAATAGACTTTGCCAAAGCCTAGCTTTTGGAAAGTTGTTATTGGCCTAAGAAGTTCTAAGTGTTTAGGCCTAGGAGGCAGATATGCAGACACCTAAGAAATTCAGTAGTGTTATCTTCAAGGGTACCTGGTATAGCTTTCATCTTCTGTCTTGCGTAACCACTTCTAGAATTACACATTTAGAGGCATTCGGCTCCATTACTGTGGTTTTATAAATGAGGATCCTGAAATGCTGATGGATTAAATATCCAAAATCACATAATTAATGCCAAAGGAAGGAAATAAACCTGGTGTTCCTAAATCCTACAAAACTACCCCACCTCCCAATCCAAGTGAATGAGGCCATTGGTTACTTTTAAAGAATTTTTAACATACTTTTCATAGTTTCCTCCTGTATCCCCATTTAACATACATATTTTTTATGTCCAAACACAACATTGTACACTCCAATGCATGTACCTATGCATACTTGTATATAAATTTAATTAATATATTCAAGTCATTCAAATATTAGTTATATGGTCAGTTTGAATATTAAATTATAAATTTTATAAACTAGAATTTTCCAAATATTTTTAGAATGCAATTAAAATCTAAAAATTCGATGCAATGTTGCATAAGTAAATGGCACTGAGTTATTTCTCCAGGCTGGCCAGTTAAGTGTTTCTTAGAGGGTTATAACAGGCCCAGGAGAAATAGAGTTCTGAGTTACAAATAGAATATTAGACATGTTTATTAACTGCAATTACACACGCAGTTGACCCATTGACAGAGAAATCATTATAGTCTTAAGTCTATCCCTTCTCCTTATAGCCTGAAATTACAATTAGTGACAAGGTCACCAGAAGTTTAGTCTTAAATTTGTTTATCTGACACAAGATTTGTATAAAAAGAGTGCAAATCTTTACTTATATGAGAAAATGAATTTGAATTTTAAATAAGGCCAGTGATTTTAATTGCGAAGAGAAGAAGACCAAATTATTTTCTAAAACAAATGCATTAAAGAGAACAGCCAAGAAGTCAGCAACTAAAAGGTCACTAGGTGAAGACAGGGCCAGAGGAAATAAGATCATTAACAGTCATCTTACATACTAATGGCATTTATCTGAGGTTAAAAATGATCCATGGAAAACTATAAAGGCCTTGAGCTGTAATTTGGCCATGAAAGGTGTGTCTAGTTGTTTAATTTCAAAGTTCTCATATAAAAAGAGATTAAATCATAACATAAAATATTGATTTTGGATGTCAGATGTTATCACGAGATGATAAAACTGAATCCTAAACTTGTGTCGAACTGATATAGTCAATTTGCAATTTGGGGGGAAATGTACTTTTATTTCAGGAGGAATTCACTGACAGCTCAGCTCTTGGTTTTCTTGATGCTGGGATCATCTTTGTTATCCATTCGCCAAAGAAGGAGCCACAGTTTGATGGTTTAGGCTTGTCAACACCTGCGGGAATGCACGCACGGGTAACCATCCGCCAAGTGAAGGTAAATGCTTGAAAGATGTGGAATCTGGGGAATTAGGTGGGATAGTGAATGCATTAAATACATAAAAAAGACTTTTCACTGGAAACCCCTTTCTTCCATGCCTTTAGAATATCACTGAAAATTCCAAAATTTCATTTGAGATTCTTTTTATTTATATGGAGGCACAGTGAATTCACGTATACAATATAAGTGAAAGCTGGAAAGCCTATCAAATCCAAGGCGACTCTAAATGTCATTAGAAATGGAAAGAGTCACTGAGTATAAGGAGACACCTAAGTTGCTGAGCTATGCTTTTTCAGTGGGACTATCTGGAAAGGAGACAATTTAAGTAGAAATAGCTGGAATCTTAGAGTCAGGCTGGTCTGACAGGTTTCCACTTGCCAGCGACTTGCTCAGTAATTTTCTTAATTAGCTTCCTGAATTTGCATCTCCTTTCTGTATAACTAGGGCAGAGGTGATATTTCCCCTTCATAGTAATGAAGTTTATGTGAAGTACCATAAAGAAAGCACTTACCAGGCCGGGCGTGGTGGTTCATGCCTGTGATCCTAGCACTCTGGGAGGCCGA
>NW_012147819.1:3525216-3527590 GCF_000956105.1 Propithecus coquereli | reverse complement strand
CCAACATGACATTCGCATAAATGACTTTTTCCTTTTGGGAGTTAATTTTTAGAATAATCCGTCTCTCTTGATTATCATTTGGGATATATGTTAAAAGACCACTATTATATTAATTAATACTTACCTTTGGGGACTTTCAGATTAATAGAGGAGGCAAAACAGGCAAATGTAGTTAATTTAAAAAAATCAAGAATCTCTGAGAGAAAAGTAAAAATGTGTATCAGTTTTTGTGATGGAAAATGGATGGCTTGACTTGAATAAATCTCCTGAACTGGGTGTTTATTTTATCTTAAGACAGTTCATCAAGAATATCCTTGGGGAGAATGCAATCCTAACATCAAGTTGCAGAATTTTAGCAACTACAGCACTTTCGGTTGCTTGAAGGAATGTAAAGCCCGGCACATAAAAAAGCAATGTGGATGTTTACCTTTCCTGCTTCCTGGTAAATAATGATAACTTTCTCCTTATTTAATTATATTTACTTAATTTGAAACATACAAAATGAACATATCATTAAATTGTTTTCCATTCTTATGAAATTCTATACTGGAAAATCATCCATTTGCCAAATACAACCTCAACAGACAAATTTTAAATCATGAAATCATAGCAGAGATTTCTGGGAAAAAAAAATTGTGTTATCAGGGTAGGTCCCCAATTCTTATTCCCAAAGACTGAAATTAGATGATTTCAAATGTCTAAAATGGCACATCAAGATTTTCTCAGTTTTTGAAAGAAAAATTAGATTATGTATATGTCTTACCTATCCTAGAAAAAAACCTGGAAAATGGTTTTCTTTGTGACTGTAAAAGAGACTTCAGGACTCCTTTGCATACAATTTAACACATTTCTAGAACCGTGAGTATGAGGCAAACATTCAAGGGTGAAATAGGGCAGCAGGGATACGAGCTGGATCTGCCCCAGGCTGCTCAGCGCAGCTCAGCTGCATAGTTCTCATAACCTCTCTCATCTGCTGGAAGAAGTAGGGGGGGCGGGTAGTGGGAGGAGAATAATATTCCTACCTTATAGGGTTGTTGTAAAGATAAAGGGGGTATGTGAGTGGTTTGAAAAGTGCATGGCACAGAATATAGAATATAGTCTGTATAAATGTTATTAGTGTGGAATCGGATAGGCTTTAGTTTTAGGTGCTAGATGTAGGTACAATTTGCATGTCCTCCATAATGGGAGGTTAGCAAGAACTTTCCTTAATGAATCATCTGTGGGGTCAGCTCTTCACAGATTCCTGAAGCTGTGATTTGATGTGCTTTTTACATCTTGTAACAACGCTACATACCTACCAAACTATTGCTCAGAGATTTCCAGAATCATCACTTCCTTCTTTTAGAATCCAGATTATTGATCTCTGGCCCCTTCAAAAACTGCCATTCTATAAAACATTCTGTAAAACTCTAGCTCTGATTTGTCATTTCCAATTACATTGGCAAAGTTACTGGAAACAAATCTGAACTTATTGATGCAGAATACTGTTTAAAATTTTAAAAATTATTATTTATTACAAAACACAAAATGAATAATTAATATGGACCAGAAACAAGGCAAGATGCTATATAAAACACAAAGCATGACATTTGCATGAACTTTAGGATATATCAAAAGTTTTCAGGAATATCATCTTATTTGGTTAGATACTCACATATCCCTCTAAGTGTATTTATATATGAGGAAACTGAGACTTATAAACATTAAATTAATTAGCTAAGTGTTAGGGGTGATCCTACTGCGTGGTGGGAAAGAATTCTTGACTCAAAGATAAAAACAGGCTTAAAACAAGGAGTTTGTTTTACTTTCCAAGGGAGGACAGGGCACAGCATGAATGGAAGAAGGAATGCCAGCCCTGAGAATGAGTGGCTTGGAATTTTATTGTGGTTATAGAGTAGAGTAGTTGTTGTTGTGAAATGATAATGCAAGGCGGCCATTTTCTGTTAAGCTGGTTTTATCTGGCTCACTGATCTGGTTTCTCAGAATTTGGTTTGGCAGGTGCTGAGGGGGCTACATGCTCTTTCATGCTTGTTCAGTACTTTTCCAGTTCTGCAAAACAAGCTCTTAAAAAAACAAGTTAACCACCAGGTGGTTGTGCAAAGAAGCAAACAATGGGGCCAGCACACTGTTGTGTGCAGCAATGTTTTTGTGTTAGATGATTTTCTAGCAATGCTGTCCTTTCACTAAGGTAATTCCACTAACGCTCTGTAGAAGCAATCTCTAAAATCAGCTTTTCCAATATGAGTTGTTTTCAAAATTTCATTGTTCTTTATAATGGAAGAAATATTATTGCCACAAGTAAGGCACAATTTGGAAAAATGAGGCTTTTTCCTAACTTAATTTTGAAGGTAGATTTTTTTTTTTATTTTTACTT
>NW_012147819.1:3513040-3521521 GCF_000956105.1 Propithecus coquereli | reverse complement strand
AGACAGAGGACCTCAGTGGCTGATTTAGAAGTTACTGGGTCCATAGAAATAAGAGATTTTAGACACCCAGCCACATATTTCACATCATTATATGTTGTGACAAGTCTAAAGGTTCGTTTAATTTAAACTGGAGTTGGCTTTCAGGATTATGTTGGAAAGTTTTTCTCAAGGTGACACAAGATCACACAAACAACTTTTCATCTTTGTCTTGTTCATATATCTGATATCTTACGGAAACAGAACCAGAGACTTCCTGGAGAGAATTTCTTATTTCTAATAAATATCCTAATCCAGTGACTCAATGAATTCCAGGATAACAACTCCTATGGTCCATATTCTGCCTGCTTTGCTTTATTTAAAGTAACATATAAACACCATTTTCTAAGAAAGTATTAATAGTGTGATAGAATTTGTAAACCACTTTTTAAAATTATTTTTATTTTTTTAATTGACAAATAGTTATTGTACATATTCATGAGGTATGTAGTGATATTTCAATACTTATAATGTATGATGATCATATTGGGGTAATTAGTTTGCCCACCATATCAAACATCTATGGTTTCTTTGTGGTGGAAATATTTAATATCCTCCTTTAAGTGATTTGAAGCTATATATTGTTGTCAACTATAGTCATCCTACAGTGGTAGAACCAAATTTTTTACCATTGAAAGTGAAATTATAAACTTTAAAAAGCTCTATCTTCCCCATTGTGAAATATTCCTCTTCTTTGAATTCCCTCTTCTGATTTTCATTTCAGACCACATTGAACTTAAGGAATTATGTACAGTGGGAACACATAATTCTAGCTGTCCTGTTTCTTGTGAGGAAACGGAATACCCTGCCACTATTTCTTATTCCAGTTTCCCAAGTCAAACAGCTTTGAAATATCTTTCCAAGAAGTTGAATAAAAGCCAGAAATATATCAGGTAATCTTGTTAGTCTTGTAAATTACTTGTAATAAATGTGAATATTTCCTTTAGTGAAAACTCTCAAAGACTCAGAAAATAAAATTCCTATCAATCAAGGGAGGTGACAGCTTGTCATTGAATTAACAATGATAGCATAGAATTTTTAAATTAGATAACATCATGTCTTTCAACCACTTACTTTAATTGTGTGAAAGGAAAATGATGTTTGCTTGAGGAATTTGCTCATGATCACACTTTTACTGCCCCGACGGGGGAAAATAATAATTCTGCCTAATATCAATGAATGCTCTAAAATATGAAAATTCCTTAACAGTATATTATATAGTTTGAGTCTTCTAGTAACTGCATAAGGTAGATGAAACAGAAATTATCATTCTAATGTTACAGATGAGGAAACGGAAGCACATTGTATTTTAAGTAACTGTCCTGCAAAGATAGCAGCACAGAAGGAAGTTGTGGCCAAGATCTTTGACTCTCATCCTCATAGACTTTCCACAGAGGAACGTGATTCCAATTCCTCTGATTAACTGAGTATTAAATGAGTTCTCTTCCTGCTATACCATGCTGGCTCTTAGTAATTACCAATCAAATTTCATAAAGAACTCTTTGTTTTCTAATTGAGGAAAACCTTAATATTTCTCTTTGCTTTTTATTTATATGTTTAGGCCTACAACATGAAACAACAATATAGTATATTGGTATTTGTACTTATATTTATTAATATAAAAATATATTAACTAATTTAAAGTTGATTTACATTTGCACAGTCAAGTACCTGACTTTGAGAGTATGTTTTGATTCTACTTTTAGCCTTGTATTTAATTTAAAAAAAATATATTCCCCATGTAAATGCCTATACAGTAAAGTGATCTTTACAAATCAGAAAGAAAAAGTGTTTTCATCAAGACAGAACTAATGGAGGTATGATTTCAAACACTTAGCAGATAAAAAAAGGAAGAGCTACAAAATTTGTAATTATGTCTTTGTTTATACTTCTGACTCTAACACAGATATCTCTGTATTTTATTTTAATGTGGGAAACTGATTTGCTTGTAATGTCATTCCTGTTATATCTAAATATGACTTAAAAGAGCACTTTTAATGACTTTTGGCTGATAAAACTCTCCTGAATGTCATTATTATTTAATATGCAGAGAACATAGACATGATTTTGGAGACACGTTGGTGAATCAGAAAAGAAAGCCATGTACAAAACAAGATGATCCTGAAGAATGCTGTTTTTTTTCCCCAAAACTCAGATTATTATAAATGTATCTCCAATTAATCCTATTACATAATTGACAGGTAGGGACCTCACATGGTTGTGAATAGTTAAGGTAAGGAGATGAAACAAAGGTGGCTAGACTCAGAGGTTGCCCAAATCCTAGATAGAGGCAGTTAGAAGTCACACATATGATTAAGAAACTGGTTTGTGGACAGAAATCAAAGAGTGATGAATCAGAAAATACAAATGCAAGCTGGGGGTGGTAGCTCATGTGTGTAATCCCAGCATTTGGGAGGCTGAAGTGGGAAGATTACTTGAGGCCAGGAGTTGGAGACCAGCCTGGGCAACACAGTGAGACCTCACCTCTATAAAAACTAAATAAAAAAAAAATTAGCCAAGTGTGGTAGTGCACACCTGTAGTCCCGGCTACTTAAGAGCTCTGAAGCAGACAATAGAAGAATCCCGTAAGCCCAGGAGCTGGAGGCTGCAGTGGGCTATGATCAGGTCATTGCTCTCCAGCCTGGCTAACAGAGTAAGACTCTTTCTCAAAAAAAACAAAAACAAAAACAAAAAAAACAATAAGAAAACACAAGTGCAGTTTGTCAAAGGAGTGGATGTAAAATCTTCGCAGTAGTAAGATTAAAAAGAAGCAAACTCTGCCTTAAGCATGAATTCCTATGTATGTCTTCCTGGGGCAGAAATCAAAGCCACACAATGGCTGATCCAGAGTTCCAGGTGACAGCTCCTGGACCCCAAAATGATAAGAAGCTTAGCTTGACCAAACAGGCAGTGAGGAGGTGAATATAAGGGTAAATTGTGGCTGTATATAAGCCTATTTCATTAGCAAAACAAGTGAATTTTTTAAATTGTTCCATTTTAACTTAAATTTTGAAATAAAAATTGTTTGCTTTGCGCAAAACTAATTCATTCCCCTTAAGGCAGCATTCATGTTCAAGCATCAGAAAGCATTTCTTTAGTGTTTTGTAACACAATGAAAAACTTAGTTTTTATTTTATAATATGGCTCTCATGACACAAACAAACATTCTTGGACTTAAATCCTAAACAATTTCACTCTCACCACAAGGCACAGATTCAGTGTGACCCAAATTACTGGGCAGATCAGCTGCCTGAGAGAAATTGAGTAAATATCACAATATTTTTGTGGGGGAGTAATTCATCTTCTCTCAAAAACACAGATGGACAATGTTTGTAAATGATTATGAATGTTGTGCTTGGGAAATTAAACAATGTTATCAGTGTACATGCAAATTAGGAGCACAACAGAGGCTAAAAAGATTGAAATATTACTGGAATTTCTGTACTTCCAAGACAACTTTATTATTTCCATCACTTTGGCAACTGCTTTATTATATGTAAATATTACCATACCCCCCATTATCTATTTCAACATAGTACATTATCCTGTTACCCAGAGTTAAACCAATGGATATTAAGTAAACACATTAATGTTGTATTTTAAATTAAGTATATTTGGGAATATTGGTTTCAAAAACTGTAAACAATAATGAGAGTGATTTACAGCCACATTTCTTAGATATATTAAAGAATACCATGTAATTCTAGAAAACGTCGTTAATAGGATCCCTTTTTAATGATGATTATTGTTGCCATTTGCAAATCATGAGGTAGTTGGTTTCCACCTCACCTTATAACCCAGGTGAATATTTAGCCACTCATTTATTGGTTTCCTCTTTAATTTGTTCCCTTATTTGTCCATTTTACAAATATATAATGAGCACCTACAATGTGTTAGGATTCGAGGAGTATTCAAAGCATTGGGAATACCTCAGTGTACAAGACAAAAGCCTTGTCTTGTTGTGCTATGTCCACCAGGATGGAGATGGACCCTAAGTATATCTAGTCACGTCCAATGGCGCTGAGTGCTGTGGAGGGAAGGCAGCAGAGAAGCAGTCTCAGGAAGCCAGAGCCAGGGAGAGTTGTTTGCAGGGTTGTGGGGCATGATCAGGAAAGACCTTCCTGAGAAGGTGAAATTTGGGCAAAGACCCAATGCAGAGGTTCTCAAAGCTCCATGGGGGAGTTTTACTTGCAGTATAGTGGGAAGTCGTAGATTGGGGGGATGGGGGTTGAGAAGAAGAGTGACATGATGTGGCAAGTTGCAGGCGTATATTTTGGTTATTGTATGAACAGAAGGTGTGTATTTGTTGAGGTGGGGTGCATTACAGTTGGAAGCAGAATGACTGGTGAGAAAGCTGTTGCAAAAATTCAGGTGCGAAATAATGAAGAGCTAGGCAAAGGTGGTAGCACTGAATAGGGTGGGAGGTGGCAGCAGCCCAGACACATTTTGAAGGTTAGGCAAATAGGGTTTCCTGATGGATTGGCTATGGGGTGAGAAATTTTATAGTACGTTATAAATTTGAGGAAATAGCAAGAGTTTGACTTGGACTATGCTAAATTTGAAATACCCGTTAGATATCCAAGTAGAAATATTAATAGGCAATTGGATATATTATTGAAGTTCAAGGAAGAGACGTGGCTGGAGATAGAGAGCGAGAGCTTCCAAGAGCCCACAAAGAGCTATAATTTTATTTTTTAAAAGTTTTAATTTTTTTTTTTATTTTTAAGAGAGCTACTATTTTAAAATAATGTTTAGCCACTCCGGTCACATATAAAGATTTCTAGAAGATGTAAAGGAATCAGAATCTTTGCCCAAATATACACTGACGACATAGAGGAAATAATTAGTATTTACTGAACACTCAATATTCATCAGCTTCTGTGCCAGATTCTATACATTATTTAATTTCTCCTCGCCACAACTCTGTGAGTTCAACTAAAATTCTGACTACTCATGAGGAGTCCGAGATTCAGGAAAACAATGTGGGTTACATAAGTAATGAAGGACAGAACCAGAGTTTGAATTAAACTTAAAAACACCTTTAAATTTCTGTAAATATTTTATTCTACTTAGTGGATGTTTACATGTATCTTTTTTAGTTTCTCGGGAATGAGGTGGAGAAAGATAATTCTTTCTCCTAAACACTAACATGACAAAAATACCTTATTCAATCATGCTAATTGTGATTAATATTGAATCTAATTCTGTGCCTAATTCAACAATTAATAACATTTAAACAAAAAATGCATATTACTTTTGTCAGCTGGGAGTTAAATGTAGTGCTGACAATCATGAACTATGTTACTCTGTTTTTATCCCTAGTGAAAATCTTGTAAACATCGAAATAAACTATAGTGATTTAAACTATAAGGTAACCCAGCAGCAAAAAGCAGTGAGTGTGTCTGAGTTACTTGGTAAGTGTTATTTAGCTGTTCCTCAATTTTTAAAAATTTTTCTTTAGTTTTTTTCCCCCTTTCATATTTAAGGTTTAGCTTATTTATGAAGGAAAAATAATCAATAATACTTGTCATTCGGCTACTATGTGAATCTTATAGCATGTTTCAGCAATCCTGCATCTGGGTGGAATGTCAACCAATATCTCCTCGTTTCTCACCTCATATCTCCGCACAAAGCTCCACCCCAGAGTGGGTTGAAAAGAACCCAAGGAAGCAAAATTAGGTATTTAGTTTACAATCACTGTCTGCTCACTGGTCTTTATCACATAGTCCTTAACAAACTTAATTGCTGATTTGCTAGATCTCACTGTATCTTAGAGGAGGCATGTAAGAGACAGAAGAGGACATTACAGTCAGGCAAAGGGACAGCAGTTAGATATAGCAGCCGAGACTGTGAATGGGGAGGAAGTATACAAATTCCCCAAAGCTCTTGGAGAAGCCTATATTCATTATCACACTTTACAAAAATAGCATGATCCTAAGAATGGCCCAGGGCAATGAGGTAATGATTAATAATGTAACCTATTTAAAAAAGCAGTGCTGGAGTGGTCAAATTCAAAGACAGAAAATAGAATGGTGATTGCCAGGGGCTGGGAGGAGGAGAGAATGGCGAGTTGGTGTTTAATGCATACAGAGTTTCCATGGGGAAGAGGAAAAAGTTCTGGAGATGGGTGAAGATAATGGTTGCATAACAATGTGAATGTACTTAACACTACAGAACTGCACACTGAAACACAGTTAAAATGTTATATTTTATGTTACACATATTTTGCCACAATAAAAAAGCATAAATAATAAAAATAAATATAAATTTTAAAATCATCCAAAATGAGGCAATACTATGCTAATATACTTTGATTAAATGAAATATAAATGCTTAAAAAGAAATAATTTAGACACTTGAAGTCACGGACTTGCTTGGAAATTAATTTTCTGGAAAACATTATCATCCAGTAATGCCATCTGGATGGCATTTCTGCTCCTTATGTAACATATGGACCTGAATTTGTAATTATCTAGGATCTTTTATGAATTTACCAAGCTTTTACATCCTCCAAAGCCTTTGAGTTATATTTTTGGAAACAGATTTTCTGTTTGCTTTTTCCTCTATGCTTTTTGAGATGATTTGCATGAATATTACTATAAGATATTACTTATTGCTATAACTTTATTTATACCAAATTTTAAAATAATACACTGAAACCATCTTTATATAATCTCAGTTATGATTAACTTACGAGCTTCAAATAATTTAACTTCTAATAATGTCTAATTTGCTGTTTAAGGAAAAATGACATTCAATTTCTTTATTGGTTTTATTACAGGAAATGTTGGTGGTCAGCTGGGCCTATTTTGTGGGGCCAGTATAATTACAATTATAGAAATCATTGAATATATATTGACCAATTTCTGCTGGATATGCATTTTCTTTTTGGTGAAGATACCTGAAATGATCCAGTGGACTCCTCCACCTCAGAATCATCTGGGGAATAAACATAGAATAGAGGAATGTTAATGTTAATGTTCACATAGAATAAAAGCGTTTGCTTTTTTCCTCACAATACCTTCGGATTTATCATGACTAATTCATTGTTATGTAACTTTATATTGTAGTTTTGGGAGTTCAATTAAAGCCAGTGAAGACATGTGTCTCTTTATAAATATTTCTGTCTATCCATCTATCTATTTGTTCTTGGTTGTGTCTCTCTGTCTGTATATTTATTTATACATATAAAAGAAATAGGCACTATTTATTTCACCTTTGTATTTCCAGTACCTAGAACAGCAGAGGTTACATAGTTAGCATTTCATAAATTTATTTTCAATGAATAAATGTTTTATAATGGAAAAAAGACATTCTTTATGACTAAATATGTAAATTATATGTGATAAACTATGAGAAGACAAAATAATTCTTCAGGAAGTAGTGTGTATGATCTATACCTTATAAAGTTTTTGAGAATTTTCATTTTCACTAAGATTCAACATTTTTTTTCTTTTACTTGAAGTGTTCTATTGTAAATTACTTTTGGAGGGGCAGAAATGTATATTTCCTACATAGGTATATACTTAAAATAAATCTAATTGAAAATAAGATTAAATCTGTAGTTTATTGAATGTACATGACATTTTGTCATTTTTTCCCCAAGTACTTCTATTTACTTACTTAATCTAGAGAAGAAATTCTAGAGTTTCAGTGTTCTCCTTACCCCTGAGGCTATAGACCTACTTTCAACTGCTCAGAATATTCAATCAGTGGTGAAATGTTCAGAAGCCTTCTTAAACATAGTTAAGAAATCATAATCAAGTCAAAGACTTCTAACCTCTAATTCATTCTCTGTAGTATTGCATTTTTTTCTAGACACCATGAAAATAAGTTGGGAAAATCCTGAAATGTTGTCTTTAAGCTTAATGGTAAGCAAGTGCTAGTGCCTTGGGAATGAGGCCAGTGCAATCTGGTGGTAGTCAAATTAGAAATATGTATATCTCATGACTCAGAAATCCCTATCTTGGGTAAATACTGCAGAGAAAGTCTCCCACAGAGATATGGCATGCACCTTCTCACTTCCTACATTGCAATTCTTCTACTTACACAAATATCAATCCTAAACTAAACCAAGGAAATACTATTCTTTCCCTTTTTTTCAACATATTGAACAATTTTAAACAATTTTGTATTTTCATTGTTTCATAGAAAATCTCTGCAAATTTTGTTATGGGTCTCACATAAAATGGGTCGAGTAGCAGAATATATTAATTGAGAGGACTTTCCTACTTTTTGGACTTGATGAAGCTTGTATGATAAAAAATATTCAGTGTTTCATATAGCTCACTAATTTATTTTCCAATATTCCTATACTATGAAAATGACAAATATATATAAAAAGACCCTTGAACAATACGGGAGTTAGGGATGCTGACCCCCCAATGGCTGAAAATTCACGTATAACTATTGACTTCTCAATAGCCTACTGTTGACTGGAATCCT
>NW_012147819.1:3511065-3512335 GCF_000956105.1 Propithecus coquereli | reverse complement strand
TAAGAGTGAAGATTCTTAAATCTTAAACTCACCTTCATTGAAGGTGGATAAACATATAGAACCCCATAAAAACGATGTATAATTCCTAAGTTACCAAGTGAGAATGGAAGTGGGGGGAGGCAATATACTTTATCTTTGCATTTGAAGTGGTTGTTTCTTACAGTAAACATCTGCAAAAATTGCCAAGGAAAGTAAAAGAATAAATTGGCAAATTCAGCTCATCATGTTTCAAAATTTTGGGGAAGATAATGGGTAATGAAATTTTTGATATGACTTAATACACTCTTTAGTTTTAAAATGAAAGTCATCATAATTTTGTGGGCTTTTTTTGATTTGGACAAAAAGAAAGAGTTTTTGTCCAAATATGGTTAATGAAATATTTTTATATACAAAGTACTAATTAGAATGCTAATCAATTAGTAAACTAGTTATTGCAATCACATAGTTTTAAAGGTAGTGAAGTGATAGGAAGTAGCAGAAACTTTGCCTTTTTGCCCTTTGCTTTCTACACTAACTATAGATTTATGGTACAGAGCAACACGAATTTAAATGCCTGATTTAAAATGCCTTTAGAACAAAGAGGGAAAATATAACAACAAAATTGAGGAAGTCTTTGGGTCAGCATCCTAACAGGTGCTGAGCTGAAGCAGAACATCAGAGGGTGTCACTGACAAGTTCTAGCACTCAATACCAGCCTCTGAATAGCTTTAGCAATTCAGGGCCTGGCTGGCCTTGTCTCTCTTATTTGAAACTCCCAAATCAAGAAATTTTGACATCTTTTTTCCAGCTTTCCTCTTACAATCCTATGATGAGGCACAGTAAGTCTGTGTCTATTCTTATGGAGTTACAAAAACAAGTAAACAATAAAGATGTTATTAATTTTAGCTCTGTTTAAGAAAAATAAAAAGCAAAGGAAAACCTAGTTTTCTTGGCTTTTTTTTTGGTTTTGTTTTTTTGAAAACCTATTTAGTCTGCTTATATTTTCAAGAATTTAAAATTCAGATCTCTGTATCTAAGTGTGATCCAGGTTTCTTTAGGTACACATAATTACCATTTTAAATCTGGTTAATAACATCTTTCAAATTTGCTAAAAAACATACACATACACACACATACACATACATACACATACACACACACACTCGCTTTCATATACATGTGCTAGTGGTGAGAATGGAAGGTATTCATGGGGAAATTCTAGGTGAATTTAAATGAATAAAAACAGCTAGTAAAATCATTATGCTTCTAAAGATAGAATTTAATAATAGTC
>NW_012147819.1:3507252-3509805 GCF_000956105.1 Propithecus coquereli | reverse complement strand
AAAAAAAAAAAAAAAAAAAAAGAAAAAGAAAAATCTCTCTTAAATTTCTGGGAGACCCTGTTATAAGCCTTAGAAAGAAAAACTCAAAAACATTCTCATACTGAGAAGCCCATACAAATAAAATTAAATGCTAGTCATGTTGGCAGGGAGTGTAAAACCGAGCTTGACCACTTTCGTGGAGGATGCCTTCCACATCCAGTGATCCTGCACTCTCAGCAGATGCCTTAATGGAAGGGTACAGTAAATGATATTCTTTCCCTACTTTCATAGCCCATCAGAGTTTGCTATTGGAGTTAATCAGTAATACAATCTGAAAACTCTAGGACCGATCTGGTTTTCAGGCAGAAGAACGTAAGCCTTTTATACATAGAGGGGCCACATTCGTATTAGGTTGTTACTTCTACTGGACACCTTATGGGTCCTCCTGTTCTAGCCTTTATGATTGCTATCTTGTGATCCACATCTATTGTGAACATGTTCCCTCTTTCTAGTCCTGCTTTGGCCCCTGCTCGTGCCCCTGGCCTCCAAATCCTCTGTTGTAAGATTTAGGGCCAATACCACTTGCCGTATCTTCTTCACACTCCTTGCTAGCTTGCCTGACTACAACCTCGTCACCTGACACGCAATTAATTATCTGATGTTAAAATGCCCACCAGACATTCACCACTTGCCGGCTGCTTGCTTCCTTGTGATTTGAGAGGCATCGGAGCATGCTGGGTGGAAGGAGGAGCTCTGGAGTCTGGTTGCCTGGGTATGGACACTGGCTCTACCACTCACTCTCTGACTTCTGGAGAGTTCCCCAAACTTTATGTGCTTCAACTTCCTCATGAGTAAAATGGAAGTGATAGTAAGAGTATTTACTCAATGGATTGCTACAAGGATTAAACACATGAAAAATGTTCCAAACAATATTGACACACAATACTACAGACAGTAGTATTGCTCCCTGCTTGCCATGCTGGGAGTTGTTAGCTTGAGGGGGCAGTAGTGATTCTGATCACCACTTATCCCAATGCCTTCATGCCTGTTAAGTTTTATTATCAACTACAATGCAACACAAAATTCAAAGAAATATACATTTTAAAGGGGAGTTTTATAACATCTAGTAGTGTACTCCCATTTTTAAAAGAACTCTTTCTAAAAGGGCTTTACATGTCAAGAAATGCAATGAGCTGTATTCAGTGAGTTTTGAATTCCAAACGTTCATGAAGCAGGAGCAACTTTTGGTAAATTCAGAGAATGACATGTGTTCAGGGTGGTAGGGATATTTGCTCCTCCTGAAGTCTGAAGGATTCCTATATTTCTAGGATACTTTATTGAGCACAAGTCAAGTAAAAATTGTTCATGTGTAAATGAATGTGCAAATCTTCTGGTAGTTATCTTTTGCATAATTCTCTTTCAGTTAATACTTTGGTGATATTCCTGTCAAGTGCAAAAAAGAAGAGGTTGGGTTGACAGGGATAGAAGAACCTTTAACAGGAATACAAATGAAAAAAAAGAAATATAATGTGGATGGTAACTGAATGATGAACCAGATCTTTATAAAGAAGCTTAACTTTGTCAAAAGATAATATGTACTACTTAGTGCTTTATAATTGCTTCTCATTAAAAAATTACAAAAGAATTGTCAAGTGAAAATGTAAGATCCTTTATCATCTAAAAGCATTAAGTTGCTAATGTTAGAAACTTATATTAAAAAGTCCAATTCTTTCTCTTAAATATTTTCTAGATATCTCTCATATAGAATTCATTTTCCTTTATGACTCTTCCTACCACCATTTATACTATGTTATAATACATAGAGTGTTCAAGTTCAAAAGAAATGCTGTATTCAGAACTGCATGTTATAAATCAAAATAAAAAGTATAAGCATGCAATGCATATACCATTTTTCTTTATCAATGACCACTTTCACTTTCAACTATTCAGCTACTTTTCTTGTTTTCTTTTCATAAATAATAAGGTTGATTCAATTTGTTGGCAAGGAAGAAACTAAACAATCAAATATCTGAGATGACTATCAGTTTTGTATGACAGATTCCATTAGCAGCCTGTATATCTACCCCCGCACCATCCAATGAGATAGCTACTGTCTTTAGGTGACCACCGAGCACTTGAAATGTGTCTGGTCTGAATTTAGATCTGCTGCAAATGTGAAATACACACCAGATTTAAAAGACTTGGCATACAGTAGAAAAATTAATTCTACGCTTCGTATGGAACCAGAGAAGACCCCACATAGCAAAAACAATTCTAGGCAATAAAAACAAAATGGGAGGTATCAACTTACCAGACTTCAAACTTTATTATAAGGCTGTAGTAATCAAAACAGCTTGGTACCGGCACAAAAATAGAGCCATTGACCAGGGGAACAGAACTGAGAACCCAGATATAAAACCATCCTCAAATAGCCACCTTATCTTTGACAAAGCAGACAAAAACATACACTGGGGAAAAGAATCTTTATTCAATAAATGGTGCTGGGAAAACTGGATAGCCACATGTAGAAGACTGAACCAGGATCCACACCTTTCACCTCTCACAAAAATCAAC
>NW_012147819.1:3506143-3507202 GCF_000956105.1 Propithecus coquereli | reverse complement strand
GGTATTCATGGGGAAATTCTAGGTGAATTTAAATGAATAAAAACAGCTAGTAAAATCATTATGCTTCTAAAGATAGAATTTAATAATAGTCATCAAATTTAGTATATATGTTAAAACTATTTAAAAAATAATCTCACCATGTATACATTTTGCTAATCACATTCTCTTTTAACAGCACCATTTAGAAGAAAGTGCATATATAACCTTGAATGTTGACATGTGTTCATATACATCAACAATATTTTACTATCTGATAGTAAGAACAATTGATAACAATTTAAATATATTTTGCCTTAAATTTATAACAAATTGTTATTTTTTCTGGAGATCACTAATACAAGGAAATTCACAATTCCTCCAGGTAGGCCAAGAGAGATTTGGGGGCACTGGGACTTGGTGAAGAGGGAAGACAGAAGAGACTTCAGCCGAGGAGTCCTTTGGCTGGTGCTGGACTCCCTGTGATTGAATACAGCCAGGGAAATTTAGAAGATTGAGAATAATAACAATAACTTTTAACCTTGCGGTTTTGTACTCTGTGCAGCTATTCCCTTCCAATACTTTCCTTCAAATCTTCAGTGACACTTTGTTAAAAACCACACCATGGTATCAGCCATGGATGTGCATGCGTGTGTGAAGAGAAGTCTGTTCTAGTAAAGAAGCCTACAGCCAGCACAAAGGACAAACAACCAAGTGGAAAGCACAGATGCCTTACAAATTGTACAAATGTCATTCCTCCTTGCCCGGCTGATTCTCCAGTACTTGAAGGAAGGACACCTGACAATACTAAATTCCCCATGTGTGGCCAGACTCTATACTGGCTACTGGGGCTGATGAGTAGACATGCAGTCCCCGGCCTGACTTCTTTCACAGTTTATTTGATATGAACAGGGCAAGTCATTAAAACTATAGCAGAGAAAAGAATAGCAATAGTGTTATACCCAGGTCATATGGAAGCGCAGACCTACCTTAGATTGAGAAATCAGAAAAATCGGCCGGGAGCAGTGGCTCACGCCTGTAATCCTAGCACTCTGGGAGGCCGAGGCAGGTGGATCGCTCAAG
>NW_012147819.1:3489253-3501643 GCF_000956105.1 Propithecus coquereli | reverse complement strand
TAAAAAAAAAAAAGACTTGGCGTACAATAAAGAATGTAAAATATCTAACTAACGATTTTAAATGAATTACATGTTGAAATGATATTTTGCTTATACTGGGTTAAATAAAGCATATTATTAAAATCAATTTCACTGATTTCTTTCTACTTTTTGAAGTGTGGCTACTAGCAATTCTTAAATTTAAAAATTTAATGTCATATGTGACTTACATTTTTATCACTCCTTGTATTTCTGTTAGATCATGCTGATAGAGACTAACCTTGCAGTTTTCTAAAAACAACTTAAAAAATATTGTGCTTTGGAGGAAACAATAGTTATACTAATACACTGTATATCAAGAAATTACAACCATCATTTACTATCCTGCTCTATACTTACAACTCAGGGTATAAAATCATTAAACATGTGCCAAAAACATCATTGCACACATAAACTGGCACCCTGCCAGCAGGCTTTGAACACTGAACACACTTAACCCCCAAATCCTTTCTATCTCTAACTCTCCAAGCTACTGGATTCTGCGGACAGGCCACTAGGCTTTCCTGTCAGATCCTCAATTTGAAATCTGCATATTTCCTGAGACTTTACAGGCTCTGCCCTCACCTTGTCTCAGGTTGCAGGACACAAACTCCCCATGGACTAGCCTGCCCACGCCCATTCAGAATATCAGTTGCCCCAGAGCAGAGGAATTACTAGCTGGTTTCACTCGTGCTTTACACTGTAATGATTTTTACAAAAAATAAACAAAATCTCTTTGGTTATGTTATTTGTACTAATATGTTCATGACTATATGCAATCACAATGTCAAGTGTAGGGGCTGTGGTTATCCAGAACTTTATGATTATATGATATTCATGGATATATGTAAATTATATTGAATTTTTTTCATATGATGCAGAAAACCACTAAAGGGACAGTATTTATAGATTTTTTAAAAGTGTTTTGTAAGTTAATACTTTACTTTTACGTGACTCTTCTCTCCCTGATGATCTAAAACTGCTTGGTAGGCAACGGTGATCACCACTTTACAAAACAGAGAATAAATTTCACTAATAATAAAAGCAAATACAACCTGTATGTAGCACTCACTGACGCCTCCTACTTTTAATTTTTAAGAAGTCATTTTCTATTCAAAAGTATGATGATGAGATTTGCTGTTTAAGCCCTATTTTGAATAGACTGAACCACAGTCACTGTGTGAATTAGAAGGTAGTAATTGAAACAGAGATATTGTTTCTTCCCTTATTTTTATGTAATCAAAAATATAACTCTTTATTGAAGAATTTAAATTTAGCTAACATAATTAAATATAGAGCACATGTTTAATAGAGACACATACATTAATACTCATGTACTAATCAGGATCTAGTCAGTTGATTTTAGCTTGGAGTCAAAACTCTTCACAATGTGTTTGCCTCAGATTTATTCATTTTTTAAAAGTTACCTTTCAAATCCCTCAGTTGATCTACTCAATGTTCCTAAATTGTTAAAGTTAGTATAGCCAAAACTTTAGATTATACTCTCAAAAGGGCCAGGCCAAAGTCACAGCACAAATGTGTCGAATTTTTTACCAAAGAAATGATGCAATTTTGGAGTAGTAATTAACCTTGGATAACATTTCGACCCACTCCTTTTACACAGATTAGGAAACTGAGTTCTTCTAAGAAGTCACGTGACTTGTGAAGGCCAGTGTTTCCTTGCCAGAACTGGACTTGATTCTCTGTGTTTTGTCTTATTGTTTTGTTAATCTACACTATATTTCTCCCCTACAATATAGTAACAGAAAAAGCAGTAAGGAAGAATCACAAATGCATTTTTTCATTAATGCAAAATAAGGGTTTTTCCAATTTCATCGTTATAAATAAACAGTACTTTCTTATTTGTACTCATCGACTTTTAACACAAACTAGATGCAATTTAGTTTGCTTATAATACTACTGAACAAAACTATTGCTTCTATTACAAATTGCTTGTTTTAGCAAATTTATACTGCTTCCTATAGAATTAGCAGGAACTATTTGGGTGAAATTTATGAACAAGATATGTGTGAATAGATTTCATGCTATACAAATGGTCATAATGGGTAGAAATAATTATTTTTTATGGCATTCCTTTGAACCTGAGGGAGAGTAGGAGTGAATTTAAGGTTACACACAGAAAGTGACAGTCGGTTGGGAGCCAACATGGTGAACTCTATTAGGAAAGAACCTGTGTCCTTCCCTGTTCTTTTCCAAACTTCAGTTCCAAAGAGCATTCTCTGCTGCCCTCTAGAGCTTCTAAAAACCATTAGTGACAGCAGCAAAAAAAACAAACAAACAAACAAAAAAACAACCAGAAACCTACAGGTAAGCAAACAAGAAATTATTTTCTCCCCTCAATGACAGAGAAAACAGAACATGTCATTTGGCAAATCAAATATAGATTTAAACCAAATGAAGTAATGAATTAATGAATTAGTTCTGAAATATATGTATTTAAATTGGTATTTAATTAAAAACATGTACATATCTCTTCAATTCAAACTGATAAACTGCAATCTTTTCCTAACATTTGGTTCTAATTTTTTGGCAGTTTTCATTGGGTTTGTTTCAAGGTTCAGCAAAGTTAAAATGTGTTCAATGGTTTTTCTTGTTGAGTCTCTTGTTTTTTCATGCCATGTGCTGTCCATGATTTAGTTTTACCAGTATCTGTTATCCATAATTCACAAATTTGCATTTCTTAGATTATCTTTCTGGTTCTTCTAAAAAGGCAAGCCAAAGTTACAACTCCTCTGATCACTTCATATTTCAATTAGATCTGCCAACAACTTTAGTGAGTTGTTATTATAATCCCTGTTTTTACAATGAAAGAAGTAAATAACAAAAAACTTAGATGGCTTTACCAAAATCAGAGAGCTAGTCACATGTCATTTGGAAATTCAAACTAGGTTGGCCCAACCTGAAAAAGAAAATTTTATTCTTTCTACCACATTGATGCAACCTAGAAAGAAAGAATAGTCATTTCTCTTTTAAATGCATTCACAAGAACTTCAAACTTATGTCTAATATTATTCTTACTGCCTTTCTCCTAAGGTCAGTTAACCTTCTACATCCTCCACCCTGTTCAATGGAACCACCATCTATACACTAACCAAGCCAGAAGACTTCTCCTAGGCTCTGACCTTCTCCTCACCACCCTCCTTAGCCCTAAGTAATTATTTACCTTTAATAGTGAACTGTGATCACTCTTCAATTGGCCTCCGGCCTTGCCATCACCTTAAAACAGGCCCGTGCACAAAGCACAATAGCCCTCTAACTCCGCCCTCATGCCCAAGCTCCTTCCCTCTAAATCAGCCCCTACACCAATGACACCATGATTTTCTCCAAGCACAAATTTAATAGAGGCATTTTAACCCTTTTTTGCCTCTTCTTTTCTCCAATCTCATTTATTATTCCTCATTCCCTTCAAATCTGGTTTCTAGCCCCATGACTCTAACAGACTACTCCCTCCATTCCTTCACTCAACAAATACTTATCAAGTGTCTATTTTGTGGAAGGTTCGAGGGATATCTAGAGAAAGAGGAACCGTTTTACTCTTAATAAACTTAAAGCCTAATAAGGAAATACATATATATGTTTATATATTTATAGCAGATAACATGCTAACTGTTTTAAGTATTGCAGGACAATAGGGGAAGTGAAACTTGCTAAAGAGACTCAGGGAAGCCTCCAATAAGAGGATAATGAGCTGAGTCTTAAAGAGAAATAAGTTTGCAGCAGAGCATGGGTAGGGAGCATTCCTGACAGAGCACGGTATAAGATTACAAAGGTAGCAACTAGCCAAGGAAGCTGATAAAATTGACGATTTGTCTATGCTTTGCTAGCGTGTATAGACAATGAATTGCATGTAAGTGATTTTAGGCCAGAAAGCAATTTGGATTTGTGGAAGAGCACTGTGGCAGGAATCTTGAGAGTTTAGAATAAAGGGGGAAGGCTCTACTTTTAAGTAGACCTACCATTTGATCCAAAAATCCCACTACTTGGTATTTACCCAAAGGAAAAAAGGATCTTTTATAAAAAATACACCTGCACCCAAATGTTTATAGCAGCACAATTCACAATTGCGAAGATGTGGAAACAGCCCAAGTGTCCATCAATACATGGGTGGATTAATAAAATGTGGTATAGGTATACTATGGAGTATTACTCAGCCATAAAAAAATGGTGAACTAATACCTCTTGTATTAAACTGGATGGAATTGGAGACCATTCTTCTAAGTGAAGTATCACAAGAATGGAAAAACAAACACCACATGTAGTCACCATTAAATTGGATCTAATTGAGGAACACTTATTTGCATATATGAAAATAAAACTCATCGGAAATCAAGCAGGGGGGAGGAGGAGAAAGGGATGAGTAAATTCACACCTAATGGGTACAATGCACACTATCTGGGTGATTGGCACACTTATAACTTTGTCTCAAAATGTACAAAAGCAATTTATGTAACCAAAACATTTGTACCCCTGTAATAGTCTGAAATAAAATAAAAAGATAGGAAGTAGACAGATTTATAAGAAAGATCTTGTAATGGTTCAGGTTAGAGATGATGAGTGCCTGAACTGGGAGAGTTTAGGCAGAATAAAGTAGACTTTTAAGAACATTCAAGATGTAAAAATGGGAATGCAATGTCTTCGAAGGCAGAGATGTTTTGTTCGTTGATATATCCCAAATACCCAGTGTCTGCCACAAGTAGATGCTCAAGAAATACATGTAGGATTCTGGGAAGATGGCAGTGTCACTATAGTTTTTGAGTCTCTCAGAATTTCCCCTAAAAACAAGCAGAAAAACTATTCCCACTTCTCCCCCTTCTCTCTAGTTACTCATTCTCTGAGTTTTATTTCTGTATCTTCAATGTTTCATCGTCACAAATATTACATATTTTCATTATGTGTACACATGTGTCACCCCTAAAAGATTGAGGGCTCTTTAAGTAAGGGGATGACATTTCACATTTAACTGTGCTTTCTCCCTTCCAGGTCCAGCCTTTTTTTCCCATTACTTTGTTGGTACTAAAGAAAAACAGCATTTAGTATGTGTAAGAGGAACCATTAAAAATTTCTAACGGTAGCAAATCAAAATTAATTTATGAAAAGGCATTAATAAAATAGCAAATAATAATGTTAATATTTTTATTGAAATAAAAACTGTGTAGAGACAAGTGGAAAAAATAATTTATTGCCGATTCTTTTACACATTAACATGGAACATTTATACATATATTGATATGCTGATAGGAAATACTAAATTTAAAGACAAACATTTTTACACAAAAGTAGTTGCACTCTATTTTATAAAGATATATATTAATAAATTATCAGATACATTTAAGAACCAGAGGCCAATTATTCCAATGGTAATGCACTATATGTTGAAATTAAACTAATTTTTCTGAACATGATGTTGGATATAATCACATTCTTCAAAGCTAAGAAAAGGAAGCTCATTTCTGGAAATAAAAGGCCAAGAATGTTCTAACAGAAGTATCCCAGCAGTATGTTTCCAGCTTTATTCTTGGATATGGTTAGAGCCCCTAACATTTAGCCCGAGCTAATGGAATAGCTCAGTGTGAAACAGCGCAGCTTTCTGTAACAGCTGCATGTGGTTAATGAGATTTAATACAAGGGATACAACACAAATGATGGCATTTTTAGAAGAAGTATAATTGCCATATGATTTGAATGAGCAACCAAATACTTTAACAACAGAAATGAGTATTCTATATCCCCAAAGGGAATAGCATACTTCAAAATAGTCACTATTTTCATAGCGTGGCATATTAATTCTTATTTTGGGAGTCTGAAAATAAATTTCATTTTTTTCCTAAAACTTAGAATTCACTCCTTTAGAAAATGATTTCTACAATGATATATACCCACATGATATAAACTTTGTTACATATTATAGTCATTAAAATATACATATACATATATATGGAGTACTAAACAGATTTGGTAAACCATGACATATATACACATGGCCAAATACTGTTCAGTTTCATTGAATTAAATTCAACAAATAGTTATTGGGTGCCTACTACTTGCAGATGACCACATCAGGCAATGCTCATAGTAGATTTTAAGACACAAGAAGCTCACATCATTCACATCAAAAGCCAAACTTTATATAATATACTAAAACCTTAAAAATAATCGAAAGCAGAGCTAAAGTTTAATAATGGATAGTGAGAGATATACCTAGGAAAAAGGCTTGGGATAATCGACAAGGACAAAGTAAAATCTGTATCCAGAGGGAAAAACTGCTCCTGGGCTTGGCTTGTGTTAGGAGATTACCGTTGTCTCCATTGCACAATCCCAGAGTCAGTTATCAGGCAGCTTTGTTTCCTTAACAAAGTGGAAGAAATAAGGGATTGATTTGCAGTGACAATAAAGCTTGTAATATCCCCTAAATGTATTTTTCTCTCTATAAGAGTGTAATCTTCGTTCACATCTGCAGTTTCTATAAATTATTCCCACCATAATTCTGGGAAAAACTGAGCCACCTAACTAGGACAACCAACACTCGAGGTATAGTTTGGTTTATCAGAAGAACATCAGTAAACATGCCAACCCCATAGGTAAATTATTTAAAATAAAACCAACTAAAAGAAGATAAATATTTTAAAACTTGACATTCCATTCCCTTTAGGACTTGTTATACTCTAAAAGCATTTTTAGGGAATGTATGCGTACATGAAATGAAATATAATCATGTAGTCTCACCACCCTGAAGAACCAATCCATCTACAGGGGAACAAAGTGTCAAACTTGCTTCTGGTACAACACATTATGAGTAGGAAAAGACTAGGCATGACCTTAGTGTGTACAATGTTACTGTCAGTGGTATGATTCCAGTTTGGATGTGATGTTCTAAGTCCATTCTAGCACATGGTTCTGGCTGGAATGCAACCAAAGTACCAGCAAGAACCTAAAACTTCCCTAAGGAATTAATTAGATTCTGACAAATTACGAATCCCTCATCTCTCTAGGAGAAACACACAAGGGACCAGGTCATAGGATTTCCCAAAATCCCCAAACACTCCACAGGGAGATATCCTGTCCCTTAGAAGGATCTTAAACTTCATGGTTGAGAAATTTCCCATGAGCCGCAGCCCTCTTGGCCATGATGGTGATCTCAGAACTAGCTTAGGGGCCAAGGATAGGGGCCAAGGGAGTCCCCTCACAGCCCACATAACCTCAGTCGTGTCTGAGACAGATTACAGGGGAAGAACAAAAGAACAGGCCTTTCAATCTAGTGCTTTGGTTTTAATTTTGCTAGAGGACAAAAGCCGGTAACCATAAAGTATCCCCTAAAAAGTGTTTATTGTTTGAACCAGCTCATTAATGTTTCAGTTATTTCCGCTGCTTTACTGAAACATTAATTTCTGTAAGCAAGAATTCTTTTCAAATGAAACACATTTTCAGTGATTACGATTTAGCATCCCATATTTATACTCTGTTTTAAAAATGAGAATTACACTCTGATTAGTCATACCTCTGTTCCTGTATTTTTTCTGGACAGAAACCAAACTTGCATTGGTTCTTTTTTGCCCTTCATAGATACTGGGCCTCTGTGCTCCAAATGGAATTGTGGATCTGAATTTTCTGAAGACATAAGACATCTAAAAGACAGGTGGGAGTAGGAAGAGAAGTATGCAAAGGCTGTTTGGAGAAGGTGAAATGTATCCAAGTTATAAATTGAGATAGATAGCAAGAACACATGCTGAAGTTGTACTGAAAGGTAGCTCAAGGTTGTAGTAACAATGATTATATCAGGAATTCCAAGTATGGTGGGAAATAATTTAAAATGGAAATGACACAATCTTCTTAAATAAAAAATAAACAATCCTAAGCAAGGGAAGACAGTGGAGGTGATAACCGTTTAAAGATAACAAAATCACTCAGACAGTTAAACCATAAGCGAAGAGCCATTTTGTCTGAAAATCAGTAAATACCAAGACATTTTCTCTTACCTATATGTATATTCAGACACATTTATTTTTCCCTTTTCTCCTGTGGTTTCCGTTCTGCTTGTGAGGTTCACGGTATTTCCAAAAAGACAATATCGAGGCATCCGCTGTCCTATGACACCTGTAACTACCTCTCCAGTGTGTATCCCTATTGTTATCTGTAGAAATCAAAGCTTTGTTTCAATAACTTCAGTCATTAACACACAAATATTGCTTACTTTGTATTATAGAACAATGTAGAACCATCATCTAAAATCATAAGGATTCTGTGTAAGAACTCCAAGCATGCTACAACTTCAAAAACCTTCACAAAACCTCTGTCTCCTAAGAGAAACATTTGAAGTCTGAATATCTCAATGATGTAAATCTGGTAACTTACATGACACATAGAAAAGAGATTTTAAAAAATAAACCAGAAGGTACAGGAGGTTTTATTTCATCCTCATGACTTCCAGTACATGGGACAAATTAGATAATCGCAAACAAGTAGAAAAATTTCTCATATCTGTGAAAGAATGTAATACAACGGACTCAATAAAATAGTGCAGTCTTTGCCGTCAAGATGCTTTTCTTTGTACATACTAACAATTTCCTGGTCAAGAATAGATTCACTTGTCCACAATGGTCTACTACTGCTATTATAACATTTACTTTATTTACTAACCTGAACAGATTCACCATCAACTTGAACCTGGCCAGCAATTTCCATCATGTCCAAGGCCAGGTGGCAGATGGATCGTGCATGGTGGATGCATGGCTCTGGTAAACCACTCACTGTCATATACTTGTCACCAACAGTCTCCACCTAACATATTACATATATTTAGATGTTCTTTGGTTAGCATAAAAATGACTGTTTCATTTGCTACCCTAATAAAAAAAAAAATTTCCCAGGGCTATCAGCACCTTTAAAGTCCCTGAATTCCCCTCCCCCTTAATTCTCTTAAAATTTTAATATATTCAACTCCAACAAAATGAAACCTTGTAATAACATGCATAGTACTTGGGGTCTTTGATTATAAGCGGGTACAGACACTGAATTATTTTTCCTCCAGTAAGCAATTACTTTCCCACCTCAGATCCCCTTATAATTCAGTAGAATAATTTTTTACCTTATTTGTCCCTGAAACAGTGACTTGAAGTTCAGTGATTTATCATGGTCATTAACCATTTATTTTTATGATGTGCTTACCAAGTGCTACATTGTATCTCAGAAATCGACTATAAAATAAATAGTCCTTGTGGAATTACAGTACCCCAGATGCCCAGGGATGGTTTAGTTAACATTCTTGCCTTTATGAAGCAATATTCCACTGACTTCATTTTTCCAATATTTGTTTCTAATTGAAACAAAGGGCAGAAATGCGTAATAAACATTTATCTTCAAGTTGATGTTATCTAAAAGCAAACCTCAGTCCCCAGTACCCTTCTCATGCCCCTTGACTTCTTTACTGTGTAAAGCATTTATGTATTTCAGTAAAAATGTCTCTTGCAGAGCACTAAAACGAATGCTATGTTTATAGTAAATGTGATAAACACCCTGCACAGATTTGTTAGCCTAATTGCAAATAAGCTGCTAAACATTTCATTTTAAGCAGGCGATCACCCACTCCATGAAACATTCCTTTGGTTACAAGAAAGAGAAAGTTTTATAACAAGAGGCAATTATTTAAGAAAATGGTAAACACTGAATACACGGAGGTTTACTGTACCGGGGCTGCAGTGCTGGAGGCAGAACTGTGATAGCAGTGCCTCTGGAGGGGACATTCAGAAAACCAGACTCTGAAGAGCACTGCAGCAGCTATCATGAGGACTTGCCTTATAAACAAATGGATTTTTCCGAGAATCCGTCAGTGTGTCAAATCTGGTGTAGAGGTCGTTGAGAAGGTTGACAATCTTCATGGCCCCTTCTCCAGATGCGTGCTTGCTACAGAAAGCGTTGAAGCCCACAATGCCACTGAAGAGGATGGTCACATTGTCATATCTTTTGGCAGGCACAGGACGCTTATGTCGCAGCTCATTGGCAACGGACGGAGGCAGGACAGAATACAGCAATCTGTTTGGCAGGATTAGGAGAGCGCCACTGTAAGACCTGCTGGGAATGCCTTTAGCATTTCTGCTGTCCCTTTCATAGAGCACCAGTGTCATTTGCACAGTAAAAGCCTGGATTCTGATAGGACACCCTCTGATAGGACACTGGCATCAAATATTAGCCATATTTATTAATACAAGCAAAGAAAGAGACCTGGTGATAGAATATCAAAGTTTTCACTTATAGTCCTGTATTCTGACCCTGCTATTATGCTATTCACAGGATGAAGGCTGTCATTACCAGCACTTAAAATGTCATATGCATAGCCCAACACCAGGACCATGTTTACCTCTCAAAAAGAAGAAATTTATCTCAATTTTTGGAAAGTAATATTAGAAGCAGCAGGATCTTTCTCCAGTGTCATTCATGACTCACTCCTCCATAAAAGAAACTGATAAGACAAGTGAAAATTGGTTTAGATGAGAAAATATTTTATTTCTATACGTAAAACTGAGACTCCCACAGTGGCATCAGGGATCATGCTAAGAGGACAGATGTGGCAAGCGCACTGGAGGAGAAGGAGAACTGATGAATTTAGAGGTACAGAAGCAGAAACCAGGCCTATGGGAAGACTCAGAGGAACAAATGAGGCCTCTTGCCTTTTTCTTCCCTAAAGCGCAAGGGCACACTGTGGGAAGTTTCAGCGGGCAAAATGGAGCTGAGCTCTCAGTGTCGTTTCTAGCCATGGTGGAATTTCTCCAGTCTTTGATTTTTGACTTTTAAACAGAATGATTTATAAAATGTTAATGCTATATTTGAATATTAAGTGTGAACAGTAGAACTATTTAAAGAAAATTAGTAGTAAATAGTAAATGGTTTCTAATTAAATGACCTTGAAAACCAAATATCTATAAAAATCTAATTCTAAATCTAATAATCTAAAAAATAATATAAGAGTTCTTGAAGCACAATAACACTAAATAGTACAAACAGTTTCAGAGAGTCAAATCCAGCTTGGGGAATCAAAATAAAGGAATAGTTCTGTGGTAAGTGCTTATCAGCTACTCATCTTCAAGACAAGAGCATTGTTCTACTCCCAACAACTCCAATTTTGGACTCCTGGTCTAGGAAGAGAACACTCTGCTTAAGCTGACAATTTAGGGAAAAAAGTGAATTAAGAACTTTTTCAGTACAGAATATATGAATATTTTCAAAATTTAAAGTGTGCATTCTTTATAGTATTGGTTAGTTATCTGTTTATCATGAATGTAGATACTAGCTAATTGAGTCACAACACAAAAAATGCAACCTAGGTGGTTTTCTAATATATTAACAGCCAGAGCAGGATATTCAGTAACTCAAACCTACAAACTCATTTGACCTTGAACCTTAGTCCCAACATCTTACAAGCTCCATAAAATGTATAATTTTTCATGAATGAAGTTGTACTGTGTATCAATAACTACACACTCTCAGTTATTTCTCAAGCAATGGAAGAATTTGAGCTACCGGCCCCCATGTAATTTCTGAAATTTGCAAATTGACTGGATAGATTAAACTGGGTGCAGTTTAGGACCGTGAGGAAACTAAAGTGGTGTCGAAGGAAATAAACACAACTTTTAGCTTCATTATACAAAGGCCAAGACATGTGAATTAAAAAGCTATAGATAAAGACAGGTATTTAAATGGCATTCTCTATTTCAGTCATGCTATTAATCAAGTTAATGGGCGTGTTTACTTGTGTGCACAGCATCCATCCATGGGCAGCTACACGTGTATCAATGCAAGAGAAGTATAGAAAGTGATGCTGTCACCAATCTGGGTGTTCAAGTCAGGGAAATACTAACAGTTCTTATGCGAAGTAAAGCAGATCAGTTCAATTCTCTAAAAACATAGCTTCCTATTATATAAACATTAAAAAATGGTGTCACACAAGAACCTGGGTAAAATCTCTTATGAATGTCAGTGATTTAGTGCTTTTAATTAGTATATGGAAGCAAGGCCAAGTAGTATGCATGATATGTATTTATTTGTTAATAAATTCAGTATTTGAAAACGAAGTATTATCATTAAAGTTATTTGCCTAATATTTCACAATTTAATCTACCATTCATGGAAAAATAATCATTTTATATTTTGATATCTTTGCTACTGTATGTCATTACAGATGTAATTATCATTATTACAGATGACATCAGATTCATATCTTCCAAGCCCTAAAATAATTTAGGGTCCAATAAAAGACTTTTAAAAATATATGACAGTCAATTCTAAGTTCATTGTTCAGAGTAACCCTTTGCACCTGGCCAGCCCCTGCCATATTGAAGGTGGTTAAGACATAACTCTTGT
>NW_012147819.1:3484193-3485494 GCF_000956105.1 Propithecus coquereli | reverse complement strand
AATAGTTGATTTTGAAAGCTATTTTCAGATGGTAGATATCCAATGAATATTTACTCAATGAATGAATAAATAAATGAAGGCTGATTATTACCGGAAAGTTACCCATTTTCTCATCAAAACAAGTACACCATTTCTACCTAATGTTCCTGCCATTTTCCTATGTGGTTAAAACAGAAAAAATAAATAAATAAATAGCTTTCCTAAGGAAGGTCACAGCATGGTCAAAGACACTTAGCCGGAGTTAATTTATGTAATATACGATGTGCTGTCCATTACCTAAGACTTAGTCAAAGGTTAAATGAATAAATGGCTGCGTGTAACAATGGTATTTTTACAGCCTTTTGTCTTAGGCCCCAAGGAAATGTGCTGTCATCTTACCTGGGGAAGCACTCTGTATATGGCATTGCCACACTGAGTGACCACTAGGTCCTGATCAAATATTATGTGAAAAGGAAAAGCTTTGCAGAAAGTATATGGGCTGATGCGTGATTCCTGGGTACCATTCTCTTCAAATCTGTCAAGATCTTCATAAAAATCCTCTTCTTTTGACTCTTTTTCTTCAATTAAAAATTGAGTGTGATCGCATTCTTCATTTCTTTGCTGAATAACCTGAATATCAAAGGGGGAAATTGACATTAATTGTCTGCATTTCAGTTAGGTTAAAATACCTAAATATAAGAAGCCAGTTATGAGAACTGTACTTAGAGGATTAATCACAAAAATTTAATATATATGCAAATACTATACACGTCTAAGTTAGGAAAACATTTCTGGACATTGATCTATGAAATTTGAAGACTGTATAATTATTCACAGTGAAATTACAAATCTGACATCAGTTCACCATTATCTCAGGTGGACTCTGACAGAATTAGGAGAAAAGTATCCCCTTGTCCCAGTGGGCTCTGCCTCCTCAGCCAGGCACACTTGTACAGTGAACAATCTAAAAACCATACAAAGTGGCACTATCAAATATAATAAAAATGATACTTGAAAACAATGGGAAATAAAATGATGGAGATACATATTCAAATCCAATATAATTTTTTATCTATCAACTGTTAAGTATATAAAATTATAATACCAAATTCAGTAAGGTACTGAAAAAAGAGGCATCTCAAACAACACTAATGGGAAGGTATTTTGATTAATCTTTCTGAAGGATAAATTGATAATATGCATAAAAATACCTTAAAATTTTGTGAATTCTTTGATTTAATTCCAAACCTAGGAATTCCTTCTAAGAAAATAATCATAATTGTGAGCAAAGCTCTATAATTTGAAGAAATAACTACATTTCT
>NW_012147819.1:3482646-3484143 GCF_000956105.1 Propithecus coquereli | reverse complement strand
TGAAACTGCTTTTCTATATGATACCTCCTCTAAAGGTACAAAAATGTGGAATTAGCTAATTGTAGATATGGTATCCCATGACCTAATGACATAAACACTCCAGAAAATAAAATGGAATATGTGATTTCTTCTATCAACAAATGTTAAATGAAATTAACCTTGTTATAGGGAAGTGTTTAACAAGGGTTGTAAAATCTAATTACACTTCACAATATGTAAACATGACTGAATAAGATGTTATTGAATTACTTTGTTAGCTAAAGATAGGTACTTATATACATTATCATTAATCTAAAAATTATTACCTTGGTGAACACAGAAAAAGTATGCTGTCTGCTTCAGGTAGGTAGATCATCTGACCCTTGAGACGTAAGCAGCTGATCTCAGTACCAGTCAGTTCATCCTCACATTCTAACTTCTCTACATCCAACAACCCTTCCTTGAAAAGACAAGACATAACCGTTACCTAGTGCCTTTATTGCTACCTAACAATTCATCAACTTAATGCAAAGGACACACATACCTCATTTCCCACCAAGCCCTAAGGGAGAATAAGTACATCAATCAGAACAGCAGAGGGCGCTTCACCAGAGCTTTGCCAGGTAATAAGCCTTGTGGCTACCTTACACCATAGAAAAGTGACTGCCTCCTTTGAATTTAGAAAGATAGTAGCTGTGATACTGTTAACATATTTATTTCAGGCTTCCGTGAATCTTGTTTTTCCCCTGATTTTCCAGTATGGCTATAACATATATTACCAGACTCTATCAAAGAATAAACCAAGCCTCCCCATTCCACAACCTTATATTCACAGAGCAACTGGAAGTAGTCAGTTCCAAACATATAAACTATGTGTAGGTCAGGCCTTGGGCGAGATGAAGGAAAGATGAAATGTGTACTCTAGGAAAATGATTTTTACTGTATCTATCCCAAGCATAGGAACTATGAGAACTGGGCACTATTTAAATTATCAACTGTGTATTTTATAACTTTTATTTTCCCCCCAAAATGCCACCAACAATAATAGATCATTTAAGGTAGAATAAATCAATGGCTTTGGATGAAGTTAAAAAATATTTATTAGTTCTGATTTCTAAAATAAGGCACTGCAGCTGCATAGGGAAAAAGGATGTTGGTTTTATTCTGTGAAAATGGGCTGTCTCAGCAAGACATTCTAAAATTTACTTCCCTTCAGTTTTCACAGAAGCTAAGAGAGTTCCACTGCTCCTCAGGCAAACCAAAAATCAATAACGTTGCCTTTCAATAGGTCTTCCTTTGAAGTTTGTTTTTTATCTCTCTATACCTTCTTCATCTTGGGGAATGTGACCATTTTACCTCCTGAGTACTTCTAATTTGTGACACACCTTACTTACATTTAATGAAATGATATCTTGATTACCTTGCTTCTCAATACAAAAACTGTATTGATGTGTGAAAGGATCCCATGGAAACTGATATCAATATGTGGACGAACCAGAGAGAAGACAGAAAGAAGGT
>NW_012147819.1:3469389-3480263 GCF_000956105.1 Propithecus coquereli | reverse complement strand
AGTTATCATCTGAAAATTTTGCCCCATTAAAGTTGATTTCCCTAAATTATGGACAAAACAAAATAGAGGTAACCTTAAAATTCAGGCCTAATTTTTAAGTTCTGCTCTGTTTCCATTTAACTAAAGGAACTAAATTATATGTACCACAAATTTATAAATTAATTATATGATTCTACTTTTTTTGCTTTGATAAAACTGGCAAAACACATGGCTCTTTTGATTATAATTTTAACCTCTCATTAGTATATCACTTCATGACATGATCTAATATTTATTACACGGTTCAAATCGTCTAGTATCTCTGGACCAGTTAAACTTATGCATTCAATGTAAGAATACCTCAGAATTAAAATGGTGCCTTTGAAAAAATTAAATGTACAAAATGTATTTACAAAATATCAATATTTCAGAAGTTTATAGTACTTGAATAAATGACAGCTTTAAGAGAACCTAAATATTGTATAAAGTGAACGATGTAATTAAGTAAAAACTTAATTTCATATAGTTTTTCTAATGCCATCAATCTCCCATTGATCAATCTCCCACTCTAAAACCATAGTAACTGCAGTTTCCAAATGTACCTGAATTTGTCTTTCTTTCTGAAGTTTCTATGTACCTGCTTCTTGCTCAACATTGCTAAATGAAAAACAAAACCAACAGAAGATACAGTAGTCATAAAGCCCCTGATATACGCTCATTCAGTATAGAGGTTGTGTGTGTTTGTTGTCAAGATCAAAAGACTGGAAATGAGGGCATATACTATTAGGTCATTAAATATGAAATGTAATCTTCCAATCTTGAATCAAAAGTGTAGTTTATTTTATCTCAAACAAGAAGTAGTACAATTAGTCAAAGTGTGCGCCTAAACTATTGACACAGTTTTGCCATCTTAACGGTAGCTTGTTTATGCCAGCAGCAAAGAAGCCTGGAGAGTGAGTAGCTATGAAATTGCAAAAGGCATTTTCCACAGTTTGTTGAGAACTGAATATTTTTTCTCACAAGAAGTGGTCCAAAGCCTGGAAGAAGTGGTAGTCAGTTGGTGCAAGACCTGGTGAATATGGTGGATGATAGAGAGTTTCCGAGTCCAGGTTCAGTAGTTTCAGCAGTACTGTTTGTGCGACATGCGGTTGAGTGTTGTTTTGCAAGAGAATTGGCCTGTCTCTGTTGACCAATCTTGGCTGCTTAATCACAAGCATCCTCATCATTTCATCCAAGTGGTTGCAATAGCCATCTACTGTAATCAATTGACCAGGTTTCATGAAGCTGTAGTAGATAATACCAGCGCTGGACCAACAAACAGACATCATTAGCTTTTTTTGATGAATGTTTGGTTTTGGACTATGTTTCAGCACTTCGTCTTTATCCTACCATTGTGCCAAATGCTTGCAATTGTCAAAAAGAATCCATTTTTCACCACACATAACAATTCAGTGTGGAAATGATTCACCTTTATGTCATGACAGCAAAGAAAGGCAAGCTCTGAGACGATTTCTCTTCTAATGCTCATTTAATTCATGCAGAAGCCATCTATCCAGCTTCTTTATCTTGCCCATTTGTTTCAAATGGTCCCATATTGTTGGAATAGTAACATCGAACCTTGCTGCTAATTCACGTGTAAATTGAGATGGATTCGCTTCCACTATAGCTTTCAGCACATCCACCTCGGTCTCAGGTGGCCCACATGGCTCATTTTCAAGATTAACATTATCAGAATGGAGCTTCTCAAACCATCGACATACTATGAGTTCATTACCCACATCCTTCCCCCATCCTTCCCATCCTTCCTTTGGGAAATACCACTTTGTTGATATTTTGATCTGTCTGCACTGCATTTGTTCCACCATGGAGTTTACATTAGAAAATAACATGCATTTTTGACTTATCCATGGTTTCACAAAAATTGCTCCAAAAACCATGAAAAATAATCACAAGCCAAAATGTGCATTTGAAAGACTGAGGATGCACCTTCACAATAAAAATAAAACAAGAAGTGTCAAAGTGAAATGTCAGAGATACCAACTGTCAAACTTAGTACTTAAGGAAATCGGACATTTCATATTAATACTTAATAATCATATATTTTGATTGAATCCCAGTGAGTTCCCAATCATGGATGAATTTTGACCCTTCAACTAAGATTTTAATTTTTAAATCTCTAGATTTAACAGTGTCATATTATACATGGTCCCACTTTCTAGTAGAAAAATTAATGCTGCACCTGGGAATCACCAAGTGCCATGGAAGAATTGACACCAACTCCTGAAAAAAAGAAAGCATAAAATCTAATGTAACATTACCAGCATTACTAGATTAAATATACGGGATACTTTTCTCATATAATTAATTTAAATGTTACAATTTTTAATGTGTATAATACTGCACTTCAGAGTTTGGGGCTCCCTGTGTGTGTTAGAACATAACTATGATATCTAAGAAAGAATTGCCTATTAGATTTTCTATGAAGAAGAAAAAGTTAAAATAAGGGATCCCTCTCTCCACTTTGGCTAAAGTTTAAGGCCACTACAAAATGGCTCTTGGGGCTGAACACACTGAGCACACAAAAAGCAGCTGACTGGGAGAGATTATATGGGCTAGAGATAGAGAAAAACGGTGGTTCTCTGTTGTACCACTGCTGTATCAGTACCTTTAAATGGTCACCCGGAACTAAGAGTGTGTAGAATATCTAATTTTTGTATAGTCTCAGAAGTTGACTACACATGTTATGGATATTTTGCATGCTGCAACCCACAGTTCAGTCAGCCATATATCCCTCTGCTTCCCAGCTGGTGTGTGCTCACAGGGAATGCAAACTAAATTTCATGTTGCCTTGAGCAACATATAATTAGAACAAAAAATCTGCTGCCACAAGGAAAAAATATCCTGTATAATGTATTCCAAGCCCAAATATAGAAGATTGCTGGTGTTTCCACTGTTCTGGCTTAAATATACTTCTTGTGAAGTGCACTAGCAGTGATAACTACAAGTAAGTTTGAAAAGTGTCATTTATATATTCTAAATGTCATCTGTGTTCAGAAGTCTCCATTCCTAATCATTACCTTCATGTCTATTTCAGTGCCATGTATTTGTTGAGCTACCGTTTTGATGATTCCAATGACAATATCCTGAAGTCCTTCTCTCTCTGAGTAGTAGTGCAGAATGAGTCCTTTGCCTTTTTCTGCATCAGTGCACCTAAAGGAAGGTGCACGCATACCTGGGTAGATAGTAGCAAGGTGGTCGTGCAGAGCATCAAGATTCTGCAAGAAAGAGAAAAGAGTGCTAAATAAACAATGCTCTCACAATGACAGCAGACTTCAGGAAAGCAAGATATGGAAACAAGGCTCAAATCTGGGTTTATTGGGCAGTTCAGCAGAGTAGCATACTTAGCTCACTTCACCAGGATATCTGTAAAGCAAGTACCATGGAGAAAATGAAACCAAAATAGTATAATTAAGAAAAATATCTGTGGCTATTAATAGTTAGTACATTTTAAGAAAGGATAAACAAGTGGGATATAAAAAGAATGCCTGAAGCAGAAAAAAGAACAGAGTTAAGGGCTAAGGCAAAGATATATATATATTTATACGAGCATGGGGCAGTTGTATACGCATGCTGTGATATATAAACAACAGGGAACACCCAAAGGGACCACACGTTACCCTTCTGTTTACACTACGTTCCTAAAACTTAATTTTCAATTCGAAACACTAAATCAGAGGTATAAGCATATAAAATATAAGCATATCATTTTGTGAATTAATATTTTAGAACTTAAAAACATATTTTAGAAATTAAAGCAGTATAATTTCTTCATGATCATTAGTAGTCTCCAGTCAAGGTAGAGTTTCACGGCTCACTAGTGAAATAATTACCTTTTAAAAATGAAGTCTTAGAAAACTAACAAATTGGCCAACAAAGATTTTTGGTTCTTGTAGCCTTGCCATTAATTTGGAAGATGCCAAATTCCCCAGAGTCCTATATTACTAACATAGAAAATTGATTTGTATTAAGATTACCAGAAGAAATGGTACAAACTATACTTTTTACTTGTTCCTATATGATTTTTCAAATAACACTTATCTAATAATCTGTTGTGTGTGTGTGTATTGCACATATATAATAGGATACACACACAACATCACATGGTATAGGAATTAAGAGCAATATGACTTTAGAATCAAGAGGACATGGGTTTAATTCATGACTGTCATTTCATAGTAATGCAGACAGTTCACCAACTTTTGTAAAACTTGATTTTTTCTCTGACAAAATAGAGATAACTAAAAGGATATACATAAAGCACTTAGCACATCCCAGATGTGGTAGGCAAAATAAAATTGTCTCTCAGAGATTCCCATGCTTTATTCCCTGTGAATGTGTTATATCACATGGTGAATGGGATTGTAAAGATGTGATTAGGGTTATGGACCTTAAGGGGGAAAGAGTATCCTGGATTATCCAGGTAAACACGACCTACTCACAGGAGTGACTAAGTACTTAAAGGCTGAGAACCTTTCCTGGCTACACTGAGAGAGAGATGCAATGACAGAAGGTCAAAGAGATGCAAGCATGAGAAGGATTTTACACCATGTTTCAGGTTCTGAGATGTAGGAGACTTTTCAAGGACTGGAGAGAGGTCTCCAGGACCTTAGGGTAGCCCCCAGCTGAGAGTCAACAAGGAAGCCAGGTCCTCAGACTTCAACTGCATGGAACTGGATTCTGTTAATACCTGCATGAGCAGGGAAACGATCATCCTCTAGGGCCATCATAGAGAAACACAGCCCTGCCAGCACCTGGACTGTAGTCCGGTAGGACCTTCAATGGACTTCCAACTTACAAAATAATAGGATAATACATTTGTGTTGTTTCAAGCACTCCAGTTTGTGGTCATTTGTTATGGTAGCAATAAAAAACTTATATACCAAGCAAACAGCAATCTATCCATAACTGGTGATTAGTTTTAAAGAGAAGGGAAAGATAAAACAGTTTCAAAATGTCATGGACATAAAAAATGTATCTAAAAGGAAGGTGCTGGAGATATACCAAAATTCAACTATGTGTCTCGTCTTAAATGTCTCAAAGAGGTCAATCTAGGCAAACAAATATCCAGTAAAATAATAGGAAGAAACTGGAGTGAGCATGAGATGATTCCAGGGGTACTCGGATTTCAGCAATACTTCAACAGGGCACCTACGGCACTGTCAATTTTCTGTCCCTTCCATTCATCCACTCGGTCATTCATTCATTCTATAAAATTATTGCATGTGCATTATATACCATGCACTGTATCATACAGGCTGGGTACAGGTCAGAGGTTTAATTATAGATCTGCATGATGCAGAATGAGCAGCTTATGGATTATATCACAAATGCATGTACAGAGTGGCTCCTCATGAGAAATGTGGGGGCAAACAGCTCAGACTGAAAGAATGGAGTAAAAAGATTTCAAAGTAAAGAAAGGTGAACCCTGAGCTAGGTCATGAAGGTTGACATTCTGATGCAGATAAATGTTTCAGTGATCTCCTCAACTGGGTAAAACTGGTGTCTTCTTGCATTGCCTTCATCTATAGTGCTTTCTGTTTTCTTCCCCCAAATTATATCTACTAAATTCAAGTCAGGCTAGTTCTTAACAAAAACGTCAATTCACCCTGTTGCCTCTAGAGGCTGCTATTGCCATGTAAAAGCCATCCAATATGGTGGGCACTAAGTATTGGACAGTTTACATACTCTACAAGCCCCCTAATCCTAAAACTAGTTTACCTGCTTGAACAGTAAGAGGTGTTCTTCCTATGACAAGTTATTCTCATGGGAATTCTTCCCTGAGAAGGGAAGACCTGATCGCTTTTCATAACCCTTCCAGACTTCTCACACTTGATGTAAAAAAATCTTGTGAGAGAAAATCTGGTGAGAAAAAAAAAATCACCAAAAGGGTTTTTTTTTTTTTTAATTTTCATTTTCCACAATGTCAAAATTGTGTTTGTGGCTGCATGTAGAAATTTTTCTACTATAGTTAGGTCTAGGTACTATGTTGTGGCTCACTTAAAAGAGAAAAAAATGGAATCAAACAATAACTTGAAATAGTTACTTTAATTTTTTTTCAATTCTTCCTACACAGAATACTTAAATATTTCATAAATCAATATGTTTATGTTACTTTTATACTCATTCATGTTCATCTTGTGTCACACTGGATTATTAGCACATCTCTACATGCAGTCGCGCAGTTGGCAGGAGGCAGTAATAATCGGCACCACTCTTGTTAGCAGCCACCATGGATGATACGGCAGGTCAGAGACTGGACATAATGGCCCAAACCCAGTACTCCATGAGTCACTAAAGATGGGCACTGTATCCTCAGTGTAGGTGGAGTCATTTTAATTTAAATAAAAGTATTGATAATATTAAGGTATTAATATTGATGATAAAATATTGCTTACATTTATCATTTAAAGGCAAATGAGGTACCAAAAAAACACCAAGTGAGAATGCTTATCTTTTAAGTCTTTTTGTGGTAACCAACTCTCTACAGATTTACTGTTTTATTGAATTTACTATTAATTAATTGGACAAGTAAAGTACTTTCCTGGATCATAAAAGATTTAACACCACTTAATGTAATATTGATTTTCTTTAGATAGTATCTAACATAAAAAACACTCTTGGGATTTCTTGAGTTACAGCGTTCTTTAGTTGGTTTTACTCTCTCAAAATTAAAGTGGTTACCGCAGCCTGCCCATTATAAGAAATGGGATTAATGACTAAAATTGAAATTATTTTCATTTGAGTACATTTATATTGCTTAAAAATGTGCCATCTTCATATTTAGACTACAATTATTTGTAGCAACCTCAAAAGGCCACAAAAAAGAATCTTAAAATAGAGAAAACCTTTTCCACAATTGAAAATACTATGTAAACAAAGTTGATAATTGATCCACATGGCTGTAACAGTGTATTCTGAAGAACAAGAGTGTCATACAAAAACTGATATTCTGTTTTATTTCTAAATATACCCATGGAAGCAGGTATAGATGAGAAGAGCTGTTCGGCCAATTGCAAAGTACATCCATATGTACAGAAGCAGAAGAGATATGGAAAAAGTGATTTTCAGCACCAGTAGATTTAGAGGAAACAATGAAGCAAATCTTAAACATGCTTTTATTCATTCTTCCTAGCTTTATAAAAACAGGAAAGTGATAGAGAGTAGGTCCATTCATCTATTTTATTTTGAGGTACCAAAAGGTTAGTCTGGGGCTTTAATTTGATTTCCTAATGTTCTGATATCATTTTATTGTTTTTTTCTATAAGCAAAATAAATGTACTTTTTATACTCAGGAATTCTGCTTCTCATAGGTCCAGTTCATCTTGTGACCTAGAATTTATTATTTATAGGAGAAAAATTAGCTGTGCATGGTGGCTTATGCCTATAATCCTAGCACTTTGGGAAGCCAAGGTGAGAGGATGGCTTGAGGCCAAGAGTTTGAGAACAGCCTGGGCAACATAGTGATACCTTGGCTCTACAAAAATAGAAAATGTAGCCAGGTGTGGTGGTGCACTCCTGTAGTCCCCGCTACTCAGGAGGCTGAGGTGGGAGGATAGTTTGAGCCCAGGAGTTTGAGGCTGCAGTGAGCTATGATTGTGCCAGTGCACTCTAGCCTTAGCAAAAAAGTGAGACACTGGGGCAAAAAAAAAAAGGTCTGGTATTCTGGGATACTGTGCTGGAGTTCCAGATATAGTATACTCTACAGATTTAGAAAGCAAAAGACAATTTATTATTCCTTTGAGAAACACTTTAAAGTTCCATATTTCTAAAGATCTTGGAATGTTTCAAAATAAATGCAAATTTTCTTTTTATAATATGTATGCCAAAAATAAGCTCATACATAATTACAGAGGCAAAGTCTCTAGAAATCAACTACCTGATTTTCCTGCTTCCAGAACATTTAATTTAAAATTTCTAAATGATCTGTAGAAATGAGTAAGATCTTGCCTTGGAAATTTTGAAGGAAAGAAATTTTTTGGTCTCCAAGAATCCTTGTCCTAGTGCATGGGGAAAAGGGAGTTGTCTGTGTTGAGAATATTACTGAAATTTAGATCTCAAAGAAATCTTAAAAATCAGCCATTGATTGGAAACCTGTTTTTTTTTTAATGAAGGAGGATGAGGTACAGCATTTTCTTTCACTTTACTCCTCACACCTTTGAAAAACAGGACCAATAGCAACATTCTTAAATGAGAACCATGTGATTTAAAAAAAGTTTGTTAAATTTTATAAGAATGAACTCATTTTGGAATTTGAAGTTGAAAAATTTAAACAAAAAAGACCTAAATAAAGTGGAAAACCAAACCTTAGATATGAGAAGCACTAAAGTAAATAGCCTGAGTTGAGGGCAAGTAAGAAGTTCATGCTTTAATTATACTTTTTCTGTCTTTCCTTCTTGGAGCAGCTCCTTGAGAAATAAATAGCCATCCAACCGAAAAGAGAGAGAGAATCTTTTTTAAAAGAAATAACACAAAGCCCTATTTAAAAAGAAACTGCACCAGAATCACTAAAATTACTTAAATGGGATTACCTTTAAAACTACATTTATTTATCATTATTATCCTCTCAAGAGAAATATTTTAAAGAATAAAGGAAAACAGTCAAAGAAATATACCTGTGTACAATATTTCACCTATTCTACTGCTTTTAAACTCATGGTAAAAAAAAAAAAAAGATCCAGCTTATATAATAATACAATTAACAATTAATATTTTGTAAAATTGTGAAAATATATATCAGTTATTCAAAGAGAAAAGTCTTACAATCCTAAAATACTTCTTATTTTCCTTCATAAGCTTCTTAATAAAACTAAATCCCCACTTGTCAATTTTAAAATCAGAGATTATAGAAATTGACATTTTGGATGATGAGAAAACAGTTCCTTTTAAAATTTGAAAGTTAAAAATAAAGTGAATGGTGCATTTTTTTCTAAGAAATATAAATAATTCAGGGAAGTATTAGAATTTTACAGCTGTTCAGGAAAATACTCATATTTCCCAAAATAGCCCTTTGCACAAACATTTAAGAATTAGATCAGTCATTAATCCCAGATTGTTCCTGGTGGGCTGGCCAAATCACAATGTTGTATTTTATAAGCCAAAACCTAGAGCCAGCAAGAATTAAAGAAAATCTCACTGCAGGCTGAACAGAGGCATTGGCTGAGGAACTCAAATAACTGTGAATTAAGTAAATGAGTGAAACTGTCACCACATTAAAATTAGCTGAAGGAGCCAATGTCCAAAAAAATGAAAGAATGTTTATTTAATTATTTAGCTGAAGTCTATATGCATATTTAAATAGACCCACAAGTTAAATCCTGACTGGTCTCTAAAATTGCATTTTGCCTATTTATTTTTCAATAGTCAACCTGACAGTCTTCTTTACTCATTTTAATTTCATTTGAACTCTGTAAAATTGTTGAGGAGGTAAGTACTACACAACGTAATAATACCATAATACCACTGAAAATCAATTGGTAGCCCTGCTTGGGATTGACTTGGGTCCCATTTGCAGGGGTGATATATTATTTTATCAGATGTGGTTTGCTCAAAGTTCTTGACTCATTGTCAAGTATATGTCTGTGTTAGTATTGTGCAAACACACATACTAACACAGACATAAAATATAAAGGGAAAATAATACAGAGTACTGTTCTAGTTATCTGTTGCTATATATCAAAAAATTCTAAAACATATAGGTAAAAACAATAATTTTTTAATTTTATTTTTTGTAGAGATGGAGTCTCACTATGTTGGCCAGGATGGTCTCAAACTCATGGCCTCAAGCTATCCTCCCACCTCAGCCTCCCAGAGTGCTAGAATTACAGATGTGAACCACCATACCTAGCCGAATTTGTTATTATCTTTCATGGTTCTGTGGGTTGTCTGGCTGTTTAGAAAATTCTTGCATTGGGTTGGAATCAGATGGAAACTGGGGCTGAAGTTATCAGAATGCTGTAACATGCTGGTTTTCCAAGATATATCAATCAGATGGCTAGTAGTTGTTGCTCGCTCTTTGCTGGGAGCTCAACTAGAACTGCTCTCTGAGTGTCTACACATGGCCTCTTCATGCTGCTTGTTCTTCACATTTCATGTGTCTGCGTTCCTACAGGGAGTATCTGAAGAGGAACTGTTTTAAGATAACAATGGGGAAACTTCGAGACTTCTTATGTTCTAACCTAGGACGTTTCAAAATGTCACTTCTGCCACATTCTATTGGTGATAATCACTGAAGCCAACCCAAATTCAATGGAAGGAGAATTTTACCTGTTCATAGGGGAGAAGTAAAATCATATTACAGAACTGCATGTGAGATAGAAGAGATTTTTGCAGTGACTTTGGGAAAATATATATTCAGCTATAACTCAATAGGACATTGAAAAATGGAGATGAGCATGGATTAATATGGAAATACTATCAAATTGGACATTTCTTACCAGCTATTTCCTTACAAAGGTTTCGAATCCCATGTATCCTCTGCAGTGTTTTAATCAATACACTAGAAGCTTCAGATAGAAATTTACTATAGCGGTAGCATGAAACCACACATTTTATTCTTAATTTATGAATAAAAAAGTGGAAAAATAGAGAATAAAATTATTGCTGAAATATGGTCTTATCTTTAAGACAATATATCCAGGTAAAATATATAAAATTCAAAAATCAAAATAAAAATGGCTTCTTACTTCTTTTGATAATTCAGATTTTAAGTTATTAAATCAACCAAAGAATAAATTCTAAAGATTACTACTTTCACTGGAGATTCAATTTCAAGCTGTGTAATTTCTAGAGACAAATCATGTTTCTAAAGTTTCCTCTAAAGATATTTCTTATATTTA
>NW_012147819.1:3458280-3469339 GCF_000956105.1 Propithecus coquereli | reverse complement strand
TTCACTGGAGATTCAATTTCAAGCTGTGTAATTTCTAGAGACAAATCATGTTTCTAAAGTTTCCTCTAAAGATATTTCTTATATTTAATTACTTTATCCATTTAAGGTTTTTAGCTATTATTTGTTAAAGCCTTCAGATGGCTTAAAATAAGCATAATGCAAAATTTTAAAAATTGAATTTGCAAGCACAAGAAGATTGCATAAGCAGGGTTATGAATTTGATATTGGTAGCAAAGTCTTTCAAGATGGAAGACATGTTACTAGTGTTTATTGTTTAAATTGACTAATCAAAAGAAATGATAAAAGCCAGGTCAGAAAACAAATATTTTTCTGGAATTAAATTACAGATACTATCTATACAGTATGTCCTTGAATATAAAATTTCTATAAAGAAAAAGTGGCATTATCCTGATAAAATAGGTTGGGCTAAATAAAAAAAATACAAATACTATAGAATTAGCTAATTCTGTTATACAGGCTCTTCATCAATTACCTGTTATATACTGTGTTTGGTACTCAGAAAACTTTTAAAAATTATTTCAGGAAAAAAATATATTAGAGAACCACTTTTAATAATGTATCTAACTGAGAGGCTGGGGAGACAATGACTCCCAAGGAAATTCTCCTTGATATGACGAGTAAGTGAGAGTTGCCCAGCTAAAGCATGTCACATAGTCTCCCATGGTAGGATTTCAGTAGCTATTTAGTGTTTCCTGAGATCTTCAAATGGAAATATTAGAATGAACATTTAAAAAGTGTCAACAGATACAAGCAACGTACCTTATAAATTAAATAATAAACAGTAATGACCATGTCCACCAGAAAAGGAAATTTGTCTAGTATGTGTCTCTTCTTCTAAATTTTGATCTATGATTCATATCTGAAGTTACATCATCTCATTTCAAAATGGGTTACACTTAATAAAAGAATTCATCTTGATCTATTGATGTGTTTACTTCCTGTTGATGTGTTTTCTTTACATTTTTGCACAAACAGCAAATATTCATTTTTTTAAAATGATATTCATTCATTCCCAGATACACAGATTGTATCTGTGGAGATACAATCATTAAGAGATTACACATGGTCTCTGGCCTCCTGAAGTTTACATTCCAGTCCAACAAACAGAAATGATAATGCAGTGTGAAAACTACCATGGCTGGGGAAATACAGTCAGCTATAAAAACATGAGGAAAGCCAATTACCCTGACTGGGATAGGGTAGAAATTGGAAAGAAGAGTGGAGTCTTCCCAGAAGAAGTCATTTGACCTGCAAGATTAATAGGATTTATCAAGGTGGAAAAGAGCTGGAACAACATTCCAGGCAAAGAAAAGAACATGTGCAAAAGCTCAGAGGATAGAGGGAACAAGATCAAAGGCTCCCAAAGAACTTAAGTTTGGCTGGACAGGGGGAGAGGAAGATGAGGGATGGATAGGGGATGGAAGTAGTTTCAATTGTGTCAAGTATTTTTGACATTTTCTCCAATGAGCAATAAAAAATTACTCAAGAGTTTAAGCAAGAAAATGGTATGATGAAATATATTTGATGAAATATATTTGCATTTCAGAAAAATCACTAGAGTTATAGGATGGAGAAGAGATTGGAGGAGTCTTGAATAAAGGCAGGGAAACCTCTCTTCACGACTTTCTCTAGATAATGGCAGACTCTCCCAAAAGAATTGGAGAAATGAAGAAAAGTGGCCGAATTCACAAACTTCAGTATTTAGGAAATAGAATCTAAAGATTTGGTGACTGATTAAAACCTGGGGGTGAAAGAGAAAGAAAAGTCTTTAAAATCTCTTTAAAATGAGGCCCAGTTTATTTGACTCCTTAGTGAAGGGTTAAAGTCTACCATAAAAAAATGTTTTATTAATTTATGCAATGAAAATGTCAATTTATGTATGTGAGCAAGGATCTTAAAACAATTTATGAAAATCAATTGTTTTGTTTTATAGTCCTATAGAAAAAAATCCATTTAATTTCTATGTAATTAGTCTAACCATAACACAAATATCTTCTTTTAAGGAAAGCAGTATTTTAACATATTCAATTTGTTCTTAAGATATACAATTTCAAAACCAGAGGAAAAAAAGAACTGGATCAAAATGTATAACATTATGAAAATTTTACAGTATTCTGACTTTCTAATTTCCTCTTTGTTCAGACTATTGCAGCAAAAGACAAATAAAATAAAATTGTATGCAATTTAAAGCTATATTAACTCAATTTTACATAACCCAATATACCCAAAATATTATAATTTCAACATGGCATCAATATAAAATTATTAATGAGCCATTTTATATTCTTTTTGTGCTGCCTTTGAAATCTAGAGTATATTTCACACTTGTAGCACATCTCATATCAAATGCTGAATAGCCTCATGTGGCTAGTGGCTATGCTCTTGGATAACAAGGCAGCTCTGGAACATAAAGAGGCATACCTAGAAGACTGCTTGCTCCCTTACTTGTGCCTTAAAAAGCTTAGCAGATGGTCCCAATGAGTAAAGGCAAAAAAAAAAAAAAATTAGTAAAATGATCTAAATCTTTGTTTTGTTATGTAAATATGGCCACTGAGAAGGAAAGTTAAAATTCAGAGAGAGCAACTGAACATTGAAACTTTGCTGATGACAGTGGTCAGTCAACGGAGGTGCAAAAAACTGGAATATGTATTGAAAAACCCCAAACCCCTCAATACTTTTAAGTATCAAACTTCAATCCATTTAAAATAATCCTTTTAAATACTACCTGTTCAATTTTAATTTGAAAATCTCCCAGCAGCTATTTCATCTGGAAGTGGCAGGTTTTTTTGACACCAGTAGTTTAGTAAATCCATGGCAAGAGATTGCAAACCAGTTTCCATCTTGATTTAATGCTCTTTTAAGTTTATAAGAAAAATGTCACTATGTAAACAACAGACATTTTGATTAAACACTAATGTTCTTATTTTGGCTGTTAAATCAATAATGCAGCTGGATCGAAAGTAGTTTACATTCCCTCAAAACTGGGCTTCAGTTCAGCTAGCATTGCACTGACATCATTTTCCAGCACGATCTGGCTGCTTTTAGCAGCTAGTTTAGAAATGTCCTTTGCAAACCACATAATTTTCAATGTTAACACATTTCAAGAAGAGGGTCTCACAAATGCCAGTGCTTAAAATAGTACAGTCAATCCAGAAATAGTCTCTCATCTAATGTCTAATTTACTATTAATAGTAAAAAGCTTTTAAGGTAATTTTAACAAGAGTATAAGACAAAGGCCTTTGGCGACATTATTTATCTTTTTCATCTGAAACTGATTTTGGAAGGTTTCCTATTTTCCCTTCTGTAGTAGATTAATTAATATATAATTCACAGCAATGGTTTTCAAATATGTTTTGGTGGCAGAACACCTGAAAGCCCTGGTCCTTTTTCCTAAACAACAAGCTCCAGGTAGAACTTCACAAATACTGATATACTGTTTGATTATATTCTACAAACTAAGAATATTTTGCAAATAGAAAATAAGGCCATATTATATGACTAAAACATAAAACCACAACCAGTGGCATCTATAACCATTACCAAAAAAAAAAAAAGGTCAGTTGAACAGATCACAATAGACCATGCGAAGTTTTCCAGAGAACGTTAATTTACACTTTGCATATTCGATGTCAGCAATGAGAAATCAAAAAAATATGAAACAGAAATGGTAAAATGTATTCAAGACCATTCAATAACTATGATTTTATAGAAATTTTTAAAAGGTCACTATGATTCCATTTCAGCAGTAAGACCCTCTCACCTAGCAGGCTGAACAAAAGTATTCTAGAGCCTATATTTGAGAACCACAAACACAAAACTTCTAACTACAGGATCTCAAACTGCTTACCTGTAGAAATTCTCTGACATTGGATCCCAGAACGCGTAAGATTGTATCGTAACCAGATTCTTGACAAAAGACAAAAAACATCTTCCCAAACATCTGAAGGATTTCTCCAGCATTGAGATCTATTTTATAGGTTCAAGAGAAAAAAAGCATATTACAGGTGAAATAATGTTAATAGAAAGAATGAAAATAAGTGTATATTAAAATAATTTAAAATAGCCTCAATTTTTGTTCATAGTAATGTAAATCATATGAAAAAAATCTGGCCAGGACAATGCAATGAAATCTGAGAAGACAATGTACTAACATGTTAATAGTGTAAATTTTTACTTGTAAGCAAAATACCCAGTTTTTCCACAACAAATTACAGGTTGAGCATCCCTAATCTGAAAATCTCAAATCTGAAAATGCTCCAAAATCTGAAACTTTTGGTCACTGACATAACACCGCAAGTGGAAAATTCCACACTTGACCTCTTGTGACAGGTTGCAATCAAAACTTTGATACATAAAATTATGAAAAATATCCTATAAAATTACTTTCAAGCCATGCGTAGAAGGTATATATGAATCATAACTGAATTTCCTATTTAGATCTGGGTCTCAACCCCAGGGTATCTTATTATGTATATGTAAATATTACAAAATCCAAAAAAATCCAAAAGCTAAAAACATTTCTGGTCCCAAGCATTTTAGATAATGGATACTCAAACCTACACTTAATTTTGAGTGTTTTAAACATACATTTAATGTATAGATTATTTTTTCTGAAAAACACAGAAATATTTTTAAAACTGTCAAGAATGAACATGACAATATTTTGATGGAAAATATTCTTGCTTTATATAATATGTATATTTAATAACTTGATTGCATATAGTATTACCTTAATATACTGCTTTCTTAATATACAATCATTACTATTTCCAAAAATTTAAATTTTCTGTAATTTTTCTGTATCAATTTTAATTGCTATATTATTCAACATATAGATGTAACAATTTATTTAACCAATCCCTTCTTATTGAAAATATAGGCTTTTTCATTTTTTGATAATATTAGTAACTCTGACACAAAAACACATATATAAATCTTAAAATAGAGACCTAATAATTTCTTTAGGAAAAATTCCTAAAGTGTGTGAATATTTTTTAAAGAGGCTTCATGATGCAGAATCATTCAACAAAAAAGTTTTCTTCATTTATCATCAGATTAAAAATGTATATGATTTCCCCTTTAAGTGTACTCTTCACTACACTAGATACTTCATTTTTTAAAACGTCCAAATTTATATGAAAACAAGTTATTTCATATTTGTTTCAATTTTCATTACTAATGAGGCTGGGTATTTTTATCTTTATTTATCAATTATTTTTAATTCTTGTATTCTGCTATAGACAGTATCTGCCTTTCTAGTTATGTTTAGCAAAGCTAAAAGCTTCATTCTAGTCTATCCAAACTATAGCCTAGTTATAAATTAAGCACTATGGAAATAATAAATATTACCTTGAGAACAACTATTTCTCCATGAAATTTTTTAAACTGCCTTTTTCAGCAAGATCCTTTGTCTGTGGTAGGTATCAGTTTCCTATTGCTTTTACCAATAGGTAACATAAGTTGTGATTGCAAGAGATTTGGGGATAATACATACTACACTTGTGTAATTAACACATTGTTTACATCATAACTGAAGTTGTTACATGAAGTATCAATAATATTTTTCTTTTCCCAACATTGCTTTCTGTGGGGAAGGGCAGAGAGCATGTTTTCTCATTTCTATTCTTTAAAGAGCTTGTGAAAGAAGCATAGAACTCAGTAGAGCCTGAGCGTAACATTCTATGTGAATGCCCTAGCCACCAGGGCTGTGCAATGCACAACTTGCATGACTATACGTTGTGATCTTGAATGATGCATTCTTTTGGGCTTCTATGTGTAACTTAGCCAAAGAAGGAAAGTTACATTTAACTTACTGAGGACTTTGCTTGCAGCAGCAACCAAATCGTAAGTTTTGGAATCATCATATATTATTCTCACAAGAAATTGTCCTTCTTCATCTAACTGTGCCTCTTTTCTGGAAAACAAAATAGAGAGACAGGAGGGAAAAGTTAAAATTTAAAAAATAGCTACTGTAGCTATAATGATTGTGTAAAGTATAAACAATGATTTCAACATCTGAAACAGGATTTGTTTTTGGCAAATTTCTTTAAATGAACATTATGTACCTAAAAGTCTAGTGATCAAGCAGAAATTATGTCACAACCCCCTCACTAGATTAAAATGAAACATTTAAGTTTATTTTAGCAAGACTAACATTTATATAGCACTCTAATGTTCAATACAATACCTGACATTAAAAACAAAAAATAACTTTTGGTTAACTAAATATTCAGCAAATATTTGTTGAGTCCCTATATGTGCCAGTCATTGTTCTAGTCACTAGGAGTACATTCTTTAGTAAAACAGACGAAAAGTCTGACTTCTTGGAACACATACATTCTAGGAGGAGAGACAGACAAGGTGTAACATTCTTAAGTAACATAGAATGTTAAGTACTTTAGAGAAAATAAAACAGAGTAGGGGGTGGGGTGCTCAAGTACAACAGCCAGGGGGGCCTCACTGGGAAGCTGGCATTGGAGCTCAAGGCATGAAGGAGCCATGAGCAATCTGGGGAAAGTGCTCCACACAGAGGAAAAAACAAGTACAAAGGCCTAGGCAGGAGCACACCTGGGGTGTAGGAGGAACAGCAGAGGCCAGTGTGCCTGGAACAGAAGAGAGGGCAAAGTAGCTGGAAGGGAACAGGTTGGAGAGGTAACAAGAGGCCTGGTTGGACAATGGGATCATTGGCATCTGTGTGAAAGAGATGAAGAGTCTGGGCGCTTGTGATACAAGCAGTGATAGGAACTGACCTAGGTTAAAGGAATTAGTGTGGCTACCACATTGTGAATGGACCAAAGGGGTGTAGGACAGAGTTGGGAGACCAGTTAGGAGGCTGCTGCCAACATTCAGGTGAAAAATACAAGTCACTTGATTCAGAGTGGAAGCAGTGGAGAGGGTGAGAAGTGACTCAAACCCAGATATATTCTGTAGGTAAATTCAACAGGATTTGCTGCTGGATTGGACGCAGGGTATGAGAGGAGAGGACTCAAGGATGACACTAAAGTTTTTGGTCTGAGCAACTGGAAGGATGTTGTCTCCAGTAACTGAACTGGGAAGGAATGCTGGAGGTGGGCTGGGGATTAGGATCAAGAGTCGTAAGTCTGGGACGTCTTTGAACATGTTAAGTTTGAGATGCCAAGTGGACTGATAAAATCTTCAAATATATCCTTAGCTTATTAAACACAGTAGCACAAAATAAACACAGTATTAGTGCAAGGAAATTATGGTTATTTTTAACAATTGTCATGATTATATGAATATATTTATTTTGATAGGATTTGGATTACTTTTCTCAAGCAAGTGTCCAAAGAGGAGGGGGAATCCTTTGTTCAAAACATTGCCAGCTGTAGAAAAGAACTAAGTTCCAGATATTGTTGCCAAAGTTAAATTCACAAAAACACATGGAGCTTGGATATCAACCTCTGACTCTCAATCCAACTCATCTAAATCCCTTGCCAGGAGGATACAAGGGAAACCAACCACTATAATTAGGTGAACTTTCAACACAGTGGCTCAAATAACTCCTTAAATATTGTCAAGGCAGGCCACCGTCGCTTTCTGTCCTTCAGAAGCTGTGTATCTGTCACCGCTGCTGCTCACGGCTGTCCCTATGTCTGCTCAAAGGCAAAATTCCAAATGGCGGTATGTCTTGGTCGCTATCTCAGCATGGAGATAGTCTTAAAAACACTCTATGTTCTTCAGAGCATACCATTATTTGCCTGCAGTTATATATAACAGTGCATGTAAAAATGTAAACAAAAAAGAAAAAGAAAAAGCATGATTTTGGTAAGCACAGATATCTGAATTTCAGAGTCCAGAGTTTACTAGCCGAATAACCCTGAGCAAATCACATAAAGCACATGAGCATCAAAATCTCTCTTTTCTAAGGTGGGAGCAACAATATAACTCACCTTCCCCAATTATAAAGAGACAAAGAGTACAAAAGCATGTTCTAAGCACTTAAAGCATTACACATATTACTGATGAGTATAGTGTTCCCATGTTTACATACTCAAACAATTATAGCACCACATATAAAATGTGAAATTCTTCTCCCTTTTCTCACACATACAAAGCTATTAAACAAAAGAGGCATAGCTCTGTTAGGTAGAAAGTGAGGGATTCCAGGTCTCCTAGGGACGAAAATGGGTGCTGTTGGCCCCATCTTGGTCCTGCTCAACCCTTATTCTCCATACCTGGGGGAGAAGGGAATACCCTACGAATCTGCCAATCAGAACTGGCACGCCAGCTGCAAAAGAATGCAAAGGACTCTCTAGCCCATGGGCCAAGCCGCATGGGTACGATAAAGTCCAGAAAGTGACCTAGAACCCACATGTGCAGTAAGACTCAGGTCATGCAGCTTGCCAACTGTCCAATCAAAGTGGTTCTATGGTGACGTCTGAACCACGGGGAGGTACCTGTCAGGACACCATAAAACAAGACCCAGACCATAACCAAGCTCTCTTTTCTCCTACTTTGACAAGCGGTCCGGTCGTCATCTCTGGTTTATGTATCATGCTTTGCAAACCTACGTCTCGCTCTTGCTCTAAAATCCTATCTTGCTTTCCCTCAATAAACTTAACCTCATGCTTGCCTAACTTTGGTGCGTCTGGTCATTTTTCAGCCATGATCGCACTAAAAACCGACATTCCAGACCAAAACCTGACAGCTCTTTTAAAGACCTCAAGTCTTTTTAATGCCAAAGTCAGTGAGATCCCCCCAAATTATGAAAATATAATATACAAACACTGTCTCATTATTTGTTAAATGCTACTATATGTTTTATGCATTATAATTTCTAATTGTAAAAAAATACAAAATATAAGAAAGGAAAAATTGAAGAGAAAAATAATCCTCCACTATCCTGAAATAACCACTGCTAATATTATATTCAAGTTATTCATGCTTGAATATGCTTGTATTAATATAAATAACATGCTGTTTTAAAACCTCCTGGTTTAACTTAATATTTGATGGATATTTTTTCAAGTCAATAAATATACTTCTATGTCATGACTGCGTAAAATTGCATTGTATAGATTATAAAAATCTTGGTAGACAGTTAGATTCCTTTTATCTTTTTCACATGTATAAACAATGTTGCGATGCATATCTTCATAGTGAATTATATTTCTATGCAAAAATAGAATTCCTAGGAATGTAATTACTGGTTTGAAGGATATGGATATCCTAATTTTTGCCATTTTGCCACTAACATTTTATTATGAAACAACACTAGTCTAAAAGATTGGCATTATGGAGCCTCTGATTTAGGACATTCAAATAAAATATAAATAATTTTAATTAAGTATATAATAAAGTGTAAATTAATTTGTGTTTTCACCATGCCCTACCTATTCTCTTTGTTCCAACTGGAAAAAATCAAATCACATAAATTTCTGTAATAAACTCAGTTTCCCTGAAACACTCGCCATCCATACTTACTCTCAAATGAGTGAGATACGAGCAGAATACACAGTCCCTTTGCGTAAAACAGAGAAACAGCCACTTCCCCAGAAATTGCCTAACCATGAGTCAATGCATTCCTTCTTTCCTTTCTCTCTTTTTATTAAAGTAAGCTCCCTAAGCTTTACTTCCTGAAATGATCAGCCTCAACAGGCTCCCTGGCCCTGATGGGAATCAAAATAGAAATTAAACAGTAGTAGTACATGGAAGAAAATAATAATCTTCTCTTAAAAACTCCACTCTGAATTTCACTGAATTATTCAAAATATTTAGGAATCTTTATTTACATTTATATTAGAAATCTTTGGGAATACTGGGTTGCTCTTTTTCTTTTTCTTGTTTTTTTTTTCTTTTTTGCCCTGGAGGAAGAGTTTTACCACAAAATATTTCAATGCTTAATATGTCCCAGGCACTTTTCTAAGCACTTTTAATATAGCAATGAATGAAACAGATAAACATTCCTGCCTGCAGAAAGCTTATATTTTCACTGGCAGAAACAATAAGCAATAAACATAATATATAATCAGCTACAAGGAAAAGTAGATCAGGATAAAGGTATGAGGATAGGGATGTAGGAGGAAAGGGCTGGATGCAATACGTAGAGAGAGCATATACATGCTCAAATATTCATAATGATCACGATAGGTTTCATGGAAATGGTAACAGCTGAGCAAAGATTTCAGGAGGCAAAGTGTGTCCCTACCACCTTACACCTAACCTTTCTGGGAAACTTCCCTTCTTTCTGTAGCCCATTCTTCATCTTCTTCCCTTTTCAAGGGGGAAAGCTAATTGGAAATATCACAAACCCTTTAGTGTGAAGTGGTTTAACACACTAAACTGAGGAGAATTTACACTGCAAAAGGAGTAATGGTCAAGAGAATTTATTTCAGGCAATATGGCCACTGAAGCTAGTAGAATTTTGAGTCAACAAAGCCTTCTTTGTTGTCTCTCAATTCTCAACACTACTTTTCTTCTAATTTCTGGGAAAATTTATATTTGATCAGGCTTCATACTAACAAACATTTTAGCCCCCAGATAACACAGAGATGTGATAATAACCATCTCCCAGCACTCTGCAAAATATACCTGCCACTACTCTTTAAGGAAAGCTTTAATGGCTTCCCTTCCCACATTGCATGCTCTTTCTTTCCTTAGTTTTGGAGCTGTTTTTTCAGCTGCTACCTGAAATCACAGAGTTTGTAAGAAAAGTTAGGAAGCAAACTAATAATAATATTGAGATTACACAAACTATTTACACAATACAAGTAATAGTACCTCAGAATTGTCCACTCTCCACTTGGTTATACCATAACTTTTAAACTTTCCCTTTAAAAGCAAAGTAAAGGAAAGAATAATTGTATAGATAGATACAACTTTTCTAACAACTTAAGATATATTTTCATAATATGTTGAGTTTATTAGGGCTTAAGTTATCCAAATTCAGCCATGTACACTAACTAAATTTTCTAGGCTCACTCATTCTTTCAGAATTATTTTTTGACTATCAACTTTGTTTAAAGTATTGCATTACACAAAGCAATTAGGTAATATCCCCATTATTTAAATTATATTT
>NW_012147819.1:3454776-3456862 GCF_000956105.1 Propithecus coquereli | reverse complement strand
CCAGGCAGCATCTCTCACAACTCTATATCTAAGGAAATGTTCCTTAACTACAATATCTAAACCTTCAAAAAGTGAATTCACGTTCTATCACTGAGCTCCTGCTACTGTACATTTTTCAAGTAAGTTAGGTACACTACAAGGACTGGGGTTTTCAAGTAAAGAAGTTTCCCATGGAGGTATGAAAATGAGTGTGCTGAAATGGAAGAGGCTCAATACAGGCATCTTGAAAATGGAGTCTCAAAATAAGATCTGGTCTTAGGCAGCAAAGGTCAATAAACATCAAACGATCAACCTGACCAATGATAGCTCCAAGCAGGTACTGATCCTGTAAAGAACATTATCAGAGAACATGCCATATTAAAAAATAATATACAGATGTCGTCTTGAGAATAAATCCTAGGATGGTCCACTGCAGTGAGCTGGAAAGGTATCATGATTGCTGCGTTGTGTCCAACCATTATTAAAATTAATCTCCCATTATAAACAATAGGTAATAACTGTATGTAACATCTAAAAAATTAAAACTTTATATTGTTTTTGACTAAGTGGCTGTGAAGCATGAATCACCTCTGAATTTCCAATATCCCACTCTAATGATTCTCAGTATGTCTGAACCCCACAGGAGAGACTGTAGTTTGAACGAGCTGTGGAAGGAAGAGTCAGGCCCTTTAAATCCTGTGACAGCTTCCTGCTTGGACCATCTTTGGGTCGGTAAAGGTCAGCCCTTTTAAGTCAATGTGTTCACTCATCCAAGTACTGTAAACAGTAACAGTAAATGCTCTCATGAGTGACACCCATACCTTAGCTTTAGAGAAAGCAACATCACTCTTGATATGTAATTGCTTTTTTCTTTCTGACTGTGACCAGCCTAGCACGGAAGACCCTTAAAAGTAATTTTCCCAATTCTGAAAACACATTCACAAACATTTCAAATGAGCCATTTTCAGTAGCTTTATCAGACAAATGAATTTACTTAGACACTTGTGCGTGCACTTCATTGTTAACTCTGCTTGAGGAACACATCAGGTCACAGCTCTTCTCAAAATAAATAAGTTTCTCAAAGTTTTGGAGGCTTTGATTTTCTCTAGCAGATGTGCTTGTTGGTGAATACAACCATCTTTAAAAAAAAAAAAGCATAGTCAAAATCACCTGTACAAGTGCTTGAACATTTGAAGAAAACAAAAACAAACCCAAGCAGTACTACTACACATACACCATGTCCGCGTTCTTGCCAAAGCTGTTGTCTTTGGAAAGGAGAAAGCTATAGGTCTTTTTCTTTGTAGGAAGACACATAACATGGTAATTACAAGTCTGTCTATGACTAAATCCCTGCTCTAATGATAAATAGCTGTCGGTTTGAGGCCGGTTTTTTAAAAGTCTTCAAGCCCCCACTTTCTTTTTTGTAGAAGGAGGATACTGAAGGAATCTGTTTTCTGTGGTGGTTGTGAGGATTAAGTGAGATAATGAGTACAAGGCACTTAGGACTGTGATTGCAGAACCATGTGGCAAGGGTTTGATGCATATGACATATTACATTCACCGTAGCATGACATCGTGAGCATTCTCATCTGGTTTTCAAATTTAATTTCAGTATTACAAACATTTATCTACAGTCTATGACACTGACTTTAAACAGCACCACACATACCTGCCTTTTAGAAACTTGCTAAAGGATTGGGTCAAGTCCTGAATCCAACGCAGCAACTGTCTTTTGATATATGAAATTGGCAATCCAACAACAGAGTTCTTAATCCTTCCAATATATCCACTTATGACATGAGACAACATAAAAGAACTCCAGTCCTTCCAAAAGGAAATGCTATAATTTATTGGTATATCTTCTGCCTTTGCTGACAGAATAAATGTTTGTTTTGTACAGCAATGTGACTATGAACAAATATAGTCAACAATACTGTAATATATACTTGAAATTTGCCATGCTGGTAATTCTTAAGTGTTCTTACCACAAAAAAAGAGGGGGAGGTAACTATGTGAAATAATGAATATGTTAATTTTCTTGATTATGGTGATTATTTCACAATGTATATGTACATCAAAACATCAAGTTGTGCACCTTAAATATATA
>NW_012147819.1:3450131-3451466 GCF_000956105.1 Propithecus coquereli | reverse complement strand
TAATAGACTTAATCATTATAGATTTTTCAGTTTTTTGAATCCATCTTTAGAATTCATGTGTTTCAGTGAGGTTAGAAAGTCTAAAATTGAACCCAGTATTTGATGCAATAATTAGTTTAGTCAGGGATGATGGAAGAATAACAGAGATGGTTAAACACATATTTAGGTGCCTTTCTAATATGTATAAATCCTAATTTTATGTATTTTCTAAATTGATAATTGATTTTTCTCATTACTTAACCATGGCTTCTTTTTAAAGGACAATCTGAAGATTGAAAGGAAATGAACAAAACGAGCTTTGAGATAGATTCAGAGGTCTCTTTTGCTTTTTCAGATTTGTTATGGTCTAGATCAGAGGTCAGCAAATTACAGCCTACAGATCAAATCCAGCCTACTTTGTCTGGTTTGTTTATTTATTTTGGTCTGGTTCAGGAGCTAAGAATGGTTTTTATATTTTTAAATAGTTACATTTTAATGGTTATATAGACACCTACATAATGCCTTCACTTTTGACTTCGCCTGCAGCACCTAAAACATTTACTATTTGGCCCTTTAAGAGAAAGTATGCTAGCCCTTGGTTTAGACAGTTTTTCTTTTTCTTAAAAAGAGAAATTTAAAGCTCTTGTGAAATGGTTATATCATTGGTAAGAGTGTAAGTGGATACTGAGTTTACAATGAGGCATTTTTGGCTCTTATCCACTTAGAATTTTCTGTCTGGAATCTGTTACTTGGGGTTTTATTTGTCATTAAAAGTTTGGCATCCTTTTTCATCCTTTCTCATGAAGGATGGACAGCCATTTCCTAGTAAACCAAACAAATATTATGTAAAATTTTATAAACATCAATTTAGATAGTTTCTCACAGACCAAAAAGGAGTTTGGTACTGACTGAGACAAAAAAACATTTTTTTCTCCTATATTCAATTTGTCATAAAAAGTTAAAACTGAAAGTATCTTGGACCAATGACTGAAGTAATCTTCCCTAGAGCAGAGGGTGGGGTGGGGAGGAGGAATCACTTTCAATTACAGTCCTCCAAACTTTTCCTCCCCTGCTCCCAGGCAGTAGTAAAGGCTCTTCCAGGGAGTATTACTCAGGGGTACCGGGATGGAAACCAAGGAACAGCTTTGATCCCCTCAGTGCAGAGAGCTGAACCATGTTCGTTAGCCCAGATACTAAATCACACCCAAGACAAGCTAGGATCCGCTAAAGGATGCTTAAACAAATAAAGAATCAAAATTAACATCCGGATTACCAACATTAGTCTAACAGTTTTTCCTTTGCAGGGGCATAATCCTTGAGGCAATTTTATTAAAAAAAAAAAGACCAATTTGATTT
>NW_012147819.1:3414721-3449804 GCF_000956105.1 Propithecus coquereli | reverse complement strand
ATATATAATACAGAGAGAGAGAGCCTGGTAAAGTGTTATACACATATATACACACAGACATAAATACACAATATGTATAGAGAGAGAAAGAAAGAGAGAGGAGAGAAAGAGAGCAAGTGAGCATTGGCTAGAGTTTCATGAAGCAGGGCAGACATTAATCAAATAGTACAAATACATAATTATAAACACTTGCATGTAGAGTACTATGAAGGAAAAGTACAGTTTTGGATGTGAGAGAAGGTTCTCTCAAGAAATAACATTTGTTTTGACATCTCAAAGCTGACCCTTTCCAAGCACAAGTGTTTACCCCAACATATTTAAAGGCTCAGTATAGTGGAGGACCTGAAATTGGCCCACGATGCTGGAGTGCTGAGAGTAAATGCGATGTGTGCACTGAAAGGTCTCCATGTTTGGGTGATTTGAAGATTGACTACAAAGGATTTTACTAAAGCAACAATTTAATATTTTATGAGTCAACAATGAATGGCAAGTAGATCAGAATATGCAATAGAACCAAAGCCATAGTAACAAGGAAGTACAACAAATACTTCAGAATGTCTACCTTTCACCTTGAATAAAAACCTCTTTAACCTGTTTTTGATATAGTTTGATACAGAAAAGGTGCTCCATTTTGCTGGACACAAACAATAAAGACACTGTTTTCCCCACTGTTTCCTCTTTAATGGACAAGGAGGCAAAGCAGAGAACGGAAAAGCTGCAAGTACTCACATCTTCTGTTGTCACCCTCTGAATCAGGCCAGTTAGATTTCTTTATAGTGTTCATTTCCTTAAGTGTGTTTTCCTGTTGATGTCTGCACAGTATCAACCCATAACCATCGCTTTCCAACACATTAAAGAGAAACATTTGCTAGATTCCCTTATTCTGGAGAAAGGCGAGAGAGTAAAGACATTGTTCTTGGAAATAGCAATAATGTTTAGTTAATGTTTGTCATAACTAGATCTGAATATATTAAGAGCACAAAGAAAGATTTTTTGATTTCTCTTCTGGTGCTCTTTGTAATGTGCAAAGATCCTTCTGACGCATCAAACTAAACAATAAGCTTCTGTGATTTTCTTTAATTATCAAAAATTGCAGAATGCAAGGAAAATAAAGACCCAGCTTGATCTCTGGGGGATACTTTAGATCATCAAAAAACACCTCAAAAAGCAAAAAAGCTGGAGATAAGGCTATGACCCACCTTCTCACCTAGGTGCCATGCTGCTCACAGACATGGTCCAGTTTCAGGAAGAGCCCTATGCAAAGAGCTCACTAGCAGGTATGTGAAGGCGTTTACACTTGGGCTTCTAGTTCCACCTGCAAAAATAACTTCAAACATTAGGGAGCTTATCAATTAACATATTATGCCTTTCTCTTTCAGGCTAACTGGCTGATCTTTCTACAGAAAAAAGTCCTGATCCTAACAATGATCTGGTTTGCCTATTTCTTTAGTCTATTATTATTTTTATTTGTATTCAGGAAGTTTCTGGGTACTAAAATGAATATGGTTTCATTTTTGTATGTACACTGCGTTAGCGCCTACTTCACAACTTTATCTTAAAAGAAGCATTACCTGGCATCAGAAGAGCAGGGTTGGAGTTCTGACTCTTCAGCTTCCTATATATAATTCTCTAGGACAGTCATTTAATCTCTTGGAAACTTGGCTTTATTATTGTAAAAAAATGAACTAGAAAGTCCTTTCCTATTTCAAATGAATGTTGTGGCAGTCGACTGAAATTACAGGGAGAAAAGGACTTTGAAAATTTTAAAAAACATTAGAAAGTACTGTTCATATTTTAAAACATCCATAAATATACTTCCTGTACCTGTCTACTTAAGCATGGGTACAGAAAGGTATAGAAATTTAATTCATACCTTCATAAATTTGAAAATCTGATTAGAACAAGGCAAAATATGGTGGTGCACTCTTGTTCATTTTCATTTGTTTCGATAAAATGAATTTTAAGGGCACATGTTGCATTTTCAAACAACAATTAGGTATTGGGGGAAGGGAAATGGTTAGAAGAATATAATGTAAGATTGAGTCCAAAGTAGAACTTCGGTGGAAAAACAGCATAATGAAAATAATATTCTTCCACCAGTCCACAACAGAGGACCTAGTTAGGGGGTCTGTTAGACTACAGCAAGGGAAAGTGATAAAAGCCTGGATGAAAGAATAGGAAAGACTAAGAGAGAGGCACTTCAAATTTAAAGTACTGGTACCAGCTGCATAGAATGGATAAAAGAGAAAGAATAATGAAAAATAACAATGAAGTTATCACTCATCCTAGAGTGCTACAGAAACATTTAGACAGGTAGTATATAGACTGCAATGAGCTATTATTTAAAGGAGAGCTTCATATCTTTCAGGTAACTTGGGGAAGAGAAAAGTTTTTTTTAAAAAAACTCTGATTCTATAGTAAAATAAAAAATAATATCTATCATTTATTAAGCATCTATTTTTCAAGAACTGTGTTAAGCATTTTGTAGACATTATTCAATGTATTACATCAATCCTATAAAGTATTATCTTTTTTCCTTCTGCAGTTGAGCCTTGGAAAGTTTCAGTAACTTGGAAAGTCACATGACTAGTTTATAGCAAAGGATTTATTTATTTGAACCATGATGATTAATTTGTGATTAGCAAGTTCAACCAGACATATTAATTTCAAAACTGGAAATATATGCTATCCAACAGTCAAAATGTTTCCATAGTTGAGTTAGAGGCGGGAAAATAAAAGCAAAATAATAAGACTAAAAATATCTAGTAATCTCTAGATATTTTTTGAAAGCAAGGATTACATCATTTGCTTTTCTATTCTCAGTAACTAAAACACTAGACTCTGCTTATTAAAGATAAGCTTAACAAAGAATGGAAGAAAAAATGAAGCAATGAATGAAAAAGTATGCTGCCCCAATGTAAGTAAATCAGATAAAACCATACTAAACAAATTTTTTATTCTTTACATGGGAAAGATGATTGACAACCTTCTAGAGGAACTAATTACAATATATATCACTAAATTATTATCAAATATATATCTATCATACCAAAATTTTGATTCAACTTTTTATCTCAGATCTTTTAGTAAATAGAGAAGGGCTAATTAAAGTCTAAAGTGGAGCACTTTAGGGTTTAAAAATATTTTTAATTGGTTTTTGGCCTGCTCAACTCTAGGCAAATAATTATAGTTTTTGTTTGTTTTTAATAGACTTAATCATTATAGATTTTTCAGTTTTTTGAATCCATCTTTAGAATTCATGTGTTTCAGTGAGGTTAGAAAGTCTAAAATTGAACCCAGTATTTGATGCAATAATTAGTTTAGTCAGGGATGATGGAAGAATAACAGAGATGGTTAAACACATATTTAGGTGCCTTTCTAATATGTATAAATCCTAATTTTATGTATTTTCTAAATTGATAATTGATTTTTCTCATTACTTAACCATGGCTTCTTTTTAAAGGACAATCTGAAGATTGAAAGGAAATGAACAAAACGAGCTTTGAGATAGATTCAGAGGTCTCTTTTGCTTTTTCAGATTTGTTATGGTCTAGATCAGAGGTCAGCAAATTACAGCCTACAGATCAAATCCAGCCTACTTTGTCTGGTTTGTTTATTTATTTTGGTCTGGTTCAGGAGCTAAGAATGGTTTTTATATTTTTAAATAGTTACATTTTAATGGTTATATAGACACCTACACCTACACCTACCTTCACTTTTGACTTCGCCTGCAGCACCTAAAACATTTACTATTTGGCCCTTTAAGAGAAAGTATGCTAGCCCTTGGTTTAGACAGTTTTTCTTTTTCTTAAAAAGAGAAATTTAAAGCTCTTGTGAAATGGTTATATCATTGGTAAGAGTGTAAGTGGATACTGAGTTTACAATGAGGCATTTTTGGCTCTTATCCACTTAGAATTTTCTGTCTGGAATCTGTTACTTGGGGTTTTATTTGTCATTAAAAGTTTGGCATCCTTTTTCATCCTTTCTCATGAAGGATGGACAGCCATTTCCTAGTAAACCAAACAAATATTATGTAAAATTTTATAAACATTAATTTAGATAGTTTCTCACAGACCAAAAAGGAGTTTGGTACTGACTGAGACAAAAAAACATTTTTTTCTCCTATATTCAATTTGTCATAAAAAGTTAAAACTGAAAGTATCTTGGACCAATGACTGAAGTAATCTTCCCTAGAGCAGAGGGTGGGGTGGGGAGGAGGAATCACTTTCAATTACAGTCCTCCAAACTTTTCCTCCCCTGCTCCCAGGCAGTAGTAAAGGCTCTTCCAGGGAGTATTACTCAGGGGTACCGGGATGGAAACCAAGGAACAGCTTTGATCCCCTCAGTGCAGAGAGCTGAACCATGTTCGTTAGCCCAGATACTAAATCACACCCAAGACAAGCTAGGATCCGCTAAAGGATGCTTAAACAAATAAAGAATCAAAATTAACATCCGGATTACCAACATTAGTCTAACAGTTTTTCCTTTGCAGGGGCATAATCCTTGAGGCAATTTTATTAAAAAAAAAAAGACCAATTTGATTTGTTTCATTTTCACCAGAAAAAAAAAATATGTTTTGGATAATTGGAATTTTATTATACTTTAAATAGATTAAGAATACTGTTCGAAGATACTTGAAGATAAATTAGTGAGTTAATAAATTATTTTTTTAAAGTAAAATAGAACAATAAGCACAATTTCACAGAGTTAAGTTCTGATTAATGGGATTTTTACATATTTTGGCCTTCTCTAGGGAAAATATGACCAATATAAACACATCTCTTGATGATTTAACTTTTTAAAATTTATGACACATTTCTTTATGAAATATAATTTTTCATTTCTGTATTTAACAATGGTCTAAATTGATAATGGCTAGACATACATTCTAAATCTGGTTAAATAACATAATGAATATTTCATCATTAACAGCCATCTTTTATTATGCTCTCAAAATTCTAAACATATTCATTGTCATAGCACATCCACTATCTTGCAGATGAGAAAGCATCATACGGGGATATGTATGTTGCTTTCATAAATTTACAAAGAAAGTGGAGTAAAAATAATCCTATTCTTAAGTTACACTGTTTAAAATCTTTTCTTGATGTCTGCCTTCTCTATAAATGTCTACACAGCAAAATAAAAATTATGAAGGTATTAGTAAGGTGAACCGAAAATTCAAATCCCAAAGTAACCTTTCATGCCTAGATTCTCATTGGATTCAACCACATAATCACCAAATCGAGACTTATCTTTATAGTATGTAGTAGATGTGCCCTGTGGATACCATAAACGGCCTACAGAACATGAAAGAAATGTTCAGTGATACAGATCCAGGGGAAAGAAAAGTTGCAATAAGGTGTTAATGTATAACCCCGGTCATTCTATGGACACAGATAGTTATAAGAAATCACTATCAGGTAACTGCATAATAAGGTCTTAGATTTGTAATGTGCTTAGGGGAAAAAAAAAAAAAAAACAGCACGAAAGCATCACCTATATGAGATAACAAAATGAAATCGGAAGTTTGGGAAATCAGAGTAAATAATAACAATGTGCTCCCATCTGCCCACCCAGGTAACACTTTCCTCCACCTCCACCAAAATGTGATAGTTCAACGGTTGCTCTAATATTAAAATCCATAAATATGGTTTTGGTGTAGCCAGTTAGTGATGGTCAGCTATACAACAAGTTAAATACAAATTTTACCAAAATGAAAGAGAAAAAAAGAGATAACTTTGTTAGATTGAAACGCTCAACCTGCCTGCAGAGATGCTAACCTGTAAGTCATTCCAACAGGTTTAACCTCTCAGGTGGGTGTGGTATTTCCATTCGTATCCCAAGTATTGGGCTCAAAGCTCTAGACTCAAGCTACAAAGTTCTCCTAGAATTGCCAGGCTTCACCAAAATAGAAAACATAAAAGGGGATTTTGGAAAATTAAAGAGAAAACATTCCAATATCAGTTTATTTCAGAATGAATAAATGCACTTGATTCATTGTTGCTCCAGAAATAGTCTCCTGTGTGTTTTAGCATACCAAAAACGTTTAACTATTATGTATCTGCAAGGTGTGTTCATCATAAACGAGCCAAGGTCTCCCGCTGGTTTCCAAGGCCTCTGGAAGCAGGAACCGCGAGGAGGCCTGTGTGGTCCCTCGGGTCCCTCTCCGCGTGGGAGCAGATCCGCCCGCAGAGCCTGGGAGCGCTGGCAGAGCGTTCCCACGCTCAGGCGGGGTCGGAAGGCCGCGGTGACCCCAAGGGGCTCCTTTCCGCAGCTCTCGCCCTCCCAGCCCCGCCCCGGCCGCCCCTCCTCTCCTGGTCCCGGCTCCCGAGCGTGGGAGCGCAGCGGCGGCGGGCGCGGCGGGCGGAGGCATCTCCGAGGATGCGCGCCGCGACCCCGGGGCGAGGCAGAGGCTGAGGAGAGGCGCCGAGAGCTGCGCCCCCGGGCCTCCCACGCAGGGCGCCGTCGCAGGGCCACAGCTAGAGCTGCTCGTCACTTACTTGATGTCTTCCCACACCTCGGGGCCGTAATTGCGGATCACCAGCAGCTCCAGGGCGTGATTCACAAACCCGTACTGCGGGGACAGGGAGAAACCCGAGCGTCAGGGAGCGGCTGTAGGTGGGAAAGGGTTGGGAGCGAGGCTGCCGCAGCTGCTGCCATCGCGCTCCTTTAACCTTTTACCCGCCCTGGGGCTCCGCTCCGTTAGGGGTACTCTGCACTAAAGGGGGTGGATCGTGGGGGCGCAACCCTTCCACCCGGGGCAGATTTACGCCGTCACCATCCGCCCCACCCCCACGCCTTCTTCTTACGCCCTCTCACCTGTCACGGCTCGGAGACAGGCTGGGCACAGGGGACAGCGCGGGGACGTGCACCCTGAGCCTCTCCCGCGGCCGGCGCTCAGCCCCCACACTGGCGGGCCGGCTGGAGCCGGGAAGACTCCGCGCCTCATCGGCACCTCTTCTTCCTGAGCTCAGGAAGCTGAGGTGTGGCGCGGCGAACCGATCGGCCCCGCCGCGACCCGCGGCGTTCCCACCTCCCCTGCCCGGACGCAGGCAAACAGCGAGGCTGCTCGCTCGGCCAGCGGAGCGCTCCCCGGGCCCCCGAGCCAAGCTCCCGCTGCGCGGCCGCTTCCCGCCGGCAGCCAGGCCTGGCCCAGGCCGCCGCGCGAGAGTCCGACCTGACCCGGCAGAGAGTACTCACCATGGTGTCTGCGCCCGGAGCCGGGGAGACAGTCCTTAAGCACAGGAACGGCCAAAGGGACCCAGGCAGCGGCTGCAGCGGCGACAGAGCAACCCGGCCGGGGCGGCAGTATAGAGCTGGAGCCAGCGCGGATCGGCCGCCCTGATTGCCACCTCTTCTCAGCCAATAGCGAGTCGAGCCGCAGGGGGCTGGTCGCGGCCTCCCAGTTCTCAACCAATCAGAAACAGAGGGGGGAATTCGGATGCTCTCAGTGCTGCTGCGTTGCAGTGCCTTCTCGCCCCCACCTGGTGACAAGGCCTTCGTTTGAGGCAGTAACAATGACCACGGAGAAGCCGCAGCTGTGCTGCTTGGGTGAATTCTGGGACGGAGAAATGCAGCTCTTGTAGTACCAGTGAACGTATTCTTACCCACAGATCTGCCCTCGGGGATGAAACAAACTAAGGGGAAGGGGTGTTGGTGTGAGTGTGTATGTGTGTGTTTTGCAGTGGACAAACCTTAAAAGGAATATCCCCTCCCCACCCTCGTCAGCATCCTCATGTTTGCTGTCATCTTACAGATAAACATTTCCTTTGTGGCTCGGTCCCACAACAGTTAATAGTAAACTGAAAGCTAATAATACTGAGACTAACACATTTTAGTTTCAGTCAATGAGACTAGTTGAGTGAACTACCTAAAATTTTCAGTAACATAATTTGGTGAGCATCACGTCAAAACCAGCTCTGCCCTTTACTAAACTATACAAGATCCAGCAATATTCTGTGCTCAATCCCAGAGGAGCACCTGACCATACGCCATGGCCAGGAACCATGATTCTAGGAGTTTTTAACTCTAGACCTGGTCCCTGTTGCAGTTTCTCAGAGATAACTGATGACTGGATGAGATTCAGAACAAAATGCACACACTTTTAATTTATTTACCCCCAGGCTACATTCTACCAGGGACTTATTTTAGTTAATGCTCTGAGTCCCGTCAAAGAGAAAAGGAGAGAGAACAACTTTCCATAGACTAAAGCTGTTTGTGCCTGAGGTGCGTGGATGCCTGTTGCCATAGTATAAGATCAAAAGTGAGGTTATCAGTCTCAAGTGGACCTGAGAAGCCAGATAGTATTCTAAGATGTGAATGTCATAGTTACTGTGAGAACAATCTCAATATGATTAGAGAGAGAATTTTAAAACAATAAAATTGTGCTGGCATCAGCACCCACAGACATATGTTGAAGGACAATTTATACAGAAATAACAATATAGCAAACAGTCAGAACTACAAATTATTTATACAAATGTCCATCAATGGTGGAATGATTAAATAAATTACAGTTTTCATATGACAAAACACCTTACTTTATACAACTATTAAAATACTAAGGCGCTATTTAATATTAACCATTAAAATGACATATTATTCTACACATCCATAAAAGAACACAAGGAAGACTAGATATATAATGATACAGAAAGATATTTTTAGGTAAACAAAAGACACGTGAATGTAATCATTCTCAATTTTTTAATGGTTGTATAGAGTAAGGTGCTATTTTGAGTAATAAAAACACACAGGCACATACACATTGCTGTAAGTGTACCCTCCTAGGCGGAAACACAGGAAAGTGTTGACATGTCTATTATCTGTAAGAACCAGTGGCTGGAGTGACAAAGACTTTTACTTTTTATAGTATAACATTCTGTATCTTTCAATTTTTTTTCTATATAAACGTAATAGTTTTTAACTTTTTTCCCCCCATATCTCTATCTGCCATGGACTTATGCTCTCTTTGTTTAGAGTGTGCAATGGTGCGATGCCACCTTAGACTTTATATAGGCAAAAGATAAGGAAAGAAAATTGCTCTCTGAGGCTGAAAATTGAGAAAAGTTCACCTGGGGAAAGTTATGAGAAGAAATGAAGCATGATAATTCCTGCCAATCTCTCTCTCCCTCTCTCTCTCTAGTTCAAACTTCCACCCTCATTGTTCCTTTTGTCCAATACCTTTTTGTACTACTTACTGTACTTTTTGTCCACACATATTTGCATTTGTAAATATACTCATTTGTTTTCTAATTGTCTTGTATTCTCTCTGAATCTAAAGAAAGTTCTGTTCACTAAACCTTTACTGACTTCTGTTTGGCCGACAAGATATTTCAAAGGTATGACATTCAGGGACAGAAGGGTTGCTTGCCAGCCATGGAGAAGCCCAAAAGGAGGTCACCATGCATCTGCAAACTCCCTACCCATTGTCGCCACTGCTGACCAAGTAGCCTAGGAATGGTTTCACAAAGCAGATTATGCTGGATTTGCAGAAACAGTACAGTGCATTCTTCTATGTATGTCCCAAGCTGAGAAGAATCAGTTGAAGAGGAAAAGAAGGATTTTAGAGCATCTTAGCCAGCCCTAAAGTCAACACTATCTGAAGATGAGTGTAATGAATGAAAAATAAATAAATAATAAGGCAGTATATGGCTTTCAGAAATGTCAGCTGAAGTGACTCACGTTTTCAGCTAATAAAAATAAATTAGTCTGGTAAGTTAAATATTAAAAGTTGTGTAATCATTGTTTTCCAGGCTTTTCCAGGTAAAGTGAAAATAACAACCCTTAGATTAAGGATAAAGGGAGTACAGTTTTGAGGGTGCTCTCAGGTCTATGCTTGTGTTTTTCAAAGTTTTGTGTTTTGCCACTTTTTTCCTATCATGGAATAAGGGTTTCCATTTTCGGATCATTTCACAGGACAGCATGTTCTTTAATCTCAACAATTCCTTATACAATGATTGCTTTATATTCATATGCTTGTTTAATCTGTATGGCTCAGAGCCCACTTATTATTTCTTCCTGAAGCTTCTAGGGCTAGTGTTGGGTTGTCACACAATAATCACACCTCTTGTTCATGATCTTTACTAATGCGGTCACTCAATACTTAAAGCAAGGAATTCAGAATGCTTATAAGCAAAGAGAAAAGTACATTCTAAATGACATGTTGTGTGATGTGGTTCTGGATCAATGGAAAGAAAAGAGATCCAATAACTCAGATTCCTAAAGAGGTGACATTCAGATTTCTTTTCAATTTGCAAATTAAGTTTTGTCACACAAAAAAGGTGTTATTGAATAATAAAAGAAGCACTTTGTAAAATTACTTTTCTACATAAAATTCTTTTAAATATTTATCTTGCCCTCAGAATTATAAACAGAAAAATTAGTCAAACTCTATAAGTAAATGGATATCTATATATTTATATATATGGATGTCTATATATCTATACCTATGTATCCATTTACTTATAGAGTTCAAGCCTATGTACACACATATGTAAATAGAAATAAATTAAAAGGGAATTAAAGATAATATTCAGTATTGATTTTATAATAATTAAAAGCATTAAGTTAAATCAACTCATTACTATATCTATACTGGGAATATATGGAATTAAATAAATATATGTTTTATTTCTGAGGAAAGCTTACAAAATCTAGATTGAGCACTAACATACTTCTGGAGTCAAATTGAATAAAATAAAAACTAATTGTTGTTCCCTTGGCCATAGCCCAAACTTACACATGGCTAGGAGGGATGATCTGATTTTTTAAAAAATAAGGATAGATCTACCATGATTGATTATGTCAAAGATTAATCCACTTTGAGCACTGAAAGGTATTTAAGAGGAAACTTCTTTATGTACTTGTTGGGGAACGATGAAAATTAAAAATTTTTGCCTAGAAGTAATAGTCCTCAGAAACCCTGGAGGATTTTAAGATTCCCATCAATACTTTGTTATTCCCAGTGGCAATCAGAATCTAACATTTTAGCTATAATGTGTCTATTTCAAAAGCAGTCCATAATTCTCTAGAGCCTCGAGATACCATATTAGAATATTGCTCTTCTCTAGTCTATGTTCAACTACTTACTGAGAATTACAGATATGAAAGGAAATAGGAGAGAATGAGAGCCACTCATTCAAGTACTTGGTTACTTCTCTTGTATCTTTTTTTGATTGGAGCAACAAATAAGAGAAGAAAGTTAGCTATAGGGACAGATTGCGCAGTAGTTGATTCTTAGACTGCCTGGTTTTCACCATTTAGTTAAGAAGCGACATGGAGCAAGTTACTTAATTTACTTAAACTGCAGTTTCCTTACTTGCAAAAAGTGAAAAATAACAGGTCAATATGCTCTCATGTTAAGAAAGTTGAAAATACTGCTGACCTCAGGTTCCTTGTGGGCAACAAATGTTTTAATGCAAGTGCGATGTTTAAACAGTGAGTGGTGAACATTAAATACTGAGAACTGTTAGCTGATATTATTTTCGAGGTTGTTGTTGTTGCTGTGTTTGAAATCAACAATTAATGAGACTAAACCTCTTTTGTACACTGTATAGAAATGTAACGTGTTCCCTGGCACTGAATGCGTAGTAAAAAGAGCTGAAACATGTCAAACTAAAAGATCTAGACCAGCCTTGTCAGTTACTTGCTCAGCAAGTCAACCTGTCTGAGCTTGGAATTTCCCAATTTATAATGGTGGTAACTCTGCTTGGCCCATCTTCCTCAACTAAAATATTATGAGGATCAAATGAGGCAATATGTTTGTAAGCTTCTCATAAACTTTAAAGAACTACACAACTCTGTTACTGATTGTATGCAATTAGTAAGCGAATAAGCCAAGGACTCACGGGTGAAACTAGTGCAAATCTGCTAGAAAATCTTTTGTCTATATCTACAGATTACTGCTTTTTCTTTTTGTTGAATATAAAATACAAACCTAACTACATTCATAATATACAACTATCTTATGATTTTTCTAACAGATATAATAAGTAAAAATAATGAAAAGGAGGTAAATTGTTGGTCTGTTTCCACAGAGCATGTGCTTTTTTTTTCTGAATGGGTACTTTATCAGCAACATAAAAAGTTGAAATTAGCCTGTGTTAATTTAATAAAATCTTACTGACTTTTGTTGACATTTGAAGCAAAAGGATTGCATTGAATGTACCCATTGTATGGTAATAAAATATCATTTAGGATGTATTTTGAAGGATCTTAATGATTTCCAGTATCTCCACATGACAGTCCTCCCATGTGACAAGGAGCATCAAGCTGAAATACAGAAACAAAAAGTCCTGAACTGGTTTAGCCAGATTCAAAGAGCCATTCACGATGCTTCACTTGAGAAGCATCAATAAATATTCTACGGAAAAGATTCCAGTGTAAAATAGTATTTGTTCCAGTAGAATGATTCCAATGCTTTTTAGTATACTTTCCTGGATTAAACTTAGGCCCATTATCCAAAGTGAGGCACCACAAGAGCAGAAGAACGGGATCCATTTGTACTCGCCATCAAATTGGTACTAACTGATCAACACTAGGTTGATCACATGGCAGAAATACTCTCTAGGGATTGGGGGGTTGGGGGGCAAATCTACAACTAAAGGACACGGGGAGCCCTAAAGGGAGGGAAGGGCATGCCTTTAACCCGCATTTGGGTGAGGCAAAGACATAAAGTGTAACTATAATGTTTGTACCCTCAAAAAAAAAAAAAAAAGATATCTCATCTCTAAATAACCTTTGCAGGTTACGAAGTGCTTTCATATACGTTACCCCCTCTGGTTTTCTACAAGCCAGATAGCATTTTGTTCCTTTTGCAGATGAGGACCTATGGCCTAGAGGAGTTAGGAGCTCAAACATTAATCAGGGTCATTGTTTGACTCATTGGCCCATTGTAGTTCATGGATACCAAACCTATAGCTCTTTCTTTATGATATTATTCTTTTCCTTCATGTGCTATGGGAATTAACAGTTGGTGTTTGTTTATTATAAGATCTAGTAGAGTGGAAAAAAATCAGAACAGTATCTGCAACTTAATAACTATATAAATTGGGAGATTTCACATTATTTTCCTAAACATCACTTTTCTTGTTTATAAAACAAAGGTGCTGTAAGTAGTAACTTCTATACCTTCTGTAGGGTTTTTGGTAAGGATCAAATAAGTTAACATAAATGAGAGCATTTTATATGCAGTGCAATACGATGCATATTTGATTTGCTATCTTTATTATTTGATTCTCTATTTCAGTTATATGAATTCTAAACATTCTTCAAGTGAGAAAATACCATGAAGGAGATAAGAGATTGGTATTCCTAAGACACATGACTGAGCCTCTCTAAAACTTAGTTTCCTCTTCTGAAAATAAGACAATTGTAGAAATTAAAGGTGGATATTTTATATTAAAGGACATTTTAGGGTGATTGACACATAATAAACACTCATCAAATGCGAGCTTTATAATTCATTTAAGCATCATGTTTATAAGAGTGTAAACAATCCATTTGCACAAATGCTGTGTTTAGTTAAGATAACTTGTTTGAATCTTATACTCGAATTATAGAGAATATAAGCTGTGGTTTTCTGAGCCCTTCCTTTGATATCACTCCAGCCCCACAGACAGGAACAAAAGTTATCAAAACAAAGCAGCCCCAGATGGATTCTATTCTAATACTTTAAATGAATGAAAATCAACCATGGGTATATTTTTATGTTCTATTTACCAAAATAATGTGCATTCAGTTTATTGAACTGCTCTCATTTCTTTGTTCTTTGTACTCTGTTATCTTCATTTTCATCCTTGCCAAGAAACCAATAAAAAAGTCCACAAATAATTGACCATAATTTCCAAGGCTACTCAGACTGACTTTTTTGGCCTGCAATGGAAGTCTGTGGTTTCTTCAGTCAGAGCCTAGGTAAAGCTGATTTTAGTGAAGCCAAGGGTTTTCTCAAGTGGAAAAAAAAATGGTAAGTGGAGTAAACTGAATTAGTGAGTCCTAAGCTTTGATCTGGATCTTCCTACATATGTGACATTAGGAATGCTATAGTGGAGAGAACAATGCCCCCTCCACCACTCCTCAACAAGATGTCCACATCCTAATCCCCACAGTCTGTGAATATGTCACCCTACATAACAAAAGGAACTTTGCATATGTGATTAAGTCAGGGATATTGATATGGAGAGATTATCCTGAATATCTGAGTGGGCCTGATTTAATCCCAAAGTCCTTATAAGACACCAACAGGAGTGTTAAGTTAGAGAAGCAGATGGGATGATGAAAACAGAGGTCAAATGTTGTGAGGAAGAGACCATGAGCCAAGAAATGCAGATAGCCTCTGGATGCTGGGAAAGGTAAGGAAATGGATTGTCTCCTTAGGACCTCCAGAAGGAAAGCAGCCCTGCTGACCTTGATTTTAGGACTTCTGACCTCCAGAACTATAAGATAAAAAATGTATGTTGTTTTAAGCCACTAAGATTATGATAATTTGTTACAGCAGCAATAGGACACTAATACAGTATGCCAATTATCTTTTCTGAACCAAATTCTGAGAACTCTTAGAGATCTTGGTATGGACTACATGTTTGTGTCCTTCTAAAGCTAATGTGTTGAAGCCCTAACCTCCAATGTGATGGTGTTTTGGGCCTTTGGGAGGTAATTCATTTTAGATGAAGACATTAAGGTGGGGCCTCCCAGATGGGATTAATATCCTTGTAAGAAAAGAAGGAAAGACCATAGCCTCCTCTTCACCATGTGAAGCATGGTGAAGACATGTCATCTACAAGTCAGGAAGAGCACCCTCACCAAGAACTGAATCTTCCAGCACCTTGATCTTGGACTTTCAGATTTCAGAACTGTAAGCAATAAATGTCTGTTGTTTAAGTCACTCAATCTCTACTATTTTGTTATAGCTAAGCTGAGCTGATCAAGGCAAACTTACAAGTTACATTTCTGTGTTAATCTTTCAGAGATGTCAATAATAGTAGAAAGTGTTCCACTCTACTTCCACATATATCCTATTACTGTATGCGTCAATGTCCTATTCTCCTGTTGGCCATGTGGTGTTTCACTGATGAAATGACCATACTGATGTAGCTTATATATAAGATAGGAATCCCGTCTCAGCGAACTACAACCTTCTTTGAAAGAAGGTATGTTTCTCTAGGAATAATTGTTAGGTAAATTGTTAATCTCTCCATCAGCCAAAGTTCTTTCCTGCAAGCAACAGAAACCAACTATATCTGACTTAAAGGAAAAACAAACATGAATATTTGGTATCTCATGAAATCATAAAGAAGCCTAAAAAAATGGTGAGAGAAACACAAACTATGTGTAAATTCTACTCATTTCCTCCATGAAAAGTGATGCAAAATTAATTAATTTGGATCAGTTTGTGCTTCATATATTATATAAGTATGAAGATTGTGGGGGTCACTTTTTACAGGGAAATAGCATTATTTAATAGTTGTTTTTAATTTGGGGAGTTAAAAAAGTATCTTTGCTCTTTGTGCTTCTAGGTGCATTACATAGTCTAAAGTTGTGTTCTCACAGCCAAAGACTTCCTTCTACCACCACCAAGATCCTTGGTCTGTTTCCAAATGCTAATCTAGTTTTCCATGTTTTCATTACATTTGGACATCAGGAATGTGTAGCAGTAAGTAGTTCATCCTGGGAGTTGAGAATGAGGTTTGAGAAAAAGCCAGCGGTGAAGCCAGAAGGCTGGGAAAGAGGAGGGGAGCAGCATATGGAACTGTTCATCTCTGGGGCAGGGAAAAAACATCCAGAGAAGATGAGTCACACTGCAGTTATAAGCCTGTGAATGAAGATCAATACTGTGATTTATCATAAATTGCACAGAAGATACTGCTTACAATTGAATATAAATGTAGTAAAACAACTATAAGCCAATCACTTAGCTTTTTAAGATCCCAGCTCTACCATTCATCTTCTGATACTCATCTTCTGGCTTAGCTACTATTCGCTGGCACAGATTCATAGTAAGAATCCTTTATCCTTAGTCCCAAATGTAACTGGTATTTTAGGTTTTATCTCTCTCTTCTACTCTTGCCTCATGGATAACACCGCCTAACCTATTGTGCCTAGGAGAGACAGGAGGAAGCAGGAGAAAAGGGACCCACACATTGAAATTATTTAATGAGATCTGTGATCTAATTTCTTAGTGAAATCATCTGATTTTAAAATTTTAGCATGCTGTCCTAACTTTATCCTACTTGGAAGCTAATGAATTAGCTTGCTGCATTTTCATGGATGCTGGCAGAAGACACAAAATTTCTAGGTCAGTAAGTAAGGACTGTATTACTCACAGCAATAGCAATAGCCAGAGTAGCCAGTTTCCTGAGTCCTGACTCCCATAAGATGACACCAAGAGGGCCTGGTGACATCTGTGCATGTAGTAGACTGCATCATAAGAGAGGAACTCTGAACTTAGAGGACATAAATATTTTATATTGGACACTAAGCACACCTTCCCTTTGCTCCTGAGGAAGATACTATCTCTATCTTTTAAGGCAATTTGCTCTACAAGCATCCCTGAAAAGCTAGTGCAGAACAAAGGCGGTCTCTGATTATAAGACAATCACAAACATCAGAGATTGCCTCCTAACAACACAGACCCCTAGTTTCTACACCATCTTGTCTTCTGGAGAAATTCCCCTTGGACACCTCACTCCATCAGCACTCTGATTAACCTGATCAAAAGACCTGGGACTAAATCTGTTCAATTGGCTCATACAGCATTTAATTACAGTTGCAATCAATAGGACTCCAAGCAGCAAGATGAGGCCAACCTGCAATATTGACCTCAATCATGCTCTGTGCCCTGGGTTCTGAACCCAACCAGCAGAATAAACCCCATAACATAACACCAGCAGGTCTACCTTAGAAAGTCAATTACTTTTCTCCTCAAGTTTCTCTAGTGATCTTTCCCCTGGTCAGAAGCATTACTCCAGGTACAGCAGGGTATATGAGCAATTATTAGGTCATTAAATATGAAATGTCTGATTTTGAATCAAAAGTGTAGTTTATTATATCTCAGACAAAAAGCAGTACAATTAATCAAAGTATGCACCTAAACTATTCAAACAGTTTTGCCATCTTAATGGCAGCTCATTTATGCCAGCAGCAAAGAAGCCTGGAGAGTGAGTGGCAATAACATTGTGAAAGGCATTTTCCACAGCTTGTTGAGAATTGAATACTTTTCCTTGTAAGAAGTGGTCCAAAGCCTGGAAGAAGTGGTAGTCATTTGGTGCAAGTTGTAGTGAATATGGTTGATGACAGAGAGTTTCCACGTCCAGCTTCTGTAGTATGAGCAATGTTGTTTTTTGTGACATGTGGTCTTACAAGAGGATTGGCCTGTCTCTATTGACCAATCTCGGCTGTTCAATCACAAGCATCCTCATCATCTTATCCCATTGGTTGCAGTAGATATCCACTATAATGGATTGACCAGGTTTCATGAATAATACCAGCGCTGGACCACAAAACAGACACCATTAGCTGCTTTTGACAAGTATCGGTTTGGGACTGTGTTTCATCACTTCATTTTTCTCCAGCCATCGTGCCAAGCACTTGCAATTGTCAAAAAGAATCTATTTTCATCACACGTAACAATACTGTATAGAAATGGTTCTCTTTTATGTCATGACAGCAAAGAAGGGCAAGTTTCGAGATAATCTCTTCTGAGGCTCATTTAATTCATGCGTTAACCATCTATCCAGCTTCTTTACCTTGCCCATTTGTTTCAAATGGTCCAATATTGTTGGAATAGTAACATCAAACCTTGCTGCTAATTCACACGTAGATTGAGATGGATTCATTTCCACTACAGCTTTCAGCTCATCCACCTTGGTCTCAGGTTGCCCACATGGCTCATTTGCAAGATTAACATTACCACAATGGAGCTTCTCAAACCATCCATGTACTACGAGTTCATTACCCACATCCTTCCTAAACACTTCATTGATGTTTTGAGCTGTCTGCACTGCATTGGTTCCACCACGGAGCTTACATTCAAAAATAACATGAATTTTTTACTTATTTATGGTTTCAAAAAAATTGCTCTAAAAAACTGTGAAAAATAATCACAAACCAAACCATGTGTTTGAAAGACTGAGGATGTACCTTCACAATAAAAATAAAACAAGAAGTGTCAAAGTGAAATGTCAGAGATATCGAGTGTCAAACTTAGGACTTAAGGAAATCAGACATTTCATACTTAATAACCTAAATATACAGACTCTACCTGTAAGAAGAAAGTCTAGATTAATTTTATTAATACTGTCTTTCATAAGGACCCTGGTCAGTCAATCTGAGCTGAATTTTTTTGAAGGTCAAGATGGTGTCTTTGATCACTTCAACTAAAGTCAGGAAAATTTTATAACATCCTTTTAACTGTATGACTCCCATTGCAGGGAGAACTGCTTGCATTACATGCATAAATGACCAATCAGCCCTCAAGGAAGCTTCCCTCAGTAATCAAGGATGGCCTCACTTTGGAGAGATGTTCATAGTCTTCTGCAGGCATCATGATCCTGAAAGACACTTGAAGATCTTTTATTCCTCTCATGATGGTTAATATTATATGTCAACTTGAATCAGCCACCAAGTGCCCAGATTAAACATTATTTCTCGGTGTGCCTGTGAGGGTGTTTCTGGATGAGATTAGCATTGAATCAGTGGACTCAGTAAAGTAGATTGCCCTCCCAAGTGTGGGTGGGCCTCACCCATCTATTTGAAGGCTTAAATAGAACAAAAGATAGAGGAAGGAGGAATTCAGCCCCTTTTTCTCCCTCAGTGTCTTAGCTAGAACTTAACTTCTCATCTCCTTATTTCCTGACCTTGGGGTGGGATTTATACAGTCAGCTCCCCTGATACTCAGGCCTTCAGAACTATACCTTAGCTTTCTTGAGTCTCCAGCTTGCAGATAGCAGATTGTGGTACTTCTCAGCCTTCAAAATTGTGTGAGCCAATTCCTCATTTATATATATACATATATATATATGAAGAAAATATACATATATGAAATATATGAATAGTTCTGTTTTTCTGGAGAACCTTGACTAATATAGATTTTAATACCAAGGTTGGTTCTAGAGTAACATAATATTAAAGATGAGTTTTCTGAATTCATTCTGGGATTTTTGGAATTGGCTCTCTAATCCTGTTAAATTTAAAGATGCTAGGGACTCTATTTCCAGTTGTTAAGAGAGTACTGATAGTCAGTGGCATGCTCTGGCAATAGAGATATGTGAAGTATCTGTACTGGATACTCCTAATCAACCACTTACAAGAAGTAAGGAGCTGGATGACTTTGTATATACTTTTGACTATTTTTGGAAAATTTATCCATGTAATGACACAGATTGGTTGTTCCTAATGTCATTGGGCAAAGTTGTACAAGAAAAGAAGGAGCTCAGTGATTCAAATTCCCAGCCACATAAATAACCAGAGAGTATCTATGTGTACCCTGAAAAAGACCGTATCTCCTATAGCCACAGAACTGAAACTGCTGAAAATTAAGCACAAAATCTCATTCTGTGACTGGCTGAGTTACAATACAGGTTGAGTTCCCAGACTCACAGGGAATCTGTTGTTATAGTGAGGGCATTGATTGGGGAAGAATGAGATCCTATAAGTTAAGAGAACAACACGTGCAAAGACCCTGCTGAAGCCAGGGCCATTGAGCCCCTAAATTCTGACGAGTCTTCTTTGCCAAGGGAAGAGCTCTCCTTACCCACAGTGAAAGCAGCCTCCTCAACCCCAGCAGAACTGATCCTCTGCCGCTGGCAAAAGTGACTGCCCAACCCTCAGTGGCAGTGGTATCCCCACCTCCAGTTGTATTGGCCTTTCCATCCCCATCTGAGGGGTTAATCCTGCATTACCTGAGGGAGTGGTAATGGACTCCCCTAAGGTGTTGCTATGCAAGACAATTCTGAATCTTCTCAGGACCCACCCCTACTATTCCTTTTTCCTTGTAGAACTATAACTAGACTCAAGTCCCAGTGGGCCCCTAAAGGTGAGGTACAATGTGTGACCCATGGAGAGGTGCATCAAACTCCAAAAGAACCACTTGAGTTTCCTAATTTATACAGACAGAGTCCAGGGAACATGTGGGATAATAGATCCTTAAGGGTGTGGAATGATGGTGAAAGGAGCATAAGGTTGGATTAGGCCAATTTTATTGACATGTGCTCACTAAGCAGATTCTGCATTCAGTGTTGCAGCCAAGGGAGTAAGAAAGGGCTCTAAGAATTTCTTTGATCATGGCCCAATAGGTGGCTCAGAGAGAGTGAATTGGAAATGTCAGACCTGCCTGGGTTTAATGTAGAGGAAGGGATTCAAAGGCTTGGGGAGAATGCAATGTTAGAATATTTTTGTCATTTAAGATCTACTCACCCACACTGGGAGCATCCAGAAGGTATACCTTTCACCAATTCTGTGAGAAATAAATTTGTGAGTGAACTCTGCCATCCTTGAAGAGCTCCCCTCTGGAATGGCTGTTTTCTGTGGGCCAGAACTGACAGTGGGATCTACAGTCATTACATTGAGAAATCTAATGCAATGAGAGTAATAGGATGTGGGGTGACAGGGAACAAATAGCAGCACTCAACCATCAAAGGTAAAGTGGACATGGTTACCTTGGTGGACAACAGAGGAAAAGCAATGAGCAGCATAGTCTGACTCAAGTAGACCTATGACATGGTGTTCATAAAAATGAGAGAGATAGTAAGCCTACTAAATTCTTACTTGACTTGTATAAGCAGAAAAATTCCAAGTCAAGTAAACAAAATTTTAAGTTGAATCCTAAAAACAAAGATTCATGGCCCCTCAATCATTTCCCAGAATCAAGCCAATTTACAGACCCAGAATTCCTTGAATGAGAGGAAATCTGGGTCCCCTTGAAGATGATCCCCACTACACTACTGAAAATGTGTATTGTTAATGTTTCTCCCATCCTTCACCAAAGGCACCTCCAGCTTTTCACCAGGATAATCATGCATTGGGGAAAGAGAAATAATCAGAGTTTCTGGGGACTACTGGATACTGGCTCTGAACAGATATTGATTTCAGGAGACCCAGTGGCCCTCCAGTCAGAGTAGGGCCTTATGGAGGTCAGGTGATCAATGGAGTTTTAGCTCAGGTCTGATTCACAAAGGGTCCAGTTGGTCCCAGAACCCATCCTGTGGTTGTTTGCCCAGTTCCAGAATGCATAACTGCTATAGACATATTAGCAGCTGGCAGAATCCTTACATTGGCTCCCTGACCTATGGAATGAGGGCTTGGTGAGAAAGGCTATTAGAACTGCTTTTACCTAGGAGAATAGTAAACCAAAAGCAAAATTGCATTCCTGGAAGGATTACAGAGATTAGTGCCACCATCAGGAAGAAAGATGGGTGGCGACTGCCACCACATCACCATTCAGCTTTCCTACTTATTTGGCCATTTGACAGATGGCTCTTGGAGAATGCCAGCGGATAACTTTAAGATTAACTAGGTGGTGACTCCAATTCCACTGCTGTACCAGATGTGGTTTTAATGCTTGAGCAAATTAACACATCTGCCGGTAGCTGGTAGGCAGCTACTGTTCTGACAAATGCCTTTTTCTCTATACCTGTCCATAAGGCCACCAGAAGGAGTTTGCTTTCAGCTAGCAAGGCAACAATATATTTTCACTATCCTATCTCAGGGGTATATTAACTCTCCAGCCCTATAGCATAATTTAGTTCCCAGAGATCTTGATCACCTTTCCTTTCCATGAATATCACCCAGGCCCATTACATTGAGGTCATTATGTTGATTGGACCTAGTGAGCAAAAAGTAGCAACTACTCTAGACTTATTAGTAAGACATTTTTGTATCAGTGGTTGGTAAATAAATTGGACTAAAATTCAAGGGCTTTCTACCTCAGTAAACTTTCCAGGAGTCCAATAGAGTGGGGTATACCAAGATATCCCTTCTAAGGTGAAGGATAAGTTGTTGCATATGACCCCTTATACAACCAAGAAAGAGGCACAATGTCTAGCAGGCCTATTTGGATTTTGGAAGCAACATATTTGGGTAACTCCAGCCCATTTACCCAGTGACCCAGAAAGCCTGTAGTTTTGAGTGGATCCCAGAACAAGAGAAGACACTGAACCAGGTTCAGGCTACTGTGCAAGCTGTTCTGCCACTTGGGCCATATGATCCAGCCAGTATCCTTAGAGAACAGGCTCTTAGCATGGGCATTTACATGAGTGACGCAAACAGTTCTGTCAGCAATTGCACTTTATTTCCATAGTTCATGGCCCCCAAAAGTGTGCCTTTAATCTGCTAATATGTGGTTTTCCAAGTAGCAGACTGAACAGCTAGGACATTGGCAACAACCCAAGAATAAGTAAAAATATAACAGGACACCATTGGATTTCAGGTTAGCTGAATTGTCAGTGAAAGAGGAACAGCCATGGAGAAAACCTCTGTGAATCGAGGGTCCCGTTGAGCTAGTAGCTTTGCCTTAAGTGGCAGAGTGAGCAGTAAAGTTTCTCCCTGAGTGACAGCTGATGCTTTTTCACGTAAAACTGAGATGCTGCTGGCCCTAGGCTAGTTGCATTTGTGAATATACCGTTTCCATTTACCAAGTAAGGATTGTGGAGCCCACCTTCCCACCTTGCTGATCAGTGAATCTGAGTCGACTCACCCTAAAATGAAAATATCAGGCTGCAGAGTGACAAGGCTTTCGTGAGTTAGGTATTCAGTTTTGACAGGAGCCTGGTGGCAAGCTAAGGAAGCTTTATAATTGGGGTTATTTCATAGCTATGTCAAGGAGGTGGCAAGTCAAAACCTCAATAGTGACCTCTGGGTAAAGGGTGACTCCCTTCACCAGAGGCTCCTATCACCAAAATTATCAGACATGGAGACTTGTAGCTCAAACAGGTGTTGGGGCTCCACAGGTAGTAGCACTTATCTCCTTGCTGTTCTTATTGGTCAGGAGAATTCCTTCTGGCACTTTCTGAACAAGGAAGTATGAGCGCATAGCACATCAACCACTAATGTGCATTCGGATATAGGTATGAAAAAAATGATACATTGAATTGGCCCCAAGGACTCCAACACAAGGTCACATTTGCTTCCCTTCCCTACTATGATTCTTGCCCAGACTCCATTAATTGAATTTGTATACCCCATCCCAACAAGGGACCAGGTAGGATGTGACCTGGGTGTCAGTATCCAATAGAAACATAACATTTCGATTCCCTCCCCTCCCCAAAACCTCCACCCCCTGTCATACTTGGGCAGTTGTTTGTCACCTCTGATTCCCCTTGGGGACAGGGAGATATTGGCCTCATCCCTAATAATCTTTCTCCTTAAAGCATCTGAGATCAGATAGAGAGAGAAGGATGGATCAAGGGATGAGAGGGAGAGAGTGGCTCCATACTAGCAAAGGAAGAATATTTACTTTTAGTTTGGAGCACATGGAGGCTGCTCTTTGCTCAACCAAATGAACTTGCAATGTATTTGACCTGCTCAACATCTGTGGCAGGTGGCGGAGCCCTCATTACTGACACCATCTATTCAGCTTTGGGGGTCCCTTGACTGAGCAACCACAGCAGCCTTGTATTCCAATTGTAACTGATATGGGATTGACTGGCACAGGGCCAATTTTTATGAAAGGAGTCTGAAGCATCTGCTGCTTTTTTACCAAGAAAATAAGCTTAATTTCTTGTCCAGTTTAAGTGTAGGGGCCAGGGGAGTTTTCCAAAGCTGTAGGTTTAACCTCAAGAATTTATCTACAATTTTAGTCTCTCTTTCTCCAGTGAGTCACTTTCATCAGCATTATTAACCCAATTCAGGGCATTAAAAGCCCAAAGATTAGTCAATGGCTGTATTAGTTTGCTAGGGCTGCTGTGTTAAAGCATCACAAACTGGGTGGCTTAAACAACAGACATTTATTGTCTCCCAGTTCTGGACACTAGAAGTCCAAGATCAAGGTGTCATCAGCGTTGGTTGCATCTGGGGGCTGTGTGTTCCATGCCTCTCACCTACTGTCTGGGGGTTTACTGGAAATCCTTGCTATTCCTGGGCATGTACAAGCATTTCCCCAATCACTGCCTTCCTCTTCACGTGGCATCCTCTCTGTGTGTCTGTGTTCTAATTTCCCCTTTGTATGAAGACACCAAGGGCCCAGCCTGCTCCAGTATGACCTCATCTTAACTTTCCTAATTATATCTTCCCTGACTCTCTTCCACTTAAGGACACACTCTGAGGTACTGGAAGCTAGGACTTCACCATCTGGACTTTGTGGGGACACAAGTTAACCAATAACAATGCCTTATCTGTGCTTTCCCGTAGGAGTTTGTCTGTCTCAGGGAAATCTCCTCCAAAGGGCCGAAGCTCTCTATTGGAGCCAAGACCTACTGAAAAAAATCTCTGACACTTTTTATTATCATCTGTGAAAGAATCCAAGGTAGGCATGAAAGACTGCAGGAAGGGATAAGCCCTGACACTGCCCAGCTGTTGACATTCTTCCTTAACAAGTGTTAGGCATCTAGTGCTCTCATCTCTCAAATGAACAGCCAAATTTTAATAATTTACCTAATTTTTCTGCTCATAGTAACCACAGATTTCCTGCTTTACATTCAGTGTTGGGCAAAGGATATAAAATTTCAGTTAGACAGAAGAAATAAGTACAGGAAATCTACTGTATAATATAGTGAACATAGTTAATGTATTGTATATTTGAAAATTGCTGCCAGCATAGATTGTAAACATTCTCACCATAAAGAAATAAGTGTGTGAGATAATGGATATGTTAATAAGCTTAATTTAGCCTTTCCATAATGTATACACATATCAAAACATCATGTTGTACACAAATGTGTACAATTTTTATTCATCAGCTTTTAAAACTATTAATTAATTTTTAAAACTTGTGTATCTCTAACGATTGTCTGAAGAAGGTCAGAGCCTCTTTCTAGCTCTCTATGGCTCTTCGTGCCCATGATGACAATGGAGTAGACTTAGAACTGACAGCCCCATCGGAGAGAAAGTCTGCTCACCCGGAGAAGCGTTAACAGCCACCCAGCTACTGCCCAGGCCTGCCTTTGAATCTACTTTCTGACACGTGACATGGAACTCTTAATTTTTGATCACTAACAGACAATAAAATAGAGGACCATTTGTCACTCTGTTGAATATACAATTTGGACACCACATTTGCTACTGTTTCCTGTGGACTTTTCCCTCAAATACCACTAAACAGCCCACAATATCCTCATCTTTCCTCTTCCAGAGAGCCATTTTTTGTCAGAATCCCATCCTCATTGCCAAAACTGTCAATAACTCTCAAGGGTCTGAGATTTTACTCTATCTGCAAGTTAACAAGTTAGACTGCTTCCGTTTCATGGATGCCACAGGAAGACACGAGAGTTGTGGGTCAGTGACAAAGAACTTCAGTAACTCACAACTATAGCACCTGACAGAGGGTATCAGCATTCTTGCACTGGTTTGCTAGGCCCACATTTCCACAGGGCAATGTGAAGAGAAACAAGCTACACCTGTACACACCTTGCGTTGCATTCCAGAAGAGAAACCCTGAGTTTAGGAACATAAATCTTTTATAATGGGCAGCAAGCATGCCTACCCTTTGTTTTAGAGAGAGACATCTCTATCTTCTAAGGCTGCTTGCTATACAAACCTCCTTGCAAAGACAGTGTAGAAAAAAGGCAATTGATACCCCTGTTTCTCTACAAAACGTGAGGGATTGAAGGAAAATTATCTCCTGACAGAATACGTTGGAGACAAATTTACCCCCAACCTTGTACTAACAGCCCATATACTTGGATAAGCCAAGTCCAGTTTATTTCTAAATGTAGAGTTTTTTAAAATTTTGATTTTGTATGCAATTAAAAAACAAATTTTCAAGTTTAGTTTTTTGTAAATAAAAAAATTAAAATTTTATTTTTAAATTTAATTTTTATTTTATGTATGATATAAGTTTTATTGGAAATAGGACCTTTACATACCTAAGGAAATGTATTTTGGTTATATTATTACCTTACTTAACAATAACTTTTTGAAAGGGGAATTTGGATACATTGATCTGTACACAGCAAATCCCTGACATAATGGTTGTTATAATCCTGTTTTCCACATTGTTGTGTTAGAGGTTTCCTCTCTCTGTAGCAGCAAGACCTACATCAGAAAAAATGTTTTTGTATAACTTGGAACAATATTGTTTTTACTTTATTGAATGGTTCATTTCTCTTTTTAAACAGAACTCATTTTAAATTTTAAGTAGATTTTTATTTAAACACTTTTTTACAATATTTATGTGGCAGCAATATCTAACAAGTTTCTGAGACATGAGGTAACATTTTGATAGACTTTGCAACTCTGCCAGAAGCAGAACTCAAAATAAATGTGTTATTTGAAGCAATCATGAAAGAGTGTTGTTAGCACTAAGAACGTTTCAATGCAGGGTCCAATGGCTATCTTTCTATAGACTAAAAATGAAATGAATTGCTTAGAAAAAAATTGAGATACTTATAGCAATACACATTTATTAAAAGCTGAAGAAAAATATGTTGAGAGAGATATTAAATACTTGCCAAAAGGAAAACTTTAGTTGACTGTACGTGAAATCCCATGAATACATCCACATAGTAGGACCAAAAAACTAACTTGCTTTGTTCCTAAAAAGTCAATAGTGGTCTCATCTAAAAATGGTCACAGACTTCCGACAGTTATTCATTTTTTTTTATCATTTCAAACATTATTTACTATTTTCCCTTCTAGACAATAAGTTCTTAGTCAACATTTATTATTTTGTCCCCTCTAGACAATAAGGGTCTATGGTATCTCACTGGGGTGATCTAGGAGTGGATTTCAGGGAGTTTGCAAACCTCTGGAAGTATATATGTCTTGTGGCATAAGGGCATATGCACACTTTTAGAGGGATGATGGTCTGTATCTTTTATTTTTTATTCAGTTCTCTAAGTGATATGTGAGTCAAGAAAAGTGAAGACCCATTGGCTGGTTATAGCAGTTTACAAAGTAAAATATGAAGATGATTCACTTGGGTAGGTGAAAGAAAATACCAGAATTTCTAGTTATATTCATGCTTATTTAGAAAAGAAAATAAGCTGTACTAATATGTAATGTATCGATTGAGAGCAGCATATCTCAGTATACGGAGTTGGTGTGCTAAAATATTTTACTAATAGTGTGAAGTAATCCAAAAGGTTGGAGAACACGGCTCCCGATCAGTCAATGTCAAGTTCTCAGATTTTTCAGGGCATCTTTAATTTACATGCGGAAGGAGGCGAAGGAACAGTAAATTCTCAAATGCTAATATATTTTCATTCAGTTCAATTCTATAAGGTACAATTTATTCAGGGATGAAGGCCACTCATTGTGATCAAACAGTGCCCCAGCATCACTGGGCCTCCCTATTTCTAAAGGCACAAATTCCGTGACGACTGTCACCATAACTTTCCAAAGAGCTTCAGTTTTTCTGCTCTTATTCCGGATGTACAATACTTAACACAACGGACTATCCAACTTCTATAATAGCATTTTTCTTTTGCTTTGTTTTGTTTTAGCTTTCTCTGAAACTGCCTTATAGTTCTTTCCTCAATACAGATGGGTTTGGCAGCATTTCAAACAAATATCTGAGCAGATACTTTAAGATTTGGGCATTATGCAAAGTCATTTTCTGCCAAGCAATTTTCTTCACACTCTGGAAGGCTCATTTGTGATTTAATTTTCTCACATTACATACTTGAAAAAATTTAAAAACTTAATAGGCAGCCACGATCTTATCTCAAATCTTTCACCAGAATATGTGAAATTAAGTCCTATGCCATTTAAATTTTGTCCTGATTTCTACTCAAATGTTTAAATCTAAGATATTAACATTTTCATGAAACTAATGATTTATTATGATGGAAACAAATCTGCACTGATGGTAAAAGATGTGTGGTTTTCAGAATATCACATTTTTTTTTGTTTGTTTCTCTTTGCATTGATAAAGCTTTTGCTATTTTGTGTTTTTTTTGGCAGACCCTGAATATGGGAAGAAATGGGCATAAATAAGAAGGTAAGGAGATAGTTTTGCATGAAAAAATGTGTGTATTATGTGGGTTGGTCAAAACAGGTGCAGGTGTGGCTAAGTTAAGAGCAAAGCTGCTTCAAGAGAAATGTAAGTGGTAATAAAATGTACGATGTTTGAAGTGGCTTAAAATAAGAATACCAAATGAATACACTCCATCAGTATAATAAAAGACATATTTTTAAGTGAGCAATAATTCGTAAAAAGCCCAGAAGCCTACATGCTGAAAGCAGAAGAAAACTGAACTCAACAAGGACTACAAAGAACTAATAGTGTCCGTTACTACAAGCTCATGGCTTTCCCAACTAGAGCGATTGTTCCCCTTCTTGCTAAAGGACAGAAAGATTTCCCAAGTCTTGAAAAGTATCCCACCAAAGACTGCACACTATAACACTATAAATTTTGTTTGAAAATGACATTTTTGTGTTCTCTGCTTAACAAGTCAAGCTGTCCCTGCTTTTAGCCTGTGTTTCAACACGAGAATTGCACTTCCCTATCCTCCCTGCATCACTGAGTTTCTGTTTTGGAGGAGGTAAGTCCCTCCTTGCGGGAACTGTGAGGCCTGTGGCACAGCCCCTTCTAATGACTGCCCTCCCACCTCTCACACATGTCACGTCCCCATCCCTGCTCCCTTCAAGCCGGCCTTCATTTAACTGTCCCAGTATCCCTATTTAAAGTGTGAAATACCATCAAAATGGACAATTAGGTGAAAAATTCTATGTTTTACTGTTCAGTGAAGGGTAGTGATCTATTGATCTACATTAATATGTATCTAATAGATTCTTCTTCACTTATTAATAATGATTTATGCAGGTCAAACCCATGCGCTTAAAACTACTGCAATAATTCATTAACCCATTCTGTTTGGGACTATTAACACTTGCTATAACAGGGCCTTGAATACGGCCTTAAAGCATTATATAGCCCTAGACTTCATTGGGGCTTTGCATGCAAACTCCATTTGGGCAGTTTCCCAGCTGGGTCATCTCAGGGGACTCATGTCTATTCCTCAGGCACTGTTTGGAGTAGACACTCCTGTTCATTCATTTCTTTAATTTGCTAGGTCCGTCATAGAACACCCTGTTCTATCCTATGCCTTCTCCTAATCTAATATAGGACGGGCCTGGGCAGGGTCTGCCTTAGTGTGACTGGCAATGTCAAGGAGAAGCAATTTGAAGAAAGATTAGTTAAAATGCTGAAGCAACTTTTCTTTCCTCCCTACCAAAGGATCTGAAGGACTAATGTCCTTGAGAGTGATATGAAAGTCCAGTGCCAAACATCCAAGCTTTATATTCATATTTTCAGCAAAATACCCAGGATATAATGTTAATTTTCCCCTTGAGACATAGGCAGATATTCATTTAGTAATTTCTGTAAGTAAATATCCATTCTACCCATCCTTATCCATGCTGTTTCTGACACTGCCCTTCAAAAACACACATCCGATCATACCATTCTCTTCCTTTAAGATTTGATGTCTCCCTTTTGTAGTAGCTTTAAAACTATAGGAGTGGGAGATAGAAACCAAAGAGTCGGCTTTATTTCTCTTTTGCTTTCTCTTTTCTTTTTTTCTTTTGTAAGACTTACTTTGAACAAATTAAACAGACTACTACTAATTATTATTAATTGCATACCTTTACATGACAAACAGCCCCCTTCATGATTTTTGTCCAGGTGGTCTTTCCGTACTTACTCTCTTCCCTTCCAACTCATCCCAGGCAACTGGCTGTCCAGAATATACCATTTCCCTCCAAAACCCCATTTCTTTGTGTGTGCTAGATCACTTGCCTGGACCATGTCCTTCCCAATCTCTGCCAAGTGAACTGTAAGTCCCCAAGAACTGAGGCCCCTACTTTGTGATCCCACAGAATTTTGTAATTGTTTGTCATATATTTGTCTTTCATTTTCTTTCTTGATAGAATGGTCCATATAATATCTCTAAATTTCAAAAATACAGCACTACCCTGGCACATAGTAGGCATTCAATAAACTCTTGATGAATGAATACATGAAAATAAATAAATGAATCTATTAGTATTTTTTAATTGTTTTCTTAATTCCTAAACTTGGCATTTTTTTTTACAAAGTCTAGATGGATATAGAAAGATAAAGTAAAATGGGAAGAAACATTTTAACTCTATATTTCTCTTTGCTTCCTAATGCAAAGCATCTGTAGAAAACTTCAATACAACTCTATGCTTGCTTGAGAAATATATATGAGGAGTAATATTTTGTGTACTTGACACAAAATAACAGGACAAGAAGTCACGAATGGAAACTACAACCCAAGCAGAAGGAACAGCTCCTGGAGTTCTCAGGAGAAACAGGCTGATAGGGAAGCAGTCTTGGGACCCAACCTTATTTTTTTAGAATAGGTAACTGGCAACATGGTTCAGTATCGTTCATCTCCTACTCAGTTACAGACCCTGTTGGTGCATTCTTTTCTCTATCCTCAATTCCACTCTAACCTTGGAGCTCTGATTTTTGTCTCTTACTTCTTTTGAGAATTTACCCTTCATGGTCTGTGCCCTGGCTACTTGGTCTGAAAAACGTCTCCATGATCTCTACCCTAAACCAGATAAAATAGAGAAAAAAGAGACTCTTAAAATTTTTTAGCATCCAAATCCAAATTGTGACTTTTGAATGCATTCTCTCATGGGAATGTACCTTCTTTTTGTTTAAAGTCCACAGATTATTCCATCATTAAGCTGCCTGTGTAGGCTGATCTGGGGAACCTATCTCAGATGATTTAATTTCTCTGGGAAAATACATTTTTGGTAACTTTTTAGTTAGATAAAATGCCAAATGTATAGAAAAGTTGCAGGAAAGCACAAGGAACTCTGCTCAGCTTTTTACTGTGATTATGTCCAGTTCCCCCATTTGTTGTGTATGTGTGCAGGTTTGTGTATACTAATACATCACACGCATATGGAAAGTACTTTTTGAATTCTAATTAAGTTATAAACTTTTAGGTAACAAATTATTACCAAATTGAGGTCTGCTTAAATATTGATGAAGATCATATTCTATTTTATGCTTTTTAATTTTCTTTAATTTCTATCATTTTCCTATAATAAGGGTTTAGTTCCAGGAAGAAAAATGTATTTACATCTTTATTTTCCTTGTAAATACTTATTTAACTTCATAAAATTATAAGACTGTAACCCTATTTTCCCAAGGCTTATGGTACTCTCCAATAGTAGGGTGGGTGTTGAATGAGACACATTCAGTTCTATTCTTCACTAGGGTAACACTTAGTAAATAGTAATCATCGTAGCATCTATAGTGGTACCCTTGGTTACTGGAGGTCAATCAGCAATGACTTTTTATTCCTGACATCACCATGGGCTTAGCCTGAGGACTAATGGAGATAGTTAAAGAACTTTTAAGCTGAGTTACTTCTCAGAACCCCAAATAAGAGTTCAGCATATCTGTGGCTCTGCTAATACTGATTTTAAAACTATAAAGTTCATCTTTTTCTTGTTTTAAAGTTGAACTCTTTTTCAAATCAAATCCTTGTCCCAAACAAAACTCTGTAGACTTTTTAGTTTAATAGAGAATTTAGACTGACATCATTTTTTAAAAAAAATTCAAGCTCCAGAAAAATGTTTAGAAATTGCCATAATGAAATCACTACATCATTTTCTTCATCAATACTAACAATCTCTTTTAAAAATGGCATTGAAATATTTTAGCTAGAATTAAAATCTTCATGTACATATACTTAATGAGACAAAAACTTGATTCTTAGTACATACACATACACCAAAATGTTCAATACAGATACTTTAAAAAATGAGCTATCAATAAAAAGAACAAGTTTTACTTTTTACTTTTGAACTTAGATTTTTTTCTTGCAACTTTATATGGCCCAGCATGGCAATGAAAACTGTCTGCTGAAGTAGGTCCAAATTACTCCAAGTGTGTGTGTATATGTGCACGTGTGCAAATGTCTCACTACTGTACTTTATGGGTCCTCTGGGAGCTTACTTTACTCCCATGGTGCTTATGGCCAAATTAAATCGAATGATATTATTGCATTTTAATACAGGTTATAAACCTCTTTTATCCTGAATATTTTGCTATTATGATACTAAAATGCTAATATGAATTAAAATAGCCTTTACCATATATAGAATAAAAAACAATGTCAAACAAAAAGAAATATTTATTGTTATGACACATAGTGTTATGGAGAATATTTTGAACTTCAAGAACTAAAAATAATCTTTGATATTTACAGAAGAACTATTTTATATTCATATTGCATCTAACCCCTAATTGCTTCTTTTCTAAAAAGGAAGAAAGTGCAACAGAGAGAAAAAATCTCAGCCTGTTTTCCTATATAAGCTAAACAGTTAAATGAAAAAATGTAATAAAATGCAGAGTTGAAAGGTTGAAAGAATTTATGATATCAAAGAATGTAATTTCTATTCAAAAGCTTTTTTAAGGCAACACTATCACAAACACACTTTAATAACTGTGGCATTCCACCAGGGCACAAGATTGCAGGTGACTCCATCACTCTGTACAGTTGACTACAATTATCTGATATATGTACAATGTGCTGAATTTTGAGTACGGGTTGTAAATGATGGTTATATAACAGAAATATCCCCCAAAATGTTACCTTTTGAGGTTTCTTAAAAAAAAAAAAACTGAAGAGTATTGACGAGTATTTAAGCAGAAGAGTATTGAATTGAATACACTTTTGTCATGTTAAATGGGAGAACCAGTAGATTGTGACTTAGCTCCTGAAATTTTAATACTGCTCTTTAGCCATCTGCAGTCCTAAAGTGCTTCCAGAGGTTCTACACATCCTTGAAGGAGTCAAACCCCAAAGACTAATGAACAGGTATACAGTCTGCTAATCTATTCCTGATGCTTTGCCTAAAAAATTGGCATTGCCATCTTCAACATCTCTTTTTTGGAACCATGGTTTTGAATTTGTTCCTTGTTGATAAGCATCTAGAAAATGACAGATTCCAGGAATTTCACTGGGGAAGTTTGGTGGAAGTTCTTCCCTTGATCGAGGGGTAAACACAAAACCAGGACAGTCTTTGAGTAATCTGAAAAGATTAAAATAAAAATATTTAAATTTAACACTGGCATAAATGTCCACTGAAGAAAAGAAGACAACATAAATACATGAATATTACTGAGAATATTAATAAACCAGCCATTTTAGGTGTTATTGACAAAAGCAGTCTAGTGACATTAACAGACATCTTCACAGAAGTACAATGAGGAGTAAATTCACAATAACAAGAAAATTCTATTAACTAATGTATTGCACTCCTGTTGGAAAAAGTAAATAATTATAAAATATCTTTGCAAAGACATAATCTATATAACAGTGCAATTCACAATAGTGAAAAAAAAACCAAAATAATCCAAAGGTCTAATAATAGCAAAAAATCCACACATAACTATAATGGTATTGAATAAGGCTTCTTGAGTTGAAAGAGATAAGACATTGTCCGTTTATCAATTCATTAATTGTGTAAATATTATTGAGAAGTAATCATGGGCAAGAAATTGTGAAAGAAAAGTAAAATGATAAAAGTGATGTGAGAACAATATTTGAATCTTCCAAAAGAATTTTTATGAATTCTAGATTAGTAGGACTCAAATGATATTTAATTGTAAACACCAGCACTCTACTTACTGATTGTTATTAGCATCATTTTTTCTTCTTAAATTTACCTGTTCTACCAAATTTTATTATTTATTATTTACTACTTGCTCATTATGCTAAACATATTTTAATTTCTAATTTTACTGATTAAGTTACTGGCACCTCTTCCCATTTGCTTTCCTAGCTTTCTCCCAAATGCAAACTTAATAAACATTCTCTCTAAACTACTACATTCTCTCTACTACTCAGGCCATGGATGAAAAATGTTGAATAGTCATGGGCTCTTAACCAACTTCTACAGAAAATCATTTATCATATCTGCTCAGTCAGACCAGGGCCTTCTACTTACCAGTCTGTGATGTCATGTCTAAATGACATAGAATGATGTTGCAGAATTAGATTTTGGTACTGTGACAATTTCTATGGGCTGAAGAAACCAATTGAATAGAAATCTATGTCTCAAGAATCTCGTACCTCGAGTAGAATACAACATGGTATTCTATTAACTAATTTTTACTGGTATATCAATGAATGTGTAATGTGCAAAATATTAAAACTAATGAAAATCCTAAGCTTTTTAAAGAAACTTAACAAACACAATTAGAATGTTATGGAGTTAGAAATGTTCATAAAATCATCTTTTATAAAATCATAATTTACAAGAAAGACAGCTTAGAAAAATAAAACCATTTAGATGAAAGCTCAATGACCATAACACCAAGAAAGGCAGCAAGATTCTAGATGTCCTCATATGGTGCACATTTTCTCTATTCCCTCTTGATCAGACACCATTTCCCCCAAATTACTACATCAAATCTCCTGTTTTCAGTTATGTCTCCTATATTCCTTTATTCACTTTGTTCTTTCTTCTTATAAAATTCAAGTCCTGGTTCTCCAGCACTATGTTCTCAGACATCTACAAATAAGAGTTTCTAGGTCTATTTGCCACCCTCCACTGGGCAGCATTCATGTATACTCTCCACCTGCCATTTTTGTTTTTATTGATCCCTGAATCATCACATAAGCCTCTATCATTAATCCAATGCCTTGAAACATTAGCAATATATAATGTAGTGTTTACTTGTTTTCCTTACTTCAAAAAAAAGCAAACAGAAATACAGAATACTGTCCCCTGAAATAAAAGTAAAACATCTTACAACATTTAAAAGAAAAGAATGCATAATTGTCATTACAATCCTACATTCTAAATCACCGATTAGAATTCGGAAGTGGAAATTTGAAGGTAAGGATTTATTTTTGGTGCGGGTATGTATTCTGTGTCCTAAATTTACATAGGTTTCATAAATATATTGAGGAAGCCACATTTAATGTTAAACATT
>NW_012147819.1:3390461-3414021 GCF_000956105.1 Propithecus coquereli | reverse complement strand
TTTAAGTTTTCCTATCATATAGAAAAAAATGAAGTACCTCTAAAGGAAAGGATCTTAAAATGTTCTTAAAGTATTTCATATTAAATATTTATTTCCTGCCTAAATAAAACATATTAACCACTGGTTGCCCTTTAGTCAAGACATAAATATCTAATATGTGAAAATAAAAAAAATTACTATTCAAATCAATATTAAACGGAAAAAGCTATATCATATATGTCTATAAAAAGTAGAAATGATTTTAGCAAATGTGCTGAAGTTCAATATAAATTGAATTAAATTTTCGATATCATTCACATATGTGCATATAAACATATAACTAAGAAAAAATGAAAAACACAAAAATGTTAATAGTTATTATCTCTGGATAGTGAGGTTATGAATAATTTTGATTATTTTATAAATTTCTGATTTTGTAAATTTTCTAAAATGGACATGTTACTCTTGTAATCCAAAAAATATTTTGTTTAAAAAACCCACTATCTATGATGTAAAAATCTATATGTGCATTTCTAGTAACATTGCCAAAACAGTGAATCTAAGATTTAAGTCATAAGCCTTGGCCTGTGCTAGCAATGTACTTTAACACATCATGATCCTCTGTTAAAATACCCAAGTTTCCGAATTATATTTGGGGAATAAAATGAGTAGTTAGTATCAATATCTCCAAACAGTCAATACCACCAGACTTTAAGATATGGAACAGAAGATTTTTGAAAAAGTTCAGTTATATACTGCTCAAAAACAATCAAAATAAAAAAGAAACAGAAAAATATGCTTTTCATATGTAGAGGTTTTGTTTTAAGGTAGAGATACACACCTTATCTTTCTCTTTATTTGGTTGGTCCTGATTTGTACCCTTTATAATTAAACCTTAATAGTAATTATAGTGCTTTCCTGAGTACTGTGAGTCATTTTAGCTAATTATCTAACTAGAAGGGGTCGTGGGAACCCCCAGATTTGTAGCCAGTTGGTCAGACATGCTGATGGTGGAGGGATCCGTGAAGTGTGGTTGGAGTCTAAATTAAGGGCAGTCCTGTAGGGTACCACGCCCTATAACTTGTGGTTATGACTGTGCTAACTCTGGGTGGTCAGTGCCAGAATTGCCCTGCAGTACACCAGCTGATGTCAGAATACCTATCAATGTACTGAGAGCATTAATATCCCCATTTAAAAGAAGAACGGTGGAGGAATATGTGATATCTGCCAAAGATTACAGCTGGGCTACAAATACCTCAGGAGAGTCGTTCTCATGAGGCTAATAAGTAGTTTGCAGAAAGACTTAAGGTGGGGATGATAAAAAGTTATTACTTTGCTTCTTCCTTTAAGATTATCTAAGTAAGAAAAAAAGTGATGGAGAATGAATCAAACGAATGGGGAAAATGGCAATTGTGTATACATAAAAACAATAGATTGCAGGTGTTCAATGCAATTAATACCTGTAGGTTGTCGGACTGACATTGATTTTCCGCGGTACACTGCAGGACTCAAACTTGTTAGCCAGAGTGACATTGTTTCCGAAAAGACAGTAACGTGGCATTTTAACTCCAACAACTCCAGCAAAAACTGATCCAGAATGCAGTCCAATTCGCATCTGAAAGCAAAAAATAACACCATGTTCCCAGTGACTGGTGAAACACTTCCCACTTGTCAGTGTTGTTTGAATGCTGTCTAAATTATTTTACCATTTGTCCTCACCACTCCACCCGTTTCCTCAAAACCTCCAGCCAGCTTCCTCCTACTCCACATGTGCAATTAAAAATTACTAGTGCAGAATCAGCAGTCACACCTCAGAACTCTCCTCCATTTATGTGGTTAGGTTAATTACACGGACTATCTTTATTGTGCCTGTCTTTAGTGTCTGAAACAAATTTCCATGCACACCTATCACGGTCACCACAGCAACACAACAGAGAGTCCATGAGCTGTTTATGTGAAACTTCTCTGTCCATCAAGTGAGATTGACATAATTTCTGGACTTCAGGAGTCGTTTCCCAGAACACTGATGGAGAAGGGCAGATGAAGTTAGCTCTAAGGATATAAAATGTGTGTTTTAGACATTTTGCCTTAAAATAACTTTTTGCCAAACATTATCCCACTATTCAAATGACTAACAACTGGGTAAAGGAAATTGTAATATTTAAGTAGAAAATAACAGAGAAAGGAGAAAGCAGGAGTTGCTTAGGTCTAGATTTCAGTGACTACATACACTAAGCTAAAAATGTGGACCCATGGAAAACCAGAGTTGTACCGCGCCTACCTATAAGAGGCAGTCTGGGATATGCTGGGGCAAAAGTTTAGGGATCCTGAAAGTTATCGATGATTTGGAGAGCCATTAAGACAGAATACTTTAAAATGGGATCTTCTAGAAGATTTGATTACATGATTAAAGGGTGCACGAATTCTTAAATTACTGCTACTATGAAGCAAGATAAAGTGGGGATATTTTAACTGACAACCAGATATCATATTCATTATTTTCAAGTTCTATGTTTAGTTGACCATTTGAAAAATTTTATTAGATATATACATTTTGAACAAAGGCCAAGTACTCAGTAACTTAGATATAATTTAGAAATCAGAAGACTCCAGTTCTACCTAGTTTTATAGCTAATTTCAGATATCTGCTAGAAAATTTCCAGAATTGCTTGCCTTTAAGATGTCATACCATGAATCCTACAAAATTTTTGAACTAAAACACTAGATTATGGATTGGGAGATTTGCACTGTAAACGAAACTTGGCTAGTAACTAGCAGTCGGACTTTCTATAAGTATCTTTTCTTCCCTCTGATTATTTTTTCAGCTATAAAATTCAGGGTTGGATTATTTTTAAAGTCCTTTCTTCATCAGAGTTTTACCTTAAGCAGTAAAATTTAGATGTATATTATATCTTGCTTTTTCTTCTTTAGGATGTGATTTTACACGCATAACAATTATACAATATATATTCAAAAAAAGAAGTTGAGCATTTTTTCAAATATTTATTGGTCATTTTTCTACTTTCTTTTGAAAAACTTCTATTCATTTCTTCTGCCCACTTTTTAATGGGGTTGTTTGTTTTTTTCTTGCTGATTTGTTTGAGTTCTTTGTAGATTCTGGATATTAGACCTTTATCAGATGTATAGTTTGCAAATATTTTCTCCCTTTCTATAGGTTGTCTATTAAGTCTGTTGATTACTTCCTTTGCTGTGTGGAAGCTTCTTAATTTTATTAAGTCTCATTTATTTATTTTTTTTGTTGCTGTATTTGTGGTCTTAGTCATAAATTCTTTGCCTAGGCCAAGGTGTAGAAAAAATTTCCCTATGTTTTCTTCTAGAATTTTAATGTTTTAATTTCTTATATTTATGTCTTTTAGCCAGCTTGAATTAATTTTTGTATATGGTGAGAGGTAGAGGTCCTGTTTCTTTCTTCTGCATGTGGCTATCCAGTTTTCCTAGTATCATTTATTGAATAGGGCTTCCTTCCCCCAGTGTATGCTGTTGTCTGCTTTGTCAAAGATTAGTTGGTTGTAGGTAGATGATTTTATTTCTCTGTTCTCTATTCTGTTCCATTGGTCTATGTCTCTACTTTTATACCGGTACTATGCTGTTTTGGTTACTATAGCCTTGTAGTATAATTTGAAGTCTGGTAATGTGATGCCTCCAGATTTGTTCTTTCTGCTTAAGGTTGCTTTGGCTATTTGAGCTCTTTTTTGGATCCAAATGAGGCACAGAATTACTTTTTCTAGACCTGTGAGATAGGACATTGGTATTTTCATGGGGATTGTGTTGAATCTGTAAATTGCTTTAGGCAGTATGGACATTTTCACTAATCATCAAGGAAATGCAAATTAAAACCACAATGAAATGCCACCTCACCCCTGTCAGAATGGCCAGAATGACTTTTTTTAATAAAAAGTCAAAAACAGTGGGATTATAACATAGTTAAAAAATGTTGATGTGAATGCAGAGAGACAGAAATGCTTATACACTATTGGCGAGAGCGCAAGTTAGTACAGCCTCTATGGAAAATAGTATGGAGATTCCTCAGAGAAATATAGGTAGACTTACCATTCAATCCAGCAATCCCACTGCTGGGTATCTACCCAAAGGAAAAGAAGTCATTTTATAAAAAAGACACCTACACTTGAATGTTTATCACAGCACAATTCACAATTGCGAAGATGTGGAATCAACTAAGTGCCCATCAATTCATGATTGGATAAAGAAAATGTGATATATATACACACACACACACACACACACACACACACATACATACACACGTACACACACCATGGAGTACTACACATTCATAAAAAGGAATGAAATAATGTCTTTTGCAGTAACTTGGATGGAACTGCAGACCATTATCCTAAGTGGAGTATCTTAGGAACGGAAAAATAAACAGCACATGTACTCTCTAATAATTGGGAGCTAAACAGTGGGCACACATGGGCACAAAGAGATGCAAAGAACATTGGAAACCAAGAAGCGAGGAGGGCAGGAGAAGTGAGGGGTAAGAGGTAAAAACTTATCTATTGGGTACAATGAGCACTATTCTTGTGATAGGCACACTGAAAGCCCTGACTTAAGCCTTATACAAGGCATCCATGTAACAGAAACATTTGTACCCCCTTAATATTTTGAAATAAAAAAATTTTTAAAAATTTTTAGAAAGGTGAGTAAAGACTATCTTCTGTCCACAAATATTAGCTACAACTTTACCACTTTTAGATTGAAAAGTTTTTGCCCTCTTTGAGGGCTCTTCTGGTTAAACAGTTTCTCTCTATGTACTTAGTTATTTCAGCTTTTTATATGAGAAATATACCATAGCATTTTTAATCTTTTTTATTTCGTAATTAATATGTAAATACTTTCTCCTCCTAAAAGTCCAAACAATGCAGATAAAGCAGATGATCCTCTGATTCCTTCTGTGCAGCTCTCCCTACATACCCTTCTCCAGCTCTGAATGTCACTCTCAGGACCAAAGTTTTATCAGAAAGCTTTCAAGATTCATGAGCAAGAAAATGATCCAAAGTTAAGATACACGTCATGCCCTGAACACATCTCTTTTCACTGGTAACAGACTTCCATGTGCAATAATGAAAGGCAAAGACAGAATTCTGGCTCTCAGAAAAAGTTTGGACAGGAGCCTGCTGAAGGCATCTTCTATTTGGAGACTACTTTTGGCATAGCCCATTTCTTATCATAGGCTTCCAGGAATAGGAAAGGAGGTGACAGACACCAGAAGTTTGTTTCCATGTTCGCTCACCACTTATTTTCACTGTCTCATTCAGCCCTCTGGTCTCTGTCACCAATCTACCTGCGGGTTTCCAAGCCCGACTGAATGGATGTCAGTGAGGAAATCAATGGGAATAAGTGAGTAGATGAATGATTTGCACATGTGACATGATGGAGAAAAGGATAGAGATTGCAAAGAAAAAAAGAGAATATTTTCTATTGTTTCACTTAGATTTCATCCCATGAGGTAGCAGGACAAGAAGGATAAAAAGCCCAGGCTTTGAAGCCAGATGGACATGATTCCACATTCTGACGCATGAGACTTGACTGCTCTTGTCCCTCCAGGAGCTGTGAATTCCTCTTCATAATGTTGTTATATGGAATAAATGAGACAATGTTTAAGTCATAATATGTCCCCTTCTGATACATGTTAATGCTTCCCCGTTTACTAAAAATACTCTCCATTTTGCCACTGCGATGTTTCACAGGTAGCTCTTAAGGCCATCAGATATTTCCCAGGACTGTAGGTTATACATATAAAAAGGTATGATTAATGTCACACTTTACAGGTTATTAAAGCTAACCTATTATTACTCAGGTAACTATGAATTATTTTTCCAATTGCAAAATCTAAAAATACATTTCTATAAATAACAAAAATTGTGCCATTAATTCCCTCACCCAAGCATATACATCGTAATTACAAAATCAATTTATGTAGAAATCACTGGTCTTATGTTAATCATTAACTTATATTAATAGGCTGGATAGTTTTAATATTTACTTTGATGTTATGAATTCTCTCACAAAAATTAGAAAAAAAAATACATAATTCCATTCTAAAAACATAATTATTGAAATTAAGTCTCAAAAAGTCAGACATTTTGGTACTTTTAAAAATCAGCTGCAAATTATTTCACATTCCTCTTATTGAGACATAGAGTCGGCCGGGCACGGTGGCTCACGCCTGTAATCCTAGCACTCTGGGAGGCCGAGGCGGGTGGATCGCTCGAGGTTAGGGGTCTGAGACCAGCCTGAGCAAGAGTGAGATCCCATCTCTACTAAAAATAGAAAGAAATTAGCTGGACAACTAAAAATATATAGAAAAATTAGCCAGACTTGGTGGTGCATGCCTGTAGTCTCAGCTACTAGGGAGGCTGAGGCAGAAGGATTGCTTAAGCCCAGGAGTTTGAGGTTGCTGTGAGCTAGACTGATGCCACGGCACTCTAGCCCAGGCAACCGAGTGAGACTCTGTCTCAAAAAAAAAAAAAAAAGAGACATAAAGTCTATGCCCCCTCTCCTCTGGACAGCCTTACGATTGCTCTGACCAATAGAATATAGTGGAAGTGTCACCATTTGTCTCCCAGCATTAGGTTATAAAAGGCATGCAGCTTCCACCAATCTTTCTTAGCAGGACACAAGCCACCCTGTAAGAAATGTGACTACTCTGAGACTGCCATATTGGCACACCACTTGGGCTGACAATCCCAGCTGAGCCCAACCTTTCAGCCATCTCCACCAAAGAACCACGCATGTAAGTGAGGCAGCCATCTTGCAATGGATCCTCCAACTCCAAGTACGGCAATCCAAACATATCCACACATTCACCCACATCCACAACCACTGAGATCCCAGATATTGTGGAGCAACGACAAGGCATCCCTTCTATGCTTTATGCAAATTTTTGATACACAGAACCCATGCATAATAAAAGGTTTGCGGCTTTACACCACTAAATTTAGGAACATATGCTACACAACAACATATAAATGGTTTGACAACAGAGTTAAAAAATACTTATGAAGGCTTAGACATATGGTTTCTATTATGGTTAAACAGAGCCAAGGCTAAACCTCTAAATACCATAGTTTATTTACAAAATGTTTTTTTTTTCTTTCTTATGTGTATATTTTATAGCATACAAGGTAAGATTCTACATTACTTCAAAGGCCTATTTCAGAAGGTCATCAATTGAGGAGTGTTCTATAAAAATTAGGTGGCAGATTCACTACAAGTGGGACAAATAAAGGTAATCTGCTTATGTTCCATCCATTAAACCAGTGCCTAGCATGTTAACTTTATTTTCTCAACTGCAAGAAGACATTATTCTGGGATCTGCTCATCTGGAAATTTTGGAATGTTATGTACAGTGGAAAATATCGGTGGAGTAACAATCAATACCCATTAGAGTGTAATGTCCTCTCCTGCAGGTGTTGGAAAACTTGCAGCTTCTAAATGCATTCAGGTTTGGTGAATCAGATGCACTTGCATGAGATTTGGAAGATACGATTTTTGCTATGACTGCACATCTTTTGCTTCCAGGCTCAAGCACAATTGTGGAAGGCTTTGTGTTTTCTATGGCACACTTAGCAGAGAGTCCATGTCCCAGTCACTCGTCTTGTGATGGTCATGATGCAGAATTGCCATCTTGTTGATTCAAATTACAGTAGGTGCAGTTTTTTTCTGTAGCCAGTAGTAGAAGTAGCAGCTTTCTAAACACAGTAGTTTCCTGATTGTGACTGTGGTGGTATAGCTCTGGAATCAGCTTCCAGATCAGGAAAAAGCAGTGGATCTGAAGTGTGGTTTTAGGAGGCATTTTTTGAAAGATGGCTTCTTCTGTCCTCTCAATGAATCTGGAAGCCATTTAATACCCCACAGGAAATTTATTCCTGCCTAAACAAGTTAGAGAAGATTTTGCTCTCTGCAACTAAAGCCCAACTGATACACCATTCTTTTGATAATCAGCTAGTATGTATTTGTTCCCATGACATCTCTTGGACAATACTTCTTCTGCCTTACCTTGATAGGTTCCCCATGGGGAGACATGACTTCATCAGAGAGTTCCATCATCTTCAGGGCCATCAGTGCTATCTGAACAGCATGGGTATCACTCTCTTTGTGTAATCCCCCAGCTACACAGTATGCATCGCCAATGGTCTCCACCTAGACATAATATAGTTTCCACATTATAACAAAAAGGAAGAATCACAGCCTACAGCATACAGCAGAAATTAAGAATCATATAGCAGAAATCTCAGTGCCCAGGCCCTATGGAGAATCAGGGTCAATCAGATACCCTCGGAAAAGGCTTTCCCTTTCAGGAAATTCACAAGACTTAGACGCCTTACATCGGGCACTGCACTGAGAGGTAGCACAGTCCTGTGGACACTCTAGAAGGTGGCTTCTACTCTCAGAAGTGTCACTGGCTAATCATATCATATAACCTCTTTTTCCCACCCCACCATGTAAAATAGTTTTTGTAGAGATAAATGATATATTTTGGAATTAAAAGAAATTGTCTAAAGATATTGGGATCATTTACTCGTTTTATATCCTCCTCATAAAACAGTGTTTTGCATGAAATCACTATTCAATAAATGTCATATGAATGTAGTAAAAATGTGCAGTGTAAAACCAAGATATTAACAGTCATAAGAGCAAAAGGGATGTGGCTTTTCTAAAGGACTCTTGGGGTTCTTACAGCAATTATCAAATGTCTACATGAATATTAATTACAAAGTATAGAAACCAAGATGTTGAACTAGGAGATAAAAACAACAGTATATGTAAGGCTATTGGAAATCAAGCTATTCTCTAAACCTCAAGTAGTAATATTATTATTATCATCATCATTATTTTTATTGTTACAGAAAATTTTTATCTGTGATACTGGCTACAGAAAGTAAATAGTTAATTTAAATCTACAACTAATGCCCCTAATTCTAATAGCTGCATTTTTCTTCTCCTCTAAATATTTATTGTAACTCATAAGAGCATATTATTCTTCTTACCCAAAGTCTCCATTTGCAAAAGGATGAGGATGAAAAAGGAAAAAAAGAAAAGAGGAGCAAACCTTCACAAATTCCTCATCATACACTCAGAGTAAATGTTGACACCCTTATAATGGCTCCCAAGTTCTTGACCCATCTTTCTGCTAATCTCTGAAGTTATCTTCTCATCTTCCATCTCGCTCGATACGTTCCAATAGCACTGGCCGGCTATTATCCCTCAAACTTCCCAAACATGCTCCCGTTTGCTATTCTTTTGCCTGGAACAACCTCTCTCCAAATAACCATGTGGCTTGTCCCTCATTACCTTCAGTCCCTGCTAAAACCTCACCTTATTAGGAAGGCCCATCACCCTTTATCTTCTGTACCTCTTCCCCTGAACCTGCTTTATTTTCCCTCTAGAATATTACACCAACTGCAATATTATAAGTTTACTCATTTGTTTATTGTCTTTCTTTCTCTCAATAGGATGTAAGGTCTCTGAGTTCATCTATTTTATTAACTCTTATGTTGCCAGTGCTCAGTAATGAATGAACCAGACAGAAACGCCCCCCCTCCCATAAGCTTTTCCTCAGCAATGAGTACATAAGAAGCACTCATCATGATGGCTATCACGGGTTCTCAGTAAATACACTAACTAGAAGATCTGCCTCCACCCCTCCTTGGTGTCAGGGGCTTCTTCTGTCTGCTCTTGGAGAATCTTATATAATACATACTTGGGCAGAAGCAGGCATCCATCCATCGTGTCATATGGAAATCTGGCATTTGTCCTTTCCACCCTCCTTTCTCTCTCCCCCCACGTGTGAACTCTCCTCATAGCAACTGCACCCTCTACCTGTCTCCAATGCCCACCCATGCTGGCAAATGCTGGATAACCAGTAAATATTTGCTAACGCAATGGGTAAATGAACACAGAAAATAAACAGAGAAATGGTTAAAAGATTGAAAGACAGAAAGAAAATAAAATTAAATAAAGCCATGGTACGATCACGTCCTGGAATAAATAAGGTTGACTCTTCCTTGGAAGCCATCGCACTCATAGGTCTGCCTATAATTATGCATTTTGCATATCTGAAGTTTATTCCATGCTTAAGACCCTTCCTTATTTGTAATCAGCTATCGCCACATGTTTTCATGCAAAATGAGAAGTGAAGAAATGAGAAGGTGAGAATGAGGACTGGGAGGTAAGGTGATTTGTTACCTAACTCCAACTATAGTTGGATTAATCAACTGCTGTCCTTACAGTAAGAAGCATAGCTTCAAAATACTTGATAGGATATTTGGAAAGTAAGGAGCATAGCTTCAAAATACTTGATAGGATATTTGGAAAGTAAGGAGCATAGCTTCAAAATACTTGATAGGGTATTTGGAAACTAAACTCTATACCCTTGATAGAAATAACCAAATGTAGAAGAGCGCTACTTCTGTTAGCAATAACAGCAGTTTGCAAAGGAGAAAAAGACTTCCTTCTCACAATCCTAAAAGGAGACATTCTCAAGTTAGAAAATATCTACAAATAAATGGAGTGGATTCCACAAGAGGCCATCAAACTTAACCTAACTGAAGCCAATTATTTTATCTGTAATTATACATAGACCTCTTTTTTTCCCCAAGAGAATCATAGCTCTGTCTGGAATTTCCTGTTAGAAATTTCAAAAAGGAAGGTTTTACTTCTAGCATCCAGAACAAAACAGGCAGGGCTTATGTATTCCCATGAATAGTATTTGTTTCCTCTTCAATAATTTATTTATTTCATGTTGGGTTAAGCTCTGGAATGTTAGATTATTATGTAGCAAATTAAGAAGATGATTCAAGCCATATAAACGAGGAACATGCTTTATTCTTAGTGCCAATATCTAAAACAAGGGAAAATAATTTAAATCAGTAAAAACTATTTCAATTCTAAAGAAGGTAGAACCTGAAATCTCTTCACTAGCTCTCTAACTAATTTTTACATTAAAAAAAATAACTTATTAAGTATAAGTCGCTGCTGTATCCCTACAGCCTAAAATGATGCCTCACTGATTCTAGGCTCCCAATCCACCCCGGATGCTTAATGAATAACATATACTATCTACCATAATCTTTACAACAATCCTGTTCATGAAGATTTCAGGACATAATGTGTGTATAAACTCTGTCAGTGGATATTATTTTCTCTGTTTTAGAAATGATGAGAAAGGTTAAATTGCTTAGTTTTCAAAGCAAGTAAGATAGAAAACAAGATTTTAAGATTTCCCTGTATAAGTCATAGCTTGCATTATCTCATGCTCAATAATTCAACTGGGTTTCCACAGTGAAGTGGCAGGTCCTATCTGCTCTTCTTTCTCTGCTCATTTTTTGAGACGACAATGTGGCAGTCCTTTCATGGAATAATTATCTCTGTTTTCTAGCAGCTTCAGAGCTATTTTTGGCTGGAGAACACTCACATAATTAATTTACAATGCCTGCTCCCAGGATGTGGCTTGCACGACCCTGCAGAGAAGGCCTTTCACTTGCATTATAATTCAGGACCAAGGCACAGTACTTCCCTGCCTCCACACCTCCCACTGCCACCCCAGTGACTTTGGCAGGTCAAATGGTCATTGCCCTGCCCCACCCCTACCTTGTAGACATCCAGCTCTCCACACTGCTGGTCAAAGCGCGTGTAGAGTGCATTGAGCATGGTGATGACCTGCAGCGGTGAGCACTGGGAGCAGATGGCAGTGAACCCGACAATGTCCGAGAAGAGCATGGTGACATTACTGAACTTCTTGGCTTGCACAACTTGCCCTTGCCACAGCTGCTGAGCAACCTCGCAGGGAAATATAGAGCAGAGAAGATCTACTGTCTTTTTCTTCTCCTCCTCCAGGGCTTGGTGGGCTTGCTCCAGGGTGGCCTTCAGCTTCCCCAGCCTCTTCTTCAGACCATCTTGAGCTCGGGCTTGTTCCCCTATCAAGACCACGTCCCTCAGTGCATTGTGAATTGGGATGTCTGACAGGTAGAGCCCTCGTCCTGTAAAATCTTCTAATCTGTCTACACAGGGTGAGCCCAGAAACAAGATAGCACTGGATTCGACAATGTAGATCATTTGGCCTTTGAGGTCCATGACCTGTGAAGCAAAGGAGAGCCAATTGTGGTGTATTCAAGTTTTGAACATCTTTCTGACACTTAAAAGGAGAGGAAGTAGATACAGTGATAATCGCTTTGTGTTTAAAACCTAATATTTTCAACCTACTATAAAAGAACATGTTTCCTTAAAGTTCCATTTGCAATGAATTCTAAAATGCATGTAGACATTCGAAGAACTTACTGCAGTATACTCTACACAGAAATCATGATTTACAATGAACAATGCAAAAAATTCTTGCTTCAAGGCTTTCTCACTAAGTAGCATGCTGATACTTTTGCTACTACATTCTTCTCATATTCTCATTTGGTTAATCTGGAGCCATATTTTTTGAATAATGTGGTACTCATGAAATTGTATCCTTCCTTCTTTTTTTCTTTCCTTCCTCTCTCCCTTGCTCTCTCCTTCCCTCCCTTTTATTTTCTTCTTTGTTTTTCTTTTTTTTCTTCATTCTTCTTTTTTTAAAAAAATCTCTCCTGTTTTAGCATGCCTCTTTTTTCTTCCCTTCTTCTCCCATGAGCTACTTGTTCCATCTGGCAAGTACAAAAGTTAAAAAGACCCCAAAGGTAAGATTTTTGTTTTAATATTTTGTTCTTCTATCATGAGTAGCCCCCCAAGCTATTTTTTGGAAGTTATTATTTTTCTAGACTTCTGCATGAGGTATCTGAATCTTGTAAGAAAGGCTATCTCCTTATTTCTACTTTGCCTTAAGAACCTAACCAACCCTGTCCTGCAGGACACAAACAAAAGAACAAACCAGCCAACAGAAAGGATTGTACCCAGGGCTCCTTGAGAGAAGTGGGGCTTCAAGTGATCGCCCGGGATCACAAGATTTACTTGTCCGCAGGTGGACAAATATGTACCTGTGTGTTCACTGTAGCAAAAAGTCAAAAGCAACCCAAAAGGCCTTCAGTAAGGAACTAGTTAAATGAAGCAGAGCACAACCATACATTAGACTATCACTCAGCCTCAGAAATAGTGAACTAAACTTATATCCAATGATGTAGAAAGATGCCCAAAACACATTGTTCAGTGATAAAAAAAAGTTGTGAAATAGTATTTTTTTGTTTTAACCAAAGTGTATATAACTAATGTTTTTAATTTTTTGCTGCAATGGACATCTTTAAGTATTACTCATTTTTTTAACATTCAGATATATGATTTTTATGATAGAAAAATAATAATAAAACTGTTTTGCACTTGGGGAAACAAACCATGCTTCTGCTTGGGGTTATGGTGACTAAAGCCTCTCTCTCTTAGCTTTGCTTGTACTACCAACTATGAGTTAGCAAACTTTCTTTCCTGAGACTAAATGATTATCAAAGTTCTCTACCATGGGATAACAGAATATGTTTGCACCCCCACATTCTGTAACAATCAAATTATTTTTCTATGCTTATTAAATATTGATTAAAAATCCATTTAGTTGCCTAGCATAAAAATGAGCAGTTTTTGTTAATTGTAAAACAGTATCTCTTATTATTTGAACTAAGCTATTTGATAAAAATTGAAAGCATATTTTATATAAAGAATTATTTGATTTAGTTATAAAATAATAAGGATTTTAAAAGGCACACTGCATTCAATAAATATCTGTGAAGTAATGAATCAAGTAAGCAAGTAAATGAATGCAGAAAGAATTTTTTTTTAATTCTAGCCTTAAAATTACTTTAAAGTTGTTTTAGACATAAATATTTTATCAAAGCATTTCGAGTGATGCGTATGTTTTTACCTTTTGTTTCTAGTCCTTAAATATGAAATAATTGATTTCATATTCAAGAGAATAGCATGTTTTCCTTACCCTTGAAGATTTCTTCGCAGAGTTGTCCCATCTCCTCACGCGCACAACAAATTGCATATTCAGCATGGTCATGATCCCGCTAAACGTCTGGTTGATTTTCGGAGTCAGAATTTCAAAGTATTCTTCAAAATTAGGCTTTCCTTGAAAGTCTCTTCTGTTCATCAGTCTTCTAATGCCATTGCCAAATTGCAAAATCGCCATGTCTTTGTCGAACATGAAATGGAATGGAAACGTCTTACAGAAGAGAGACGCAGGGATCACCAGGGAGGACTGGGGCTTGCTGGGGGACAGGGATGGTTTGGTGCTTTTCACGTGAACCGAGTATAACAGATAGGGCTGATTAACAAACTCGCCGCAGTCATTGTGGAAGCAGGGCGGCATTAACGACACTTTTACTTCGGTTTCGTACAATACTCGAGCAGCTGCCTTAATGACGCCGGGAAGAATCAGGGAGGTGGTTCTCTTAGGGAAGAAATAATAAACATTTAGGAAGTCCTGATCTTTATCCAGGCACAGAATGGAGGCGTCCTCAAGCCTGCCCCTCTGTCCCGCTTCTTGGCAATGGCTGCTCTGTTTCAGAAGGGTGCCGAAGCTATTTAAAAAATCTTTAAGGGTGCCTCCAACCACGCCGAGGATGTGCTCATCTTCCTCGTAACATATGTTAAAAAGCTCTTCACCCAGAGATTCTTTGATGATCTCCACTGGAACTCCTGAAAGCATACAAATACGTTTTCTGCCATATCGAATATGCCACCGTGGTAGAACTGTGCTGTTACTCCTATTTTCAACGCTGTGTCATTGGCTGACTTAGTTCCCTTTATATCTGGTAATAAGAGTCTTAACCAAAATTAAACGCTTATATTCAAATTATCTACATAGATTAGCTTCTAAAATTCTTATAACTCTGAATAAAAATCCCCAATCAGTTAATTTAAAAAGAATGACCAATTAAGTATAATATAAAATTTTTTATCTCCCTTAAACTTAACAGAACAATTAGAATGCCAGGATTAAGTCCAGTTCAGAAAAAGTCCTCCCATCTTTTTATTAACAACAAAAGCAATACATCTTCATGAAGGGACTCTCCCCTCAGAGAGCATCCAGATATTGGAATTACTTTAAAATCCCTGATTGTGAAGCTCAATTTTGTCTAGAGATGACTTTAAAGTATTTTTTTTCTGAGTAAAATAGCATTTTTGTTGTTTAGCATGACCTGAATATTTGCTTAGAATATATTATTTACTTTCTATAGCTTCTCCTTCCATAACCTCCTTTAGTTTTTATATTCTGTGCACCATATTTTTCTCATGTGTAATGTAGGAGAAACAATAGTGCCCCCTTCACAGCACTGTTGTGATATGTGGGGATTATGTTCAGAATAGCACTCAGCTCCTAGCAAGGGCTCAATGGACATTAGTTATTTTCATCATTATTATAATTTTTAACGTTTTGTACTTTTAGAAAGATGGAACCTCTTGGTCCATGCACTCAAACTTTGGAAAGGACAGGAAGACAAAATGACTCATCTAATTTTCCCCCAAACTTACTAATGTGAGAACATTGTTAACCCTTTTTCCTATAAATCGCTTCCAACCTTTAAAAACACTCTTTTATTTTTATTTTAGTTTGTTGAGTACAATTTTTTACGCATAAATGAGGAACAGTTAGGTTCAAAATCAAAGCCTGTGAATATCTGTGAGTCAGCTTCTCATACAGCCTTAGAGATTTACCACCAAGCAAACATAAAAAGAGAAAATGTTTTAGGCCAAACAAAAACATAGTATGAAAAAGAGTTACTCTTTACATTAACACAGTATATAATATTGAACACTTCATACTGGGAGTCACCAATAAATACAAAAGAATATTTTTGGAGAATATTAGTTATATAGTTATAGGATATACTTCTTAATTTCATATACTTAATTCTATTACCTGCTGCAATTGCTTGGTCTGCAATTATTTTTTCAAAGTCTTCTCTTTCCAAAGATTTCCTAGAAATATTCAATATCTTAAATTACAAACTGATAAATGAATGCTAAAACTTCATATTATAATATACAGAAATAATGACAGAAAATAATTTACCTTTTCTGTAGAGGCAAATCTTGACTATGAAGTTTACAGGAAGGGAGCGATGATATGCACAATCCAAAACAATGTTGGAAACCCCAATACACGACATAGAGGATATAGAGTGTTTCACCATTCTTTATAAAGCATATTTGCCTTTTAAATAAACTTTCCATAGGCTAACATAGATGATCCTGACTTACAATTTTTTGACTTTAAGTTGCTGTGAAAGCAATATGCATTCAGTAGAAATTGTACTTTCAGTTTTGTTTTTTGATCTTCCTCCCTAGTAGCAGCATGTGGTATGATACTCTCTTGTGATACTAGACAGCAGCATGAAACCAAAGTTCCCAGGCAGCCACATGATCACAAGAGTAAGCAACCAATATTCTACAATGCATTGTACTGCAAGATGGTTTTGCCCAGCTGTAGGCTAATGTTTAAGTGATCTTGAGCACATTTAAGTTAGGCTAGGCTGAGCTACAATATTCAGTAGATTAAGTGCATTTAATGTATTCTCGACTTAGGACATTTTCAATTCATGATGGCTTTATCAGGACGTAACTCATGTAGGTTGAGGAGCACCTGTGCTAAAGAGAGTCTGCACTGTCTAGCAGCCAGGAGTGTGCCATGGCCAAGGAAAGGATGGTAATTAATCAGCTCAGGGGTTTTCTGATAACTTAACCAAAAAAAAAAATCTACATACAGGTGGATTTCACTTTTAAGTAATACTATTTTTTATAACGCAAATACATATTATTTCTTGTTTTTGCATTTAAGATTCTTGATATTTATATCTCAGACATCATTATATTAAACCTTTGTATAAAAGGTTGTTATTGTATGAAAAATTAATAAAAGAAATCTATTCAATTACTTCATTTGTTTCTGTAGCATAGAAGTGGATAATGGCATATATTTTGATTGATAGAAGTTTTCCGTAATTTCAATTGGACAACTTTTTGATTCATATGTGCCTAATTGTTTTTTGATGATTGTTTTGATAACGACTAAATTTGCCAAATTACTCGAACATATTAAAAGTCACCTAAGGTTCTATTTGTGGTTCAAATTGCCATTAGCCCAGCCAAGTTTATGAACAGGCACACAACTAAAATTTTAAACATATTTCAGTAAAACATGGTGCATGTTGAAAAGTTTCAGAAAGAAATATTTTCAAGAAGAAAAATCGCTCAGTTTACCACTTTATCACATAAAGTATATTGCTCAAAACTACTTAACTATGCCTATACAAATGTATATATGCTTCAAAATATTTAAAATGCTAGGTAGAAATAGTTTCTTATTTAAGTTGGTTGAGGATCCCTATATGATATGTCCATTTGGGATCTAGAGATCTCCAAATACCTTGTTATATATTTCTCTCTATTAACCAATCTTTAGATTTGCTTCTTTAGTTTATTTAAGCAACTTCAATTTTTTTTTTTCTAAAGAATAGTGGCAAATCTGCTCAGAGAACTCAGGCCCATGCTGCCATTTCCCAACACCCACTTCATGAGATGCGAGCAAAGTTTAGCTAGTCCAAATAGTGCACACTGCAATTCAAACTACGTCGGTCACCCTCACCTTCAAAAAATACCAGCAGGCATAAGCATGACACACACACTAGCAAATGCATGTGTGCACCACACACACACACATACACACACATCACAAAAGCCATCAGTTCACATGCATGATGATATGATCAAAAAAGAAACTAAGCAAAAACTCTCTATTCAACCAATTCAGAGAGATAAAATGACTGTACTAAAACTCATTCACTAAAACAAACAAAAAAAAAAGGTGGGGGGAGGCTCTAGTCATTCAATCAAGGACAGTTTATTGTTTGATATATTGGTTTTTTTGTTTTTCAAGTCACAGAAGATAATAAGTAGCACAAAAGGGTTAAAATGTGCTCAGCAGTTGGCAAATTGAGAGCCCTAGAGACAGCAGCTGACTGGGGAACAAGAAAGTGAAGGAAAAGCACAGAATCAAAGAGGATGCTCAGGAACTAAGAAAAGCAAAGCACAGTGGAGCCATTTAGCATATCAGCGGGTAGTCTTATGATGAAAAATGTTACTTCAACGACTGAATACTTATCACTAGCATCATCAGCTTTTTTTTCTTTAAGAAATTAGGGAAGCGGTAAAAGATTTTTCAAAATTTCCAAATGAAATGATTATTGTTTGCCTAACTTTTGAGATTTTTTAAAAAAGTGATACACTGTTGGGAACACATCCTAACTGAAAATCTGCATGAAGCTGTAGGAACATTTCAGAACACAAAGCCCTGAGAATAAATTTTGAGTAAACTGTCTGCCAAGGACTTCGGCAGACAGACACAGTAGCACAGCTAGAATGACTTGGGGCTACCTTATCAGCTTGACTGAGGATTAAGGTCAGAGGCGTTCTGGAATGCTTTCATGCTGCTCCCGCACACAGAGCCTCTGTCAGACACACAGATTCACACTCTCTCGTTCTGCGCCCGCCAGTGACCCCTTCTTGGCTTGGCCCTGCTGCCTGCAGCCTGGGAGCAGTTAGTCAGCAAGGAAAACGAAGCACAGATAATCCACAGGGCAGACTATCAACTCTCAAGTACGAGACAGATGAATGAATTTATAAAACAGTCCCGAAAACGGTACTGGTTTGCAAAACTTCAATGCTCAGTTCTGCAAATTTGAACTCAAGTATTTATTGTTATTTACAAATTAAATAATCCTTGAGATTTCAGGGATTCACAAACAGGGCCTATTAAATCGTCTACCAGCAGTAAATGTGCTACATTATATTTGAAAAATTATACAAATCAGATTTTTTAAAAAATTAGGACTTTATATTAAACCTCTTCAGAAACCTTTTTAAAGAAAATTTCTAAGAATACAAGAAAAAGAGTATTCTGATATTCAACAGTGCAACTAAAACTGGTTAGGAAAATACCGAAATATTTCCCTAAGGATTAATAGATAGCTGCTGCCCCAAGGCCCCTGAATCCCATTCTCTTTCCGCCTTGATCCTTCTACCTCCTCCTGATGTAGCTGCTGAAGTTTTAACATGTTGTTGAAATGTATGTACTAGCGATGGGGTGTCCGCTGGGACCCTGCTGGAACCTTTAGCCACATCCTTCAAGCAAGGAATCTGTTCTGATTGTTTGGTGTCCATGCCATATCTTTTGTTAAACATTTTAGAAATTATCCTTTAGTATGAAAGAACAGGCCTTATGAGAGCTTGTTAAAAATGGCAGCGTATAGTAATATGGTTTAAATCATGGGCTCTGAAAAACAAAGGCTTCAACCCCAGCTCTGTCTTTTCCTAAACAGCTATAAAATCCTAAACCCTAGTCATCTGTAAAATGTGAAAAATAAATGTACTTACTTTTAAATTTGTAGCAGATAAAAGGTTTCTGGCATACCATAATGACTCAGTGAAGGTTCATACATTCTAAAAGTGTTGGCTGTTAGTAGCAATGGCAGTAATTGTAACAAAAGGTTCAGACAACTGAAAAGGTTTGACTTACCTGCTTTCTTTTATTTTGTGCTTTGCCAATGTTCTCTGAAGTGCGAGGTTCAGCCGTTCAAACTGAAAATTGAAAAGAAATGTTTTCAGCATTCTCTTAAATAATGATTTATTTGAAAATATGCATTTGATAAATTCATCCTGTTTCTTTTGAAGAAATAGAAACATTATTACTTGAATGATGTGCGTTGTTAATTGACACTTTGCAAACAAGGACTGATTTTCTATGGGTTTTTCAAACCTGAGAAGAAACGAGCTTAGACTCATTTGAGTTTGGATGTGTGTTTTGGCCACGGGCTTTGCCTTTGCTGGTGGTCTCACTGACAGTCACAAAACTAAGACAGTCAAGCTAAGTCTGAATCCAAACAGAAGACTCCAATTTGGTAATGTCAGGCTTCTATAATATGGGAATTTGTGGGCATCACTTTCTCTGGGTCGGGAAATCTTGGACGAGCTGCCAATATTGCAATCTGAGTATGACTCAAGCCAAGCAAATTCCTGTTCCTTTCACAAACTCCATACCCAACCATCCCAGTGACCCTCTGCCCTTAACTACACATTCATATTTATGTTTCATATCTTTCAGTCTAGAAAATTCTGGAGTTATCTCCATCTCATCTTTTTTCTTAATCACTTAAATCTAATATCCCACCAAAGTCAGTTGATTTTTTATTTGAAATGAGTCTTGGGTTTAGCTTAACTTGTACTGATTTCATTTCTTTTGAACTAATAATATAGTTATAGTTTTACTCTCTTTTATTGATTTCTGAGTATTTCATTAGTTTTCCTATTTTACAAGGTATTTGTAAGTCTCCATACTTAAATAATACTTTTTGATTACAATTCTCTCTTTACAACTGTTTGTTTCTAATTAGTTGATAAGTGGGAAGCAGAGCACTTGATAAGCAGTGCTATAAATTTCTTAGCATCCCGTATAAAAATCATACATATCTATGTGGATATATGTAACAGTTGGTTCTTTCTGTAGCTTACCCAGAGGAAAATGAAGAATTTTTTGGCTACATTCCAGTTTGAGAAATTCCTTTTTCCTTAAGAACTATTTATATCTCCTGTAAAGTTTCCACCAGTCAAGTGAGGCAGTGAAGTTAAACAAAATAGAGCAAGATTCTGTTTTAATGAAATGAATTACGAAAAAGGCTTTGGCTTTAAAAGCATCTATACGGCTTGGAAAGGAAATTTAAAATTAATTGAAAGAAAATGCAATTGTTGAAAAGAAATAAAAGAAAATTTAAATTAACAAGGTAGAACAATTTTTTTTTAACCCTTCAGGGATAGAGAGGAAGGCTACATCTGCCATAGGATGAGAGGAAGGCTGGCAGGACACATACTCAGAGGGCAAATTCTCAGCAGGTCCTGGTAGGCTATATGTAAAGGCAAAGGGCAGGAAGTCTGGCTGGCATGGAACATGTTCAGGAAGGAAAATATGGCCATGTTTCTTAGTAGCCTTTCACATCAAGGAAAGAGGAAGGTAATATTAAATTGGCAAGACTGTAAACGAAATAGATCAACCTGGGTGCTTGAAAAGTTTAAATTTCTCAAGAGCCGTGTACTTGGTACAGTAGAAAGTTACTCTGACATTCCTAGCACCGGAGCATTTGTGTGGATACAAATCCATGCAATCTTGGGTGGCTGTGAGTTACTAATTCTTGCAAAAAATATTCATGTGGGAAAAGAGGTCATGGATAAATTGAGAGTTGCTGGCTTTGCATGTGAGTTCTCAGTTTTCCTTCACAGCATTTGCTACCCAACTTTAAAATGTTTCATTATCTGTTTCCTCCACTAGAATAGGAGCTCCAAAAGGGCAAGGAATGTCATTACACAATCTGCCCATAGGAGATGTTCAATACATATTTATTGAATTAATGAATGAGTGAAATTACCCTGTCGGCTATTCAAAGTCTTGAAGGCTGAATCTATAAAAACGTATCAGTGAAGTGATAGAGCCAAGTATAGAGGTGTCGCTCTCTTAGCTTGTTTACAAACAAGTTTATGTTGTTTCCGATGTAAAATAATTTGAATTACATTTCTTTATATATGAATTGCTGCTCTGACCAATAACTTTTGATGGATCATGAAGAAAGAAAATCCAACCAGTTCTGCCACTGAAGATTGTTTCCTTCTTCCTCTCCAGTGCTGCTGAAGATATCATTCTCTTCCTCTTTACCTTTCTGATTAACCATCAGGTACAGTCTTTTATCCTCTTCAGTCAAGATCCTTCTTAGTCTTTCATTTCCTTCCCACTGTCACCAGGAACATCTTTTTCTGGTCCTTTCTTCCTAACATATATGCTGTCATTGTAAGAGGGGAGGAGAAATAGTCCCCTTCCCATTGCTGGGGTTGGTGGAGCAAATGTATTCCTGATTTTCTATTTTGAACCAGAACTTATTTGCCTAAAGAAAAAAAGTGCTGAAATTTTAGCAAAGCATTAGTAGCATACTTTAGTGATATTATAGGTTAATAGACATTTGTGGGAATCTCATCTTGTATCTTTGCTTGTTGGAAAACTGTTGTAAGTTCAAAACAAAACCCACAAGGGACCAAACCCACAAGCTATCCAGGCAAAACATTTATCAGTAATGGCTATTGGTGCATAGAGTTTCCTACCTTGGTGCTGTACTTCCTGTGATATATCCTGAGCCCAGACTTTGAGATGACAAGAGTCCACAATAAACCCATAAAAAGGACTCAACTTTAAGTGACACCTGTCACACATAGCCAACCTCAGGGCCTCATGACATAAAATCAAACACTGCTGGACTGCTCCATATCCCAACAATTCTGTATGTACATTTTTAGCTTAGTATGGTATTTTAGAACTAAATTCAATATTTCCTTCCAAATTTTTTCCTTACAATTAAATACATATAAATATTTTGTAGCAGTGTTCCATAGGTCTTTTAGTTGTCCAGCACTAAAAGTCCTGTATGTATATTTGGGAAAGCCTCCATTGTGAATTTTGGAAGAACAGGTCCTCTTATATCCACAATTCTTGGATCCTGAAGTGTTGTGGATCATAGAATCTCTGACTCACAGAGGGAGCACCTGTCCCCCAAAGTAAACATTTTTTATTGCTCTCAAGTTTGTTTCTCTTGACCGAACAATTATCTTTTGGCTTTAAAAAAAATAGGTATGTATTAAATTGTTAAAACAAGTACTTTTTGTCATGAATATACCACATATAAATACTTTGGGAATAACTGCTATTTGCTCTAACATTGGTGTGAACACTATGAATTCTGATGGATGAAATTTCATTGGTATGGGTTATGGATAAGTTACTATATTCATTGTTGTTTTCTTGTTTTGTTTTTTAGAGACAGGGTCTCACTCTGTTGCTTAGGTTGGAGTGAGGTGACATAATCATAGCACATTGTAACCTTGGTCCCTGGGCTCAAGTGATCCGCCTGCCTCAGCCTCCTGAGTAGACACCATGCTTGGCAAAGGTTTTTAACTTTTCTATAGTTTTTAATGTTTTCCTAGACAAAGGATATTTTAATTCATAAGGATAAATTTCAATACTCTTTCTGTTTTTTTCTTCTTACAATCCAATACTTTGGGACACATGTAGAGACCTCGTGATTCTCTTTGGATCCTCTTATTCTCACTAGCTCTTTGATTTGGAGTAATATCATTTACATAAGCATATCCAATTCAATTGATTCAATTCAGTAAGTGGGTTCTAATTTGCTACAACTGTGGCTAATACTCTATTACAAGCTGCTTATAGACACTATGCATGAAGAGCTTATAGGATTATTGGGGAGCAATAGCCATGAAAAAAGTTCAAACAATATTATAGTAGAATGAACCATGGATTATGAATAAAATGCAGAGAGTTTCTCATTTCTCCAGTTATCATTTTTACTTTAAGCAAATGATCTAACTTTATGTGCCTTGATGTCATCAAATAGAAATGAAAATTTTGCATTAGATATTAAGAAGACCTTTGTAAGCTCTAATATTCCACTAGTCTGAAATGATGACATCTCACATTTTAAACTTGCTAAGGAAAATAAATTTTAATTCTTGC
>NW_012147819.1:3385504-3386831 GCF_000956105.1 Propithecus coquereli | reverse complement strand
TCAGTATACTAGTAAATATACAGTATACTAGCAAAATACTTGCTTTTAATATTTTAATGCTTTTCAAATAAATGTATTTTTTCACAATGTCCTTAGCATGAGCTATGGATTTTTATTTTATATAACCCATTTGTCCAGTTTAATTTTACAAGAGTAGAACACTGTGGTTTTATAACAGAAGTCAAGTCTAAATCTATGTTTTATTAATGCCAGTACTACTACATTCTCATTATGCTGTCCTTTCTGAAAAATCAGAATTGTACAAACCAATGTTCCAAAAATACCTGAAGGAAAATAATATATATAATGGTAACCATGTATACGTTTTCAGATTCGAAGCATTGACTTTTAGATGAAAAAAGTTCAATGAAAATGATTGTTACAAAAGAAAATATTTATTGCTATAAATATTAAATAGAAAAGTAATTAAAAATACTGTTATAAATTTTTTTTTTCCCCCAAAGAACTCTTTATCCCTACAAACATACCATGGGATTTGACGGAATCTCTGGATCTGAATCTAGACAACACTGGGGTAAATCAAGAATGCCTCTCTTCCCACTGAAATCATATTCCAACATATTTCTCCTTGTGCTTTTGTTTTTGTTGATGGGATTGTAAATCCTCACACAATTCACAGCCCATTTATCATTAGTTGTTTGTCACTGGAACTGTCTAGCTGTGAATTCAGCTTATCAACAATATTAATGATCTTGATGAACTCAGTCCACCAACTGTTTCCTACTCTTGGAAAATAAAAGCAAAACACACAAAAGAAGTACAAATGAATCCACATTTACTAATCCCCTACTGTGTGTCTGATACAGTGCTGGGAACTCTATATTTATAATTAATCTTCACAGCAACCATATGACACAGGTATTATTATCCTTAATAGGCCAGAGGCCCAAAAGTTTAGGTCATTTTCTCTCATTCAAAATGCTAGAAAATGATAGAGAAGGGCTTCAAATGCAGATCCATATGACGACAGAGCCAATGTGTTTTCTATGACCCCGAACTCATATTACCAAGTTAGACCAGTTTCTACATAACCATGTTTAGTTTATAAATTAATATTAATTTATTTTGCAAATATGATTTATAACTTTATATTGAAATCCAATCAAGAACACAATTCTGCTCCTTCTTTGCTGATATTTGAATTATCCAAGACACAGCCTTATATTTTAATCTTCAGAACTGGAGTTCAATTATTTTTTTCTTTTCTATGCTTCACAATGTCCTTAATATGTTCCTAATACGTATAAGCAACAGCCTGGAAGTTGTCACAGGTTAAGTCATCTGAGTTTAGAACAATGGATGATTC
>NW_012147819.1:3377422-3385454 GCF_000956105.1 Propithecus coquereli | reverse complement strand
AAAAAAACTCAGTGAGTTGCAAAAGAACACAAATAGGCAACTAAATGAAATCAGGAAAACTATACATAAACGAATGAGAATACCAACAAAGAGAAAGCAACCACAAAAAAGAACCAAACAAATTCTGGAATGGAAGAATAACTGAACTGAAAAATTCAAATAGAGAACTTCAATAGCAGACTTGATTGAGCAGAAGAATCAGCAAACTCAAAGACAGGTCATTTGAAATTATCTGGTCAAAGAAGCAAAAAGCAAAAAGATTGGAAAAGAGTGGAGAAAGCCTGTGGGACTTTTGGGATGCCATTAAGTGAACCAGATGTTATAAAAAGAGAGTCCAATATGTGTAAGACTTCTATCATAGGAATTCAAAATTTACCAAACAAAATAATGAAGCCAACATGGTAATGACCAGAGTCAGGGAAAGCATGGGAGCTATCCAACTTCCTCATCATCACCATCTGTTCATTTCTTTGCCTCACATTCTTTCCTTAGAAATGAAGAGTTCCAATTGTTTCCCAGATTGTGATGCAAACCAACTCCCTGAGAAAGACTGCATCTCTCCTCTCTTCCAAAGCTGGCTGTCTATTGACTGGAGTCGGGTGAAAATAATTAAATATTTCAATATCAAAGTTCATTAACCAAATTACTATTGTGATAATATTATATCTAAAATAAACTCCCTCAACTTTCTGCTAATTGGAATTTATCCACCCTTCAAGCTTCCGTCCAAGTCTCTTCTTTTTCAGTTACTCCAGCCTGTATTGTTTACAGCAGTAATTAATTGCTCTACCCTTAGAAAGCTGTGTGACTTTGATTAAGTCGCTTAACTTCCCAAGCACTTTCTGGGAGTGAAATAAGATTACCTCTGAAATTGCACTCAGTTCTAAAAGTCAGTGAGTCTGTGTTCTTCAGTGCTTTGGGAAAAGTAGAGGGTTGGTGTCGAGTCAACTAAAAATGACCAATGTATTATATGATAACTGGCATCTGATTAAATGGGTGCACAACCTCATAGGTCAGGTGAATTTACATAAAACTGTGAACACTGACAGAGGGAGGAAGATAGTATGAGGACTTTCAACTGCTCTTTAATCCTGCAGAGGGAGAGGAGCTCTCTACATACCCCCTCTACTCATAAGATACTGGATCTGTTTAAGTATATGTTCTGTTCCCAGAGTTCCCTTAATGGTGGATTGACAGAAAATGCTCCAGATCTTCTGTCTGGAGCATAGCATGACACTGTGCTATGCAGATTGCAGGGCTATATGAAGAAGTGTCAGACATAACAATGTATAGATGTAGGCAATCTCAGGCTCATGACTCTGACCCAAGGGAGCAGGTAAAGCCTGGCTTGAGTGGAGACTTCTGACTCAGAGCCAGCAGCCAAGGGAGATTTTCACACCTCTGCAAATTGGCAGGGAACATATGATGCTCTTTGGTATTAAGAGAGGAAAACCAAGAGGAAAATAAATTATTCTTTGAAGAATTTAATTTTAAAATAGTAGTTAACAACTACTGATCACTTAGGGTATGGCATGAGCTATGGATGGCTTCACTTAATACTCATTAAAAATCTAGGGGGCAGGTACTATTATTATTTCCCTTTTATAGATAAAGAAGCTGAGGCTGGCCAGGCCCTGTGGCTCACACCTGTAATCCTAGCACTCTGGGAGGCTGAGGCAGGAGGATCGTTCGAGGTCAGGAGTTCGAGACCGGCCTAAGCAAGAGCGAGACCCTATTTCTACTAAAAAAAAAAAAAAATAGAAAGAAATCAGCTGGACAACTAAAAATATATAGAAAAATTAGCCGGGCATGGTGGCGCATGCCTGTAGTCCCAGCTACTCGGGAGGCTGAGGCAGAAGTATCGCTTGAGCCAGGAGTTTGAGGTTGCTGTGAGCTAGGCTGATGCCACAGCACTCTAGCCCAGGCAACAGAGCGAGATTCTGTCTCAAAAAAAAAAAGGAAGCTGAGGCTAAGAGGGATTGAGCCGATTGTCCAAAATCGTAAAGTTTGTCAGAGTGCAGGATCCTTTTGAAAAGAATTCAAGATCTTAAACATTTTAAGATTAAACACAACTTAAGAACACGACTGAAGTAAGAGAATGTTTCTCAACATTTATTATAGCCTTGAAAGTGAGAAAGCAAGTGCTTAAATTTTCCTTAGCGAAACCTTTTTACAATTTCAAAATATTAAAATCTCTAAAGGGCAAGCACTCACCTCTGGGAAAATCAGTTTGCAAATACTTTCTGCCAACGTGTGAAGATAGACTCGGCTCCGACTGGTCTTTCTTTGAGGAAGACTCTCTTGCACATTCTTCTCAGGAATGTCTTGACAGATGGGCGGAGTTGCTTTGCAGCTCTCTGAGCTTCCTGCTACCTCCTCTGCTGACTCTTTAGGAACCTGACCTGGTGCCAGTAAGGAGAAAGGACACTCCCCTGTGATCTTGAGATCCTTGAGTTTCGTGCAGAACATGGTGTTGCTGGTGCTCACGCTGCTCTGATCTTCTCCTGATGAGCTGTTGTTCTTATGTGGGACCGAAATTCTTCGAAGAAGCCACTATCAATTCAAGGGCACTGGTAACTGGGGTGTCTATGGGCATAGAAAAGTCAGAACAGCAAGAGGAATGACTTTATATGCTGATGTAATATGTGTGCATTTATGCATATATTTATGATTTACTATATGTGCATTTCAGTATACTAGTAAATATACAGTATACTAGCAAAATACTTGCTTTTAATATTTTAATGCTTTTCAAATAAATGTATTTTTTCACAATGTCCTTAGCATGAACTATGGATTTTTATTCTATATAACCCATTTATCCAGTTTAATTTTACAAGAGTAGAACACTGTGGTTTTATAACAGAAGTCAAGTCTAAATCTATGTTTTATTAATGCCAGTACTACTACATTCTCATTATGCTGTCCTTTCTGAAAAATCAGAATTGTACAAACCAATGTTCCAAAAATACCTGAAGGAAAATAATATATATAATGGTAACCATGTATACGTTTTCAGATTCGAAGCATTGACTTTTAGATGAAAAAAGTTCAATGAAAATGATTGTTACAAAAGAAAATATTTATTGCTATAAATATTAAATAGAAAAGTAATTAAAAATACTGTTATAAATTTTTTTTTTCCCCCAAAGAACTCTTTATCCCTACAAACATACCATGGGATTTGACGGAATCTCTGGATCTGAATCTAGACAACACTGGGGTAAATCAAGAATGCCTCTCTTCCCACTGAAATCATATTCCAACATATTTCTCCTTGTGCTTTTGTTTTTGTTGATGGGATTGTAAATCCTCACACAATTCACAGCCCATTTATCATTAGTTGTTTGTCACTGGAACTGTCTAGCTGTGAATTCAGCTTATCAACAATATTAATGATCTTGATGAACTCAGTCCACCAACTGTTTCCTACTCTTGGAAAATAAAAGCAAAACACACAAAAGAAGTAGAAATGAATCCACATTTACTAATCCCCTACTGTGTGTCTGATACAGTGCTGGGAACTCTATATTTATAATTAATCTTCACAGCAACCATATGACACAGGTATTATTATCCTTAATAGGCCAGAGGCCCAAAAGTTTAGGTCATTTTCTCTCATTCAAAATGCTAGAAAATGATAGAGAAGGGCTTCAAATGCAGATCCATATGACGACAGAGCCAATGTGTTTTCTATGACCCCGAACTCATATTACCAAGTTAGACCAGTTTCTACATAACCATGTTTAGTTTATAAATTAATATTAATTTATTTTGCAAATATGATTTATAACTTTATATTGAAATCCAATCAAGAACACAATTCTGCTCCTTCTTTGCTGATATTTGAATTATCCAAGACACAGCCTTATATTTTAATCTTCAGAACTGGAGTTCAATTATTTTTTTCTTTTCTATGCTTCACAATGTCCTTAATATGTTCCTAATACGTATAAGCAACAGCCTGGAAGTTGTCACAGGTTAAGTCATCTGAGTTTAGAACAATGGATGATTCATTTTCCAAAGCTAAATTCAACATCTGTCACCCCTGGAGGTGTCATGGGACATTAGGTACAGAAGAAGATTATGGATGCTGACAGGCCAAGAGCAGCTGCCAATGCTCTCTGTTACCTAAAATTATACCCCAAATCTGTGATCATATGTAATTAATGAATCTTCAAGACAGCACAAAGGAAGATCCTATATATTCATGAGCAGAAAACATATTCTGCCAGAAGAGAATGGGAGCTGTCTATCTCAACAATCTACTAAAGTGACCCAAAGGTCACTAGAGGAAATGGTTACTTGAATTCTGAAAGACCTAAAAACCTAAGGATTTTAAGAATCCACGTTTCTTATAGGATTGAATTTAATATCTGTTTCTCAGTCCTTACTACATCTCAGCATAACTCTAATCATTGTTTACTAATTCCTGTTCTGATTTATGGTTTAAATCAGTGATCAATAAACATTTTTGTAATGGTTTGCAGCTCTGTAGGCTATACAGTCTCTGTTGCAACTACTCAACTCCTACGATGGCAGGGTGAAGGCAGCCATAGATGACATGCAAATGAAGGGGCTTGGATGTGTGCCAATACAACCTTACTTGCACAGGCTGTGAATGTAGCCCAGTAGTTTGCTGACCCCTGGTTGAAAAGGCTGAGTAGATGCACTGGAGCATTTTGGTTTAAATGTAATTTTGACTATAGGGCCAGAGTTATTTCCTCATCCTCTCTACCCCCACCTCTCTCCAAAAATAGCAGCCTATGTGGATCTAGTTTTGTACAACTTGAATGTAATCAATGAGAATTTAGCAGATAATATTAACTAACCATTTATAAAAATAATAATATCATTATTTTATATTAATTTTCAGGAAGTAGAGTTGTATTAACCAAATGTCACTATTTCAGTTATATCAAAATATAACTATAATAGCTAGCAGAAGAGAGTACTAAAAAAAAAAAAGAAAAACCAAAAAATGGAAGACAATAAGAAATAGAAAATTATAGGTTGGATCTGACAAAGGCATAGAACTGCTTCCTAAAATAAATTATTCTAGCACACGTGAGAATTTTAATATTGGATTTAGAAGTTTGACATAATATAGCTTATGATAAATCCTTCCATTAAATTTAATCTCTCTTATTCACACTGGACTTCAACCTTGGCATCCAAAGACGATATTTTAATTCTCATCTTCCAACTCAATCTGGCTGCAGCAGGATGCGAATGACCAGCTAACCTTCCTTGAAATCCTTTCTTTTCCTGTATTGCACAGTAGTATAATTTCCAGAAAATGTGTCAAACACTGTTTTTTATTAAAGTAAAAACAGCAACAGGAAACAAGTTGTGCTTACTTGAAGATCAGTAGAGTGTTTAGTCTCATTAAATCACATATGTATAAACAAACTAATTAGCATTCTTCATCTGTTCAACTGATGAAATTACACTATGAAACAGATGCACACAGTGCTGATACCTTGGAAACCTATGTTTATCTTGCCTTTGCCTGCCAGGAATACAGAATATGTTCTTCAGCTAAACTAGTGATGGATTTTATGGGTAACGTTAGCAGTAACTTCAGAAATGGTTTGGTCAGTTGATGAATTCAGTACATAGCTGGTGGTAGAAATGGTAGGAACATGGTAAGGGGAAAACAAATAAATTAAAATAATAAATTTGGTGACAGGCCTTGGCAAGCAGGGGTATAATATGTTCTCAGAAACTTGAAGAGGTACTTGCCATCCCCAAAGTTGATGATTAAACAGCTTCCAGCTATACTGAATGCTGGCTCCTTTTTACTAGTGAGTGATTAACTTTGCTGTGGTGAGAATAATGACCCAGCTACTGGCCCGGTATTAATAACCAGGACGTATTATTGTTCAGGGAAGGTGGCTCTCCAGCATTTAAACTCTAGGATTTAATTAAGCATGAACACCTTGTTTACTACATGTAACAAGGTCATGTAGACCTGAGGAAAACACCCTTTCAGGACTCTTTGACACAGAAAGCTTCTTTTACAACAGCAGGTCTTAAAGAGTAGATTCCAAAGCTAGCAATGGCAAGAAGGGGCGAGCCTAAGAATTGTCTCGATAGTAAAAACAAAGAGCTATATCTGACATCTAATATTACACCCAGGACCTCAACATGCCAAATCTGTGATTAAAAAGGTACAAGTGTTTTAAGATCAAATTCAAAAGGCCATATTTTTAAGAGCACCCAAAAGAAGGAAAGAACTTAAAAGAAAATTGCCTTAGCAAGGATAAAGTTGCCATACTTCAGTACAAATTATAACAATTACTTTCATAAACTAAAAAAAACAGCTTAGTTTTCAGGTAGGCAGAAAATGTAGACAGTTTTTTCTTCCTCAAACATTGAAAATATATTAAATAAAATCCCATAAATCAGTCTTTTAAAATGTGTTTCTTTTTACTTTGCACTAAGAAATGTTTATAGAACCTTCTCTGTGCTATAACAGGAAAGCAAGACAAAGTAGTAGAAAAACTGGTTAGCATATCCAAGTCTCTCCAGCACAAAGTTAAATAAAAAAAGGCAAACAAATCTTAGACCCTTTCATCCCATTACTCCTCCCTAGTACTACCAATGTCTCTTTATTGTAGTACTTGTTGGAAGAACAGGCCTTATGGGCAGTGTTCATTTCCTTACGTCATATTTATTCCTATTTCTACAACTATCTGGTTTTTGTTTCTAGTACGTTACTGAAATCTCCTTGTTAACTTCAATGATGCTTAAAGGTCAAAGCTCAAAGAATCTTTTGGCTTTTGCTTGAATTCTCCATTCATTTTCATTTTCTTGTTCATAATCTTGTCTCATAGATTCTTTGCTATTGTCAGATTGCCTTCTACTTTGTCAGGCATTCACTTGCTCATTTTTCATTCTATTTAGCAAATATTTATATAAGCAATATCCTGCTATGTGCAGGGCATTATTGTAGACACAGGGCAGAGCTCCTGTTCTCATGAAGCTTACAGTCCAGAAAGAAAACTATTTCTGACATGGTTTCAAGTGTGGCATGTGGTATAAAAATGGGAGGCACCTAGTACTTTAGGAGTGCAAATCAGGGGTCTGAACCTAGTCCCATGAGAAGCATCTGAGCTGAGTCAGGTTAAGAGAGTTCCAGAAAGAACAATATGCTTGGAAGCCAAGACAGACCTAGTCATGTTCTAGGAATGGAAATAATTCCAGTGGAGCCAGGGGACAGGGTCAGGGAGAGCAAGGTGATGCTGGTGAGAGATAAAACAGGCAGAGCAGGCTTTTGCAGAATTTTGTAAATCATGTTAAACAAGATAATATTCTATTCTAAGGGCAATCAACTACATGGCTAAGAAGCAAGAGAATGAATAAATTAGACTGTGTTTTTAAAAGATTATTTGGGATGTAGATTGAAAAATGGATCTGAGTGGGACAGATGGCAGATCTGGGTTGGGCAAAAATGGTGACCTGGGAATAAAAAAAAGCAGACCAAATGCAGAAGTATTTGAGAGAGAAAACCCACAGGCCTTAGCTACTGTATTGGACATGGAGGTTCAAGGAGAGAGAGGACATATTCCTCTGACTTTACTTCTCAATACCACAGCCAGGGAAAAACTCTAGGGACCATGGAGAGCAATCAAAATCGTCCCTAATACATTTCCTATGACTTTGGTTATTTAATTGTAATTAAGCCCAGAGTTTGGGTTTTCAATGTTGTATAATACCTTGTGGGAGTCGGGGCACTAAACTCTCCTATTAAAATCTCCTTTTGGAAAGCAATTTTCCTTTCTTGTACAAAACCTCAGACACAGGAAAGCTGATTCCAATTTATATTACTGAGCAGAGCATCCACCTTCCGAATCGACTGCATCTACATGCAAGTGTTAGCCGGCTGAAGATCTTTCAAAGAAGAATGGAGGGTGTTTTTCCTAAATTTTTGTAACTAAAGAGCCCATACTGGTAATTCTCACAAGACAAAGAGATCAACTCTAAAGACAATGGCAACGTCACATCCAATAATCAAATATACGAGGAG
>NW_012147819.1:3373703-3374166 GCF_000956105.1 Propithecus coquereli | reverse complement strand
GGCAGTTTGGCCACAACCCCAGAGCTCAGCCCAGCACATCACAGAGTAGAAAGATTCTATTTTCTGTTTTGTCTTATCTAATTCTATTAAATAATAAATTGCATGTCAAATTCCTTTAATAAAATATTAGAATATAAAAATAGGGAAACTATTCTGAATTTCAAAACTCTTTTCTACCTATTAAATCAAAACTGTTATATAAATCAAGCAAGCCTTATGACATTGCAGTACATACTATTTTCTATAAATCTGCATTATTCCCAATGTGAAAATTTTTAAAACAAATCATCTCATAACAACCAAGCTTAAATAAAAATTCTGTGGTATCTGATTCTTTTCTCCTAGAATGCTAGATTGAGAAATGATTAGTATATGTTATACAAATAATGTTTCCAATCACTGCTTTTATAAACTATTCTCAATATCTATCTCTTTTGTTTACTTACTTTCTCTGTTTATTTAT
>NW_012147819.1:3370948-3373653 GCF_000956105.1 Propithecus coquereli | reverse complement strand
TTTATTAAAAATAAGATGAGTGGAATTCACAATCTTTTAAATTAGATTTGTAAAGCAATTCTGTGTCATCTTTGAAGTAATAGCAAAATTCAGTATACCCTGTAGTAGTGAAATTTGAATACATATAATTAAACCTCTCCAAATTAAAAATCATTACCACTTTGGGTGCATCATGCAGGCCACGAGGAAGTCAGATAAACTTTTCCATAATTTTTTCCTGAATTATATAAAACAATTTCTTGCAGCTGTTTCTATGATTCTCTTCATAGTTACATTGCTAAATAGTTCCTTATAGAGGGTTAGTCATTTAAAAATATGCTTGCTGAAAGTATACTAATTATTATAAAATGAGTTAAGGGGGAAATGTAAGTCCCCTTTACTCTGTAGAAATCCATTTTGTTTTCATCTACTTTCAAATTAAGTACTGTGTATTTCTGTAATGTGAATAGGCTCAGATACACCTTTCAAAAGGGGAATGATGTCAGGATAAAGTGGCAGTCATGCTGGAGCTCCTCCACCCCTTGTTCCTCCTCTTAGCCTAATCTGACTGCGTACTCAGTCTTGGAAGCACTCATTGCACAATTTTCTTTTATTTTTCCCTTGTCTCCACAACTCGGCAGGCTCAGAACTTTCTTACAGTCCTTTCCTATCAGCTACTTTCACTTTTTTCCCCTGAAGTCAAGGCTTATAATTACTGTAGTGCAGTATTCATTAGAATTTAACCTGCCTTTTAACTAAGGCATGCATTTTTTTAGCATTATTATTGCTTTTGTTAGTGCTCATAAGTGTTGAGTGGTTTCACCCCAACACATTTTCTTCCCATAAGTTCTTTTAATTTTAGTGCACAGTTTTGAAACATATGTAGTTTTCCGGAAACACAACTATACCGTTATATCAGAAATTTCTCTGCTCTGATCAGTAGTTGATTTAAATTTGCAAGTAAGGTGAGAAGCTGACTTAACTACCTGGGAGACACATTCAGTAAGATCACATTCTCTAAGACTCCACAGATTTGCTTATGATTTAGGTAACATAACCTGGTGAAACTTTTTAAATAAAAACAAATCCTTGATTTATTAAAAAATTGGACTAATTGATAGATTTCTTTTAAGTGACATAATAAAACTAATGATTACATGACATCATAATTCCTCCATTTTCTCTTCTTCTAAATTTGGGTAAGGCAGGAAGGCCTGGAAGTACACCCTCTACATTCTTGATGTCATATACACACAGACAGACATAGACACACACACATACTTGTATACATACACTTATTTTCCCCCTTATGTAATGGTGAGTTTTTAAGTGTCTGAAAAATATAGGGGTGCATGTGTGTGTGTGTGTGTGTGTGTGTGTATCTATGTGTTTCACGCTGATGATTAGCATAGACGGACTTCATGATTTGGAAGCATGGGTTCACATAAATGTAGGTGCCACGCCCAGTAGTGTACTGAGGCAGTAGAGTTAGTATAGCAGTTAAGAGCTTAGACTATAGAACCACATGGTCTGCGTTGGCTTCTTGCCTCTACCATTTACTAGTTCTGTGACACTAGCCAAGTTCTTAACTGAACTTCACCTCTATTTTCTTCATCTGGAAAATAAGAATACTAATAGCAACTATTTCATAAATGCATTGTGAAATTACACAAAGCAATAAATATAAAACACTCAGAAAAGCACTGGAACCCAGTATTGGATGAATAACTGTTGACTATCACAATTACTACTTAGTAGTAGAGTGACATCACACAAGCTTTTTAATTTCCTGAGCTTCTGTTATCTCGCCCACAAAATGATAAAGTCATAATGAAATGGGTTGAATTAAGGATGGAGATAATATACGTAAAATGCCTGACCTTGCCTAGCTCCCCATAGATCCATAATATAAAAAGAAAAAGAAAAAGAACCCAGTCTTGCACTGAAGTCTTTGCTTTACAAAAGATATGATGCCCCTTCTACTAGATCTCTAGGCAAGTTTTTACAATTGGGAGGAAATTATCAGTGTCTGCTTGATGACTTTAGAGAAGCCCCTATAATAAGAGATTTGAGTACATGCAACCAAATGTAAATGCTCATTGCGTACTACAAGAGAATCATGCCAGTAACCATTACTAAATAAATGATTGTTAAACTTATTCTATCTTTTCAGAAAGATCCAGTAATGTTTTACACCTATGAAACTTTTTATTCTTCACTTATCAAAGCCTATTTAAGGGAACTCTGGGGATAGCAAATGTATAATACCCTACAAATACAGAAAATAATCTCCACTTGAAGAACATTAACGAATACCAAAAAAGTTGTATCTAAGTTGTTGGTGTGGATACAAAGAGAAAGGAATGCTTATACACTGTTTGTGAGACTGCAAATTAGTACAACCTCTGTGGAAACTGGTATGGAGATTCCTCAGAGAACCAAAAGTTGACCTACCATTTGATCCAGCAATCCCTGTCCTGGGTAGTTAGCCAAAGGAAAATAAATCATTTTATCAAAAAGACACCTGCATTCGAATGCTTATTGCAGCACAATTCACAATTGCTAAGATGTGGAATCAACCCAAACGCCCATCAATTCATGAGTGGATTAACAAAATGTGCTGTATGTATACCGTGGATATACTACTCAGCCATGAAGAACAATGACTTAATGCCTCTTTTTTTTTTTTTTTTTTTCAGCATATTATGGGTGTACATATGTTTAGG
>NW_012147819.1:3343051-3369818 GCF_000956105.1 Propithecus coquereli | reverse complement strand
GTATATGTTATACAAATAATGTTTCCAATCACTGCTTTTATAAACTATTCTCAATATCTATCTCTTTTGTTTACTTACTTTCTCTGTTTATTTATTTTGTAGAAATGTTTGAGTAGTGGACAGGGAGAGGTAAGACACTTTGGCATATTTTTTAAGGATATTTGCAGAATCTAGGTAAGTCACCACCCAGAGTCCAATTAAAACAGAAATGTAGGGCTCCCGACAAAAGAAAAGTGGCTACTGGGATTGACAGTCACATCTGTGGAGCACTTGAATTAATGTCTTGAACAATGGGGAGAAATCAAGGCCATCTGATTCCTGGTATAAAGGAAGAAGTGACTTTATGAGCTCATAACTCACCCAGTGGTAGAGGAAAGTCAAATTGTTTGGCTCTAACTTGTCATATACTTGGAAAAAGATTCTGGAATAAGAGATGCTAGTGATTCCCACAATTCTTTTAATACAGCCCTTGGCACCTTTCCCAAGCTCCTTGAGAGAAAGGACTATAAACTAATGCAGCCAGAAAACTTAAGACTTTTACACACTGTTGGAGATAGAACCTTACCCAACTTCATCAAGAACAAATTAATCAAGAAGTGTAGGCCTGGCCACAGAACAGCAAAGAAAGAGAAAGGAGAACCAGAACAAATGTACTAACAGCCGAGGCTCAGGCAGCGGAGGAGGTGCCGACGCTGGAGCAGGCTGGGAGGCTGAGACAAAGCTAAACTGCCACTGCAGAGGACACAGACACTCAGGAGCCTTGAAAGCAGGGGTTGGCAAACTACGGTCTGGAGGCCGAACTCTATCCCGTTGCCTGTTTTTCTCCAGCCCATGATCTAAGAACGGTCTTTACATCATTAAATGGTAACTAAAACTCAAAAGAAAAATATTTCATGATATATGAACATTATGTAAGATTTAAATTTTTGTCCCCATAAATAAAGTTTTACTGGAACACAGCCACACTCATTAATTTATGTATTGTCTGTGGCTACTGCGTTCCTGCTACAGCAGAACAGTTGAGTAACCGCAGCAGAGACCACATGGCCAGCAGAGCCTTAAATATCTACTATCTTGTCCTTTGTAAAATCAGTTGATTGATTTCTGCTTTAAAAGGATGCTCAGGACATCAGATACATTATCTCATTTAATCTTCACAACATTCTTATGGGGTAGGGTATATGAGTGAGTGTGTGTGTGTGTGTGTGTGTGTGTGTGTGTGTGTGTTTGTGTATTTTAATATTTTTTTCACACAAGAAGTATCTGAAACATAGATTATGTAACTTGCCCTTGGTCATAGGTAGTGAGTGGTAGAAACAGGACGTGAACCCAGCTCAGGCTCTGGAGTGGCCTTGAGAAGCAAATGGCTTTTTACATATCATTGTGATTGTGACTCAAGTTCCCTTATCAATAAATAGAATCTGGGAAAACAAAGACTAAATTTTATTTGCTAAATTAGAGTACAGTAGAAAATGGAAGATGAGATTGTTGGACATGTCAATTAAGAAAATGAAGCTGAGATATTCCCAAAACGCAGGTGTGAGAGATCTTTTCAGACTTCCAGTGAATTCTAAGGGGACTCCCTTTGAAAAACTTCACTTTGAGCCTCTTTTGTATTATGACTCAGATAAGAATCGGAAGGCAACTAGAAAGACCGTAGGTGTCTCTGCCACATTTAAAGGATCATTATGGCAAAGCAGAAGAAGAAATTCTGGCCAACTATGTTTACCAGAGAATTTTTCTTTTATGATTGGAGAGGATAGGGGAGGAGGAAGAAGGCTAATATTTAATAAAAGGGCTAGATTAGAGTCCTGAAGACCAGGGGAAGAGGTTTCTCTGGAGGTGGCCTGGGGGCATGGCTACTGAGTTTTCAGATCAGCCGCAAAGCTCTTTCGGCTTCTTGAGACAGAAAATGACATTTTGTCACCAATACTGAGACACAGATCCTTAATGCTTATGCTGGGACGAGGCTAGCAAAAGACATGCAACAATTCCAACACAAATTCAATTCATTCTGAATTTTTACGTAATGATTAGTTTAGAAGAAATCATTAACAGAAATGAATTTTGGCTTCTGAACATGTACTTTGCAGGTATATATATTTGGATACCCACAAATTCCATGTTGTGAAAAGCCGAGTCCTTTCCCATTAAATCCAAAACCACAACCATATTCTTTTAATGCTTCTGCCCTCTAATTGATTCAAAATAGGTAAAGTTAAAAGAAACCTTCCTGTTCACAGTAAACCCCAAACAAATTTTACTTTTCATTTCAGCATCTTACATAAAAGTCAACGTGAAGACACAGTCATTTGCATAATATAAGCTTGGAACTGGAAGACATGTTAGAGATTACTTATTGCAATCTCTTCCACTTGCAGGTGACAGGAGTCCAGATTTTAGTGACTTGGTCCAAACCCCAAAGCTCGTGAAGTGTATAGGTGAGACAGGAACTCAGGCAGTTTGGCCACAACCCCAGAGCTCAGCCCAGTGGATCCTGATCAACTCCTCAACTGAAATGCAGAGAAGCCGCCCTCCTTCTGTGGACCCCCAACCACTGCAAGGACCACTCTAAGAAATATTTAACGCTTAGTTCTTTTAATGAAAGTTTAATACTCAGCCATCTTTTGAGTGTTGCATAAATACTTCATCTTAGTCCCACTAGAAGGTAACATTTCACCTACACATCACCCTAATGTTAACACACACTATAGAATTGCTTTGGCTGTCTACAGTTTCTAAATTATTTCCCCAGACTCTTTTTCATAATTTTCTCTTCACCTTTTGCACTTTCTTAAGAAGCTATCTTTAGTCCCTTTTCAATTCTCCAAACACATTTTCTAAATAACCTTCCTCATCCTGTCTTTGTCACTTAATGGAAAGTTAGGTATTTTCCAGCTTAAACAAACCAGCCAACGCAGATCCCAGTTTATCCAACTTTGGACCGCCAGTAAGTCATTTTCTGCTGAAATTAAAAGAACTACTGGCTCCAAGTCTTCTGGTATGAACACAGAAGAGGAAAGGGTATAGATAGATAGCCTAAACTGTTATCTTCAGATTTATTGTCTTTTCCCTGGATCCTTAGCATGTGAAGACATAAACACACATGTGTAAATAATACACAACATAACAACCCTATCAAAAAGTGGGCAAAGGACATGAACAGAAACTTTGCAAAAGAAGACAGAATAATTGCCAAAAAACATATGAAAAAATGCTCAACATCTCTAATCATCAGGCAAATGCAAATCAAAACCACAGTGAGATATCACTTATCTCCAGTGAGACTGGCCTTTATCAAAAAGTCCCAAAACAATAAATGTTGGCGTGGATGCAGAGAGATAGGAACACTCATACACTGCTGGTGGGACTGCAAACTAGTGCAATCTCTGTGGAAAGCAATATGAAGATACCTTAAAGAGATACAAGTAGAATTACCATTCGATCCAGCAATCCCATTACTAGGCATCTACCCAAAAGAACAAATGATACTCTATAAAAAAAACACCTGCACCCGAATGCTTATAGCAGCACAATTCACAATCGCAAAGATGTGGAAACAACCCAAATGTCCATCAATACATGAGTGGATTAATAAAATGTGGTATATGTATACCATGGAGTACTATTCAGCTTTAAGAAACAATGGTGATATAGCACCTCTTGTATACTCCTGGATAGAGCTGTAATGAATTCTACTAAGTGAAGTATCCCAAGAATAGAAAAACAAGCACCACATGTACTCACCATCAAATTGGTACTAACTGATCAACACATAAATGCACATATAAGAATAACATCTATTGGATGTCAGGCAGGGGGGAGGGGTGAGGAGTGGACGGGTATATGCATACACAAAGAGTGCGATGCACACCATCCAAGGGATGGACACACTTGAAACTCAGACTTGGGGGAGAGGGCAACATACATAACCTAAACATCTGTACCCCCATAATATGCTGAAATAAAAAATAATAATAATACACAACATGATAAGAAAAATTTTTTCAAATATTTTTCTATATATTCTTCTTTTCTATTATTATTAGCTATATAGTGTTCTATATTTTTTGGAAGGGTCAAATCTCACTATATATAGAAATTCATGAATTTCTAAGGTCTGAGCTTGCCAAAGAAATAAACAATGTCCTGTGACTCCCTATCCTCCTTTTCACCTCACTGTGAAATCAGCTAAAGGAAAAACCATCAACACTTGCTATAGTTCATTGCCTTATCAGAAGCACTTAGCACAGTATCATGCATCGTTGGGCATTCAATTAATATTAATCTAGTGTTAATGAAATATATTAATATTAGGCTATTAACTATAAGCAATATATAGTGCAAGACAAAGGCAAAAAGCAGCACAATTCACAATTGCAAAGATGTGGAAACAGCCCAAGTGTCCATCAATACATGAGTGGATTAATAAACTGTGGTATATGTATACCATGGAGTACTATTCAGCTTTAAGAAACAATGGTGATATAGCACCTCTTGTATACTCCTGGATACAGCTGGAACACATTCTACTAAGTGAGGTATCCCAAGAATGGAAAAACAAGCACCACATGTACTCACCATCAAACTGGTATTAGCTGATCAACATCTAAGTGCACATATAAGAATAACATGTATTAGATGTTGGGCAGGGGAAGGGGGGAGGGGGGAGGAGGGGATGGGCATATGCACAAACAATGAGTGTGATGGGCACCTCCAGGGGAATGGACACACTTGAAGCTCGGACTTCGGGGGGAGGGAGGGTAAGGGCATCATACGTAACCTCATCATCTGTACCCCCATAACATGCTGAAATAAAAAAAAAAAAGGAAGCTAAATCAGAGCCTCCAGAATGTATTGCTATTTGGGAACATGTTTTAAAATGAATTGTTAATAAATTTATTTATAATTATAATTCAATCAAAATTTTCAGAGCTTCAGAAATGGATAAAACTATTCTTTCCTGTAATTTTCTTCAAAGTGTGCTATAGGTGGGATATCTATACTTACATATATAGATAGATAGATATACACACATAAATATATTCCATATATACACACAAACATATATATACACGCACACTAAATTTCTTAAATGGCTATGATAAAAAATGGAGAATGGAGAGTTAGGGAGTTAACAATGTTAATAAGAAATATCACTTTTAAGCAGTGGCAGCAAAAGGATGACCAGGGAAGCCTTCTTGGAATGTGACAAATTTGAGCTTATTTTTACAAATGACTAGAGTTTGAAAACTAAGACGTTGGCAAGGGGAAGCCATAGAGAGAGAACAGCATAACTGAATGCAAAGAATGCAGGAAATTGTGGGAAAGTGGCAGGAAAGGATGGATACTAGAGATACCACAAAATTAAAGTTGGCATGATGTGGCAACTCACTAGATCTGAGGAACGGGATGACGCTGAGGTTTTGTCTGGAATGATACGGTGCCATTAATAGAAAGAAGTAACAGAAGTAGAGCAGTAGGCCTGAGAGAAAGGATATTGAATTTTGTTTTATAAACATGGATCTTGAACTGTCAGCAGGGCATTCAATTAGAGGTGCATTTGTAAATTGGAGTCTTTACTTCAGGAATGTATTACAAATTAGAGATGAATTTGTGTTCCTCCACATAGAAGAAGCCATTCAAGTCAGGAGTTTAATTCAAAATGTTCAAGATCAAAGGGCTACATGTAGGCAAAGAAGATGGGCAATTAGAACTGTGGAGAATACTCATATTTAAGGATTGGAGAAGGATGTTACCACTAAGACAGAGAAGCAGAAATTAGAAAAGTATGTTGAGAATGAACAAAAAGGAGGATAAATGTTCAAAAAGAAGTGAATGTTGCAAGTCTGAATAAGGTAAGGAGAACCAATAAAATATCATTTGATTTTTAAGATACAAAGATATTTATGATTTTTAATAGAGAAATTTCAATAAGACTAGCTTCACAAAAGCGGAAAGAGAAGAGTTATGGTGTGGAAATACTATAATGTGAGTTAAGACCAATGGATCAAGAAATAGCAAGTTTGACAAAAGAATTTGGAGTATAGGAAATCTATTTTTCTTTATTTACCTATATTAGTCACTTTCTGTAACAGAGTTAGCTCAAACAAAGTAGAAGAACAGGGTTTTTCACCTCTGGTTAAGTTGTAGAAAATCACAAGAGACTCCCACTCTGAACCTAATAATGAGAACAAGTTAGACAAGCTGCGCCATCATAATTTTTTTAAAAGTTCCATCACAAAGCATCTATGGAAACTACAGTTAAAGTCATACTGAATTATGAGAGACTGAACACTTTCCCACCGCTATAAGGAAGAAAGCAAGGATGCTTGTTCTCATGACCTCCTATCAACATTGTACTGAAGTTAGGTCCTAGCCATTGCTATACGTTTAGCAAAAGAAATAAAAGGCAAAAAGATTGTAGGGGTGTGTGTGTGTGTGTGTGTGTGTGTGTGTGTGTGTGTATCCAGTTGAGCCTTGAACAACATGGGTTTGAAATGTGTGGGTCCACTTATAAGTGGATTTTCTTCCCCTTCTTTCACCCACAAGACAGCAAGACCAGCCCCATTCTCTTCCTCCTCATCCTCCTCAGCTTACTCAACGTGGAGACAAGAAGAATGAAGACCTTTATAATGATCCACTTCCACTTAATGAATAGTAAATATATTTTCTCTTCCTTATGACATTCTTTTTTTTTTTTTTTTTGAGACAGAGTCTCACTCTGTTGCCCTGGCTAGAGTGAGTGCCGTGGCATTAGCCTAGCTCACAGCAACCTCAGACTCCTGGGCTCAAGTGATCCTACTGCCTCAGCCTCCCGAGTAGCTGGGATTACAGGCATGTGCCACCATGCCCGGGTAATTTTTTCTATATATTTTTTTTTTAGTTGTCCAATTAATTTCTTTCTATTTTTAGTAGAGACGGGGTCTCGCTCTTGCTCAGGCTGGTCTCGAACTCCTGAGTTCAAACAATCCGCCTGCCTCGGCCTCCCAGAGTGCTAGGATTACAGGCGTGAGCCACCGCGCCCGGCCCTTTATGACATTCTTACTAACGTTTTATTTTCTCTAGCTTATGTTATTAGAAGAATACAATATATATAGCACATATAACACATAAAATATGTGATAATTGATTATTTATGTTAGTGATAAGGCTTCTTGTCAACAGTAGGCTATTGGTAGTTAAGTTTTGGGAGTATTTTATGTGGATTTGGACTGCATGAAGGGTCAGTGTCCCTAACCTTCATGTTGTTCAAGGGTCAACTATATATAGAGACACAGAATAACCAAATCAACATTGAAAAAGAAACACAACACTGAAGGACTTATGTACCTGATTTAAAACTGCATGTATTCCAAGGATGAACATGGGTATGGTCATCCTTGATGAAGTGGTAGAATGTGACAGAATCTCCCACAGAGGAGGGTCAAAAGAAGCTAGTTAAGTGTTTATCAAATGTTTAACCACAGCATGTGGGTAGCATGACAAATTAGAACACTGAGGAGCTCCACCTACATGCCGCTTCCGTCCTACCGGCCTTCATCAAGCACAGTACACTGCCAAATGCTGGAGGCAAGGTATGAGAGGTGAGAGTTCCTCTTTGTGGTGTGTGGACTTTCCTCAAGTGCAAGACAATGGCTTTCTGAAGGCTATAAACCAAGCAAAAGAGCTGAGGAAAATAGCCCTGAGATATTCAAAGCCTCCAACAGGTAGAAGGTTGTGCTGCTGGAAGCTGTGGCAGGAAAAAGAAAGGTCTTTCAATGCACAGAATGCTAGGAGAGCAAAGGGAACTCTCCAGGGACCCAAAAGCTGGCCGCTGGGACTCTGTGGTAGTGAGATATACAAAAATGTCAAATGTGTCAGATCTCAAACCCTGTTAAAAGGAAAACCCCAACTCTGCCCACAAAACATTTGAAGCCAGTGGTGAACTGGTTCAAAGTAGGGCTGCAACAAAGCTTAGATCCAGATTAACTACTGGCCTCAATCCTTCTAACTTGCTGCCTGATGTATATATACACATACAGCCTGATATATAACACACAAAGAAGCAAAACAGTACCCATGGTCAAGAGACGAAACAGTTAATAGAAACAGACCAAGAAATGGCCCAGATATTGCTGTTATCAGAGAGGCAATTGGAGCGGAAGAAATATTTGAATAGATAATGCCTAGGAATTTTCTGTATATGATGACAGAATCAAGTCAAATCCAAGAAGCTTAGTAAAGCTCACACATGATAAATACAAAAAAGAAAAAACCATACCCAGACAAATCATAATCAAACTTCTGAAATTCAAAGATAAAACATTTTTTTCACATTTTAAATTTTTCAAACTTTAAAAACAACCAGGGGGGAAAAAAGGGACCATAATGAAAAGAGGAAAAATAGTAAGATTAAATCTAATCAAAACAATTTAACGTGTGAAAGAAAACAACACAAAACCTGTCTACCTTAAATTCTACACCCAACAAAATATACTTCAAGAGTGAATATGGGATGGACATATTTGAAACTCGGATTTAGGGGGGGAGGTAGGGCAAGGGCAACATACGTAACCTAAACATCTGTACTCCCATAATATGGTGAAAAAAAAAAAGAGTGAATATGAAATACAAACAAATTTCTTAAACATTTCAATTGTGTTAGCATTAGCCAAGGCAAAATTAGTTACTTTTTGCATTAACATGACTGGATTTCTATTAAAGTTTTCTCAAATGTATTTTTTTTTTTCTATTTTATTTGATTTATTTGGAAGTTCACAGATCCTGGAAACCTAACTCTGAAAGTTATATGCTATGGAGTCTAATTAAACCATGGTAAAAACAAATGCTATTGTTCACATGCAAAACTTGCAAATACTCTGATTTTGTATGCCTTTTTCACTCCCACGCTTTCACAGACCACAGCGAAGTTTTCCAGAGGCTGCATGACATGTGATGACGTTATCATTCTGATGGAATTTATGTTTGTATAGAATTTTCTAAATTAGTAGGCTTCGGCTATAAATTCACATTTTCAGAGATTAATGCAGTTTGTTCTCAGAACTTCCATTTTGTTTTTCCTAGCTACCATTTTACTTGCTATAATTCCTGTAATCTCATTTCTTTATAATAATGCATTATTTTGAAATCCTAAAGTTTTTCTTGAGCTTACATGTAAACACAAAAAGTAACTACACTTTGCTGCTTTGTTTTGCAGTAATATCAAATTGTTTTAACTTTTCTAAATTTTAAAATTTTCATGTAAACTGTTAATTTAATGTTTATTCTAATTTGAAGGAAAATCTACTTATATTTTTCTTATATTTAAGGATAGATTCTTGGCTTAAAGAAAGAACACTAGGAGACTTTCTCAACCCACAGGTGCACTACCTAAACCTTCCACGGTGAGCGCTTGCGGCTAACCAATACTTACCTGACAAGATCAGTGGTGATAGCCAGGAAGGTTACCTTTTTATACTGTATAAGAAAGTCTATCACCATTTGGAAAATCTGTAAATCTCAATGCACCAATATTTTCCAAATGACAATGATGTTACATAATCTGATGAACAAAATTATGTATGCATAAAGGATTGATTCCTAAGCATTCTTCAAGAATCTTTCTTTATAATGATTCTTCCTGCTCTTCCCTTAGTATCTTTCATCAACCTATCTGACCATTCATTCAGTCATTCATTCTTATATCTCGGAAGTATTTATTAAGTGTGTATTACTGCATTCTAAAGGATGGGGTTTCTGAGATTAAAAACAAAAACAAACAAATAAAAACAAGTCAACTCTAGACCTTTAAGGTCTAAGGGTTTAAACAAGGGTTAAGGATGAACAGACTAAAACCACACAAATTCAGTTCAGTGTGATGTCATGACAGGTTGTGATGGGGACACAGAAAATCTGTATCTAACCCTGCATGGGTACCTTGGTAAACGCATCCTTGAAAAAGTGACGCTTAAGCTGAGCTGAATAAGTAGGAAATAGCAAGGCAGAGAAAACAAGAAAAGGATTTTCAGGAATAAAAAAATATGTGCAAAAGACAAAGACATGGAAACAAAAGAGAGGTTGGTAACCGACTGCAGCTAAAACAATGCGACTGCAACATAGTATTCAAGTAAGGGAAAGATCAAGAATGAGGCTGCAGTTAGGCAGTAAAGTACCTGTCAGATCATTGGCTTGAAGTTATGAACACTGCATAACTCTACACCTCTTAAGATGGTTTTTAACACATGGTATGCAGCAAAACTTCTTGAGACTCGTATTCATTGACCAATTATTATTTATCAAAGGCAGTTAATGTAAAGAATCTTAGCCAAATATCACTTTACCGTGTATCAAATAGACTGTAACAAGATGAAACCTACTAATTTCCACTATGCACTGAAAAAGGTCCAATGTTAAGATAAAAATAACTAAACTGATTTTACTCTGGTTTGATGTAGATAGATAATCAAGGCCACAGTATGCTGATGAGAAAAATGTCCTAACCATCCCCACCAACAAATAAAACTAAGAGACAACAAAAGTATAAAGAGACAGCTCTTCTCAGGACTTTCATTGCTGTGTCTTAGCCTTTCTTGTCCTGTTTAAGCACCATTATTTTCTCATAATAGACCATACTTGGGTCTACTTTTCTTATCTATGCTCCACATACTGGATCCTTTAGTTTCCTTTTTCTCTTAACATTAAAAATCAATGTCCAAGTGCTATGCTCTTGATTGAAGGCAGAAGGCAATAAAATAAAAGTACCTTTTGCTACTGGGCAAACAAAGTTGTGCTGCTCTTCTGGGTAAAACAATCATCCTTTGGACTGTTAGAGATACTCCAAAGGGATTGTATCAACCCAAAGGAGATTTAGGCTCTATGGCAGGACCAGTGGGAGAGAAACTTTTATGGAGGGTGGCCTGGGATACCCCTCATACACGACCTTCTTGCTCTTGGCCAAGCTGGCACATGAGCTATAGGTGGGAACCAGTCTTAGTCAAGATAAACTGTCACAGTTTCAAAGGGAAGAGGAAAAAGAGGAGAAGAGTAAGGCAATGACTTTGGTTCAGATAATTTGCTCTCCAACCAAAGTATAAACTCTTATCAAGAAAAATCACAGCTCTCCTACATATCACTGCTGAAACTTTTTAGCATAAGATGACAAGAGCTTAAGAATTACTCTGATCCAGTCACACAGGAAAGAACCAGAAATAGATGAAGTGACATATTAAATTGATATTTGGGGTAGAGGTGGACAACAAGGAATGTTACTTACAATTAGTGACTGCAAATATTTTAAAACATTAAAAGAAATGGAATTTTCCGCAGAACTTTCACTCTTTCACTGGGAAGACTGCCATTTGTTAATCACATTTACAAATGTATAGTGTTAATTCAGTGTAAGAATATCGTGTTTTAAATCTTGACATCTGAATTATTGACAATTTTATTATGCTTATCCAAATCTCCTTCCATTCTATATTTGCAGCCCTCTAAATACTTCACATATAGCAATATCTTGATGAAACTTTATGTTCATGAATACACAATTTAAAAGCTCATATTATACCAATGAGATACTGAAATTCCTGGTCCTATGCTTTATTAACTTAATAATATAATATTATCTATATATCATTTAACTACTTGTAAAAGAGCATATCTGAAGTTGCAAAATGATTGAAAATTGAGAACAATAAGCAGCCAACAATTCCAGTGCACATACAGTCATGCACTGCATAATGACATTTGGGTTGCTACAGACCACATATGTAACAGTGGTCCCACATGATCATAACGGAACTGGAAAATTCCTCTCATCTAGTGAGTAGTAGCCATTATAGCGTTGTAGTGCAACGAATTACTCACATGTTTGTGGTGATGCTGGTGTAAATAAACCTATTGCTCTTTCAGTTGTACAAAAGTATGGCACATCCAATTATGTACAGTGCATGATACTTGATAATGCTAATAAAGAACTAAGAATAAATCAGTAAGTTTATGTATTTACTATACTATTCCTTTTGTCCATTATTTTAGAGGGTATTAATTCTACTTATTAAAAAAATTTAACTGTAAAACAGCCTCAGGTGGGTTCTCCAGGAGGTATTCCAGAAGAAGGTATTGTTATCATAAGAAGTGGCAGCTCCTACACCCGTTATTGCCCCTGAAGACCGTCCAGTGGGACAAGATGTGGATGTGGAAGACAGTGATATGGATGATCCTGACCTTGTGTAGGCCTAGGCTAATGTGTGTTTGTCTTAGCTTATAACAAAAAAAGCTTAAAAAGTAAAAAACAATATGTATACAATGGAATATTATTCAATCATAAGAAACGACAGTGATCTAGCACCTCTTATACTTTCCTGGATTAAACTTAAGCCCACTATCCAAAGTGAGGCACCACAAGAGCGGAAGAATGGGCTCCACTTGTACTCGCCATCAAATTGGTACTAACTGATCAACACTAGGGTGATCACATGGCAGTAATACTCTCCAGGGATTAGGGGGATTTGGGGGGGTGGTAAACCCGCAACTAAAGGACACGGGGAACATTGTAGGGGGGAAGGGCATGCCTTTAACCCTCGTTTGGGTGAGGCAAAGACATAAAGTGTAACCATAATGTTTGTACCCTCATAATACCCTGAAATAAAAAAAAAATGAAAAATTCTAAAATATAGAAAAGCTTATAGAATAAGGATATAAAGAAAGAAAATGTTTTTGTACAACTGTATGTGTTGGTATTTTAAGCTAAGTGTTATTACAAAAGAGTCAAAAGTTTAAAAAATTCATAAAATATAAAGGTTACAATAAACTAAGGTTAATTTATTATTGAAGAAAGAAAAGTTTCCTGTTTAAATTAGTGTAACTTAAGTGTTCAGTGTTTATAAAGTCTACAGTTGTGTACAGCAACGTCCTAGGCCTTCACATTCAGTCACCACTAACTCACTGACTCACCCAGAGAAACTTCCAGTCCTGAAAGCTCCATTCATGGGAAGGGCCCTATATGGGTGTACCATTTTTTAAATCTTTTATACTGTATTTTTATTGTACTTTTTCTATGTTAAGATACAAAAATCTTTACCATTTAGCTGAAATTACCTACAGTATTCAGTACAGTAATATACTGTAGAGGTTTGTAGCCTAGGAGCAATGGGCTATGCCATAGAGCCTAGGTGTGTAGTAGGCTATACCATCCAGGTTTGTGTAAGGGCACTCTGATGTCCGCACAATGACAAAATTGCCTAAGGATGAATTTCTCAGAACATCTCCCCATTGTTAAGTAATATATGACTGTATATAAAATTAAACTAGTAAACTAACAAACTTCTCTGATAAAAATACATAGAATAACAGTCATAGGGTTTCTGAACATCAGAGATAGAAACACCTAATCCCATGCTATAGACTGAATGTTTGTGTCTCCCCCAAAATTCACATTTTAAAATCTAATCCCAAATGTGATGGTATTAGGAGATGGGACCTTTGGGAGGTGATTAGGTCATGAAGGTAGAGACCTCATAAATGAGAATAGTGCCTTAATGAAAGAAACCCCAGAGAAATCCCTTGCCCCTTTCACCATATGAGGACACAGAGAGAAGCTGGCCTTATGTTCATCTGCGAGGAAGCAGGCCTTCACCAGACACCAAATCTGCCAGTGCCTTGATCTGGGACTTCCCAGTCTCCAGAACTATGAGAAATAAATTTCTGTTGTTTATAAGCCACAAAGTGTACAGTAACTTTTTATGACAGCCTGAATGAACACAAGACAAGTAGGCCAAATAATTTCATTAAGTGTAGAAAGGCATATCAAACTTTGAATAATTTGATTTATGAAAGTTTAAGTAAAAGCAATGCATATGCCATACACACCCCTTCCTCAAAACTCAAAAAACATAACATGGTTCCACGTTACCTAATAGAGGAAAGACTCAGTCTGACATCCTGGACTTATTGTAATCTAACCCCTCTTTATCTTAAAACATTTAAAACAAATTCCCCAATATATCCTCATTGCTCCAAGCAGGCTCAAATCATAGCACACATTTTCACTGAGTGCTTATGAGTCATTAAGCACTTCTGTTACGTGTTTGTGCACAGAATGGGGAACTAAACAGAGATGGTACCTCCTCCTACAGAGTATCAGTCTAATGGGGAAAACAGATGATTCAGCAAGCAATTACAATATAGCACAATAATATGATAGGGGAAACACAGGGTGTTGCAGGAAAACATAACCACACACTCAGCTCAGGCCTGGAAGATCAGGGAAAGTCTCTGAGAAGTAGGACTTATTTGAGATCTAAAGGACGAGTAGGTGTGCACCTTGCAAAGATTGAGCAAGAGGAAAGGGAAAGCTGAAAATGGAGGGAGGAGTGGTGGTGTTCTGCACAAACTTCGAGTATTTCAAAGTGGAGGCTCGGGACGGCAGGGTGTTGCGCTTTCTGCCATACCCCGGGTACACACACACACACACACACACACACACACACCCTGCTCCCTACAGCAACTCCTTTCCTTTCCTCTGCCTAGAATACTCTTCCCACTATTTTCTATCTTTAAATCCTATGGGTCCTGTGAAGTCCAACATCCTGATCTTGTTTTAAAATCTCAGCTAAGTCCTAGATCGTCTCTGGAAAGTCTTACTCAATATTTCCATCCTGCAGAACTCTCTCCCTTCTCCCAAGTTCTTTAGAACTTCTTAAAACTGTTCCACAAATATTAGGCTCATTGTTAAGTGCTGCCGCGTATAATTCTGACACTATTTCTTGGTTTTGTTATCTCCACGCTCAGACTTTAAATGCCTTCATGTTAGGGACTGTGTCATAAACTTTGCTTGTATCTCCCTCAGTGACACGTATAATCCATAATAAACTTTACTGAGAGAAGTACAAAACAGTGGCTGAACCTCTAAGAAGACTGGCATAAAACATAAAACATAAAATAAGCTGAAGCTTTCAAAAATTACAAAATCAAAAAAGTGCCCTTTTTATTCTTGCTATGATTGCCAGACAAAGTGGTGATGATGGCATTTTTATTAGATATAGCAAGAATACACCAGCTGCTGGCAAATGAAAAAATTCAAATGATAGTACATGATCAGACAGGCAGAACTACTCTATCTCGTTTTGCTTCATCTCTGTTTCTCAAGAAAATAATATTCATATTGATAAAAGTAGGGCAAAAATGAAAATAATACATTTAAGGCTCAAGACAGAGGATGAAATTAAATATTCGAAATGAGTTTAAATCCATTAAATTGGAGAAATTATACTATATAATACTTAAAGTATTTGAGACTAAAATAAGGTAATTATTAAAATCATCTTTAAAACTACGATGATGAAGAGAAGGGTTGACAGAGAATAAGGAATCAAGCCATTGCTTCAATTTTCAAAATAAAGAAGGTGAATTCCACCAACTCTAGCCTAGAGAGCTTGACATTAATTCCAGGCAGTATTCCAAAGAGATGCTTAAGAATTTGGTATGTGAGCACTCAAAATGTGAAGTGTTATCTACAAGCCAATGAGAGGTCACAAGAACACATCATTATAAACTAACTTGTGTGTTATTTCCTTTTGTTTTTAATAGGGTTACTAATATCTACTCTCCAGAAAGTGGAAATACAGGTCAGCAAGAAATTTGATGAAGTCTGTCATAGTATATTCTTAGGCCACACAAGGAATGTAAACTCCAAAGAAAGAAAGTTATCTGACTATATAACTGGTTGAACAGCCTTATAAAAAGGACTGATTAATGGACTAATGTAAAGCAGGAGTCTAACTTAAAGGAATGTGTCTAGGATCACGCCAAATGTAGTTCCAGTTCAGCAATTTAGATGGTCACTTGGATGAAGACATTAATTATATCATAATCAATTCCCCTAAATTGGGGAAAAAGGCTAATCTGTATTATGGAATCAAAATCCAAAAAGACCTTCACCTTCTGGAGCAATAAGCTAACTAAAGGTAAAGATTAAACTTAATTGCAGTAAGTATTTTTAAAAGTCCCCAATCAAGTGGCCAAACATAAAACTGGGGAGAAGAAGCATATTTGCAGAAGAATATGCAAAAGAAATACATAATTAAACAATGTGGCATAAGTGCAAACAAAAAGAGGTAGATTAGATCTTAGGTTGATTTACTGTATGGTATCCAGAGATTACACAATATAACCGATGATATTAGGACAATCCTCTGCATTCAGCTCTGGGGACCACATTTTATGAAAAACAGGAATGCAAGAAGAAAATCCCTGATGATAATGAGACTCTCACCACATGCCAAAGAAGCACGAATTAAAGGAATTGAGCATTATCGTTGAGACTGCAAGAGTCGTTATGGGTAAAAGCATTTTGTATAAGTACTTTAAGAGGTTAAAGTAAGGATGTGAACATTATAGAGACAAATAGTATAGTTCGATATAAGAAAAGAGTTCTTACACTCAGAAATGGTCAAATAAAGAAATGCCTACTGTATGCAAGATGAGTATTGACAAATAATTTGCCAACATTGACCTTAATATTCTCTGTGAGTTAGGAAACATGATCATCCACTAACAATGAAGACTGGGGATAATCTGCATGGACTAGAAAACCAGGAAAAATTCAGAATATGTATCATGGAGAATTTGATATGGAATTAACCATGAAAGAATAAAATAACTTCATAGTACCATTAGGAACCCCCTAAGCTGAAGTTGGAGTGAATCGATTTGTAGTTGACCACAAGACACAGTTACATCACTTTGTCCAGCTAAATCCACAGCAAGAAAGGTGAAGTAGATATTAAAAGTGAAGCTAAAATTGGAAAAGCAGGTTCTGATAGGTCTAGTGGCAAGAGATTTGAGGATTGGAGCAGAGCTGAAATTGCTGGTGAAAGAAATAACAGTTTACAAACAGTTCTGAAACTATATAAGAAAAGAGCACAGAAGGGTCTCTATATAACCAATGCTGTATCGTCAAGAATAACAAAGACAACGATGTTAAGCTCAACAGACACCTACTATGTGCCAAGTACTGTGAATTCAGCAATGGAAACCTTGAAGGAGATTTGGGTTTGGTAGGAGATGCAGACATTTACACATAAACTTTCACGATGTAATGTGGCATAGCAAAAGGAGATATGCCAATAGGTTGCACCTAGAAAAAAATTTCAGGATTAAGCAGTGGGTCTGCCCCATTTCCTTTTTCCAGGGCGTTCACGCCCAAAGCCATTGTCTAGTGTTGACTTCCTTAATTCTTGCTATGGTGAGATGGAGGAGTTAGTACGTGACTTAACTAATTTGAGTTGGCTTCAATTTTGTAAAAAGGAAGCTTTGCTTTAATAAAAGACTATTAATGGCCAGAAAGCATGCCAGGTAAGAGAAGTTAGTAACTACCAGCAGTGAGGCACATTTTCGTGACAAGAGAGACCATACCTCAAAGTCTCTCAAGTGTTATAATGCAGTCATTCTCTCTGAAGGAGAAGCTAGCCCTAAAGCCCTTCCCTCTTCCAAATAATACTGTTGATACTCTAGAAGCCCTCCAAAATATAGGAAGATGAAGCCTGTTGGTCTGAACCCAGGGGAGAAGAAAAAATATAAAACAGGTAAGACATTTCAAAATGTTCTGAAAGAAAATAAAAGAAGCAGATATGATTCAGGATAGCCAATAAATTACTCAACCCCAAATACATCAACTAGTTTATGGGCAACTAAATTCGTTCAACAAAAGAACTAAAAATTGCCAAAAGCTCTTCTTTTATCACATTGAAATGGACACACCCAAAGAAACTGTTACAGAATGAATGTAGATGGCCTGGAGACGAAAATCATTATTATTATTAATACTTTAGAAAGAAAAATATTTCTTTTTACAAATGTGGAGAAAAGTAATAAATAGAAATGTTTAAGAAAACTTACCTGGGTAAATATTTCTCATTAACTTGTATAAACATCAGTGCAATAAAAATTGAATATCCCAGCAATGAACGAAAAGCCAAGTGACTTCTTAGTGAATCTGACATATACAAAGTCATTCTAAATAACCACTTTCTCCAAATTTGTTTCTCATCAATAACATCCTTTTTGACTTGTTTTATCAAAACACTGTTTTCCTTTCCATTTCCCTTTACTAATAGATAGTCATTATTACTGCTAATTTGATAATTATTTCTGAAAAAAAGATTAAGTTTTTTTGGGGGGTACATATCATGCTATTTTAAACTAACCTGTTAAAAAAATAAATATTCTCTTCACCCCAACACTCACTAATTGTTAGCAAACGTAAATACGGGATTTAATTTCCCTTGTATGATTTCTGAAAAAAATCTAAAGTTACACAATATCTTAATGGGTCAATAAAAGGGATGTTAGCTAAAAATTTAAATTCTTTTAAAAATTTTGTTTCAAAAATGTCTATGACAAAATTCTTAAAATTTAGTCACAATAATATTTTATTGATGGTTTGTAAGAAATATAATTTAATTTTAATGCTATCACTTAAGTTTATAGTGAAATATAATATTCACTAAAACAGCTTATCAAAATGCTTATAAGTACTAAGCGTTGTGAAGTTTTCCACACTTCTTTCATCTTTGATTTTGCCATATATAAATAAAATAACTTTTTATTTTCTTCTCCATTCTCTGAATGACAGAACACTATCTTAAACATGTTATTTTATATTTGAACACCTATAAACGGGGCCTTTAAGGGGCTATTTATATTTTGTACCCCATGAAACACCATACCAGGCGTAAGTACTTTACATTTCGGTTGGATTTCAAAGACAAAAAAAATTTATTGTCGTGTACTAGAAAGAGACCTTGCAGAACATGAAGACACAGCAGGTACTCATCTACTTATTATAAATTTTTACTAAGTAAACTTCACAGACCTGTTGTTTCCTAACTGACGCATTTAAAAACATACAAACGATCTATTTTATATGAAATGCTTAATTATTGCAACACTATTTCCTTATTCTAGAGTTTTTCCCTACTAGTCTGTATCTGCAGGCTTTATTTAGTGATTCTGTTGTTTTGACAAGAAAAAGTGTGGCTTACATGTTTCAACTCTTTGATTCTTATTTTTCTATTAGGTCACAGATCCCTTTGGATATCCGAGGGCGCTACTATCTCGATAAAAATGCAGCAACTCAAATGTTTGAGTACAATTTTAGAGCCCTCATGATCCCTTGAAGGAAATCCACAAACTCAGTTGCTTCATGACTGAACAAAGCATAGACTATACATACAACCTCCACTGAAGGAGCAATAAAGCTTAGATGACTTTTAGACAAATTAAGTTTTGCTTTGGAATTCTAGACATCCTTATTGTTGTTATATTGTTGCTATCATAACAAGTGTTGATTTTTACCATTGAAAATACAGTACCTGAAATGATCACTCCTGAAAAAAACCATATAGCTATTTTAGGAAAAGCAAACGATTATTTCTACACTATGAACCAAGATATAAAAATCTGTATCTATCATCAAGTGCTTCCATGTTTATCTATATGCAGCAGGAAAGTTAGCATGTTCCTACCAAGATCATTTCTGGTAAGTGGGTAGATATTTAATGAAATCACCATTGGAGGACTTAACTTCCGATATGTTATAAGTGAAGTTGAAATGAAAAAAAACTTGTCCTATTTAAAACCCAGGGGGGTTTCAATATATTGAAAATCAAGGTGTCTTCAACCAGTCACCTAAGTGAGACATACAAGCTTCTGTTTTACTTCAGAAGATGTAAACTGTTTATAAAGTACAAAATGAAGGAATAACCATGTGAAAACTGGTGAGTAAAAGAAAGACTCATGAAACCCATAACCTGAATCACACGAGCACATTGCAACGCAGCCCCTCACACAAATGTCACCGTAGGGCAGCTCAGCCAACAGGCTAGCAGCTGCCCACGCAGAGGCGCAGAGACCGTGGTGACCCCGCTGGTCACTGTTTTTCAGAGCCTCAGTCATAATGAAAACAGAAATGAGACTGCTAAGCAGTAATACACACACATCCACACACACACTCACGCATACACACCACGTACACACGCACACACTCCGCGGAGCCCTTGAGCAGCCCGCTGGAAGTTTGCTTTCTCTAAGCAATCCAGCGACCGCAGCGTTTGCTCTGCATCAAGACGTGTCGCTTACCCGCGCAGCAGCAGCCCGATGAAGTTGCTGTAAAGCCCGGGCGCGGCCTCCAGCCCCGCTGCCTCTAAGGTCCTGGCATCCCTTGGGTGCTCGGGCTCGCCCGCCGGTGCGCGGGAGGCCGCGGCGCTGCACGGGGCTGGCGGGCTCCGAGGCCCCGGCGCCGCGGTCGTGGGAGAGCAGCGCCCCGGCGCGCCCCGCGCCTTCTCACGGCCCGGCCGGGCGAGCAAAGCCACCCGCGCGGCGCGGCCCGGCGCCCACCCGCGTCAGCGCTCCTCCCCCAGCCTTGCGCCGAGCCCCCGGGCGTCGTCTCCTTTGCTCCCTCGCTCCTCCGCAGCGTGGGAACCCGGCGCCGGCTTCCCAGGGCTGGGCAGCTGGGAGCGCACGGAAGGCTTCCCTGGAGGGGAAGGAGGACGAGTGCAGGCCGGGGTCCCGGGAGAGGGGCCGCCTCTCTGGAGAGCCCCCACAGCGCCCACTTACTTGGTGGCTTCCCACACCTCGGGGCAGCGTTTCTGGATCTCCTGCAGCTCCGGGGCGCGCCTCGCAAATCCGCACTGCGAACGGAGAAAGAGAGAGGGCGTCAGGGGCGGCAGGCGGAGGGGAGAGGCGACCCTGCAGTGGCACCTGTCGGTCCCCGCGCGAGTGCACCCAGCGGCACGCGCGGCCGCGGCGCTGACACTTGGGCTCGCTTCGGTCTACCTGCTCAACAGGCTGGGCGGGACGCGACGTGCCTCGCAAACCCGGTTGCCAGCGCTGCTGCCAAGCAATCAGTTCTCGCCTTCGTCTCTCCCAGAGTCTCTCGGTGTCTCTCTTTGGTCCCCCGCAAACGATGCCTTGCAGTTCCTTTCCCTACAGCATTCGACTTTTCAGACCTCTCCCCGCCTCTTCCCCTACTCTGCACTGAAGGACTGAAAAAGAAAGTAGCGGCCAAAACGCACCATGGTGAGGTCACGGCGCCTCCCTGCTGCTCGCAGCACTCCCTCCCCACAGGTGTCCTTCTCCCGGGCCGCTCTCCCGCCCAGGGCTGCTCTAGCGTAGGGACAGTGTAGGAAAACTCTGCATTGAAACCCGCTGGTGGAAAACTGACTCTGCGCTGAGTCCCACCCACTGCGCTCAGACTAGGGCAGGGGAACAGAGTCCCGGTTTCTGCAGCCACCCAATCGCCATCCTAGAAATTACTATGTGGAGACAGAGACCGAGGGGAAGGGGACAAAGAAGAAGAAAGGAAAAAGAGGGAAGGGACTCCAGCAAAATTTGGCCCACTTAAAAATAAAAACAAAAACACATCTTGTCCACTATGCACTGGTCTGGAAAAATTGTATTTTTCCACAGTCAGAAACTCCAACATTTCCTCTGGGAAATTGACATCTGCACGGATGGTTTCCTGTCCTAGTTTTCATGTTTGAAGCCAATCTCCTTGCAGATGCAAGTCTATGGTTGCAGAGATTTTACATCTTTTGAGAAAGGTCCGGCTTCTGCTTGGTGCAATACATTTAGTTCTATTTGTTATATATGTGTGAGTTCTGGTGTTAACGTTTTTAGTTGCCTTTCTGACTTTAAAAAAAAATCCTGTCATGTTTTCCATTGTTCATTCACAATTAATCATGACCTTTATGTGATCCCTCTTCAAACCCAGGAACTTTGAGACAAATTGTTCATGGTTATATCCCCCTAAAAATGTTTACCAAACCCACCATCTAATCTGGTCCCATTTAGGCCCATCGCATTTGCAAACTTTCCCCCAGCCTTGCCTACTACTGTGCTTGCCTCATAGAAAACATTAATCAGAATCAGAAAAAAATGCATTGAAATAGTCAGGAGAGTCAGTAATATAAATACAGTAGCCACAGAAACTTTTGTTTTAGCATCTGGCACAAATTCAGAGCTGTCAGGGTGCAGTTTTTGTTTTTTCTGCCATCTCAGAAGCTTCTCTTCTATTTCTAATCCATGATACCATCTTATGTGTGTAGGGCATTTGTATTCAGTGTACTTAGAACTTAAGATGTAGAAAGAAAAATTTTTAAAAATGTACAGTAACCCTTAAGTAAAACGGGGGGAGGAATCATACTTTTTAAAAACTAAATTAAGTGCTATGAATGTTCAAAGGAAAAAGAGATACCTTCTGACAGGGAAAGTACTTCATAAAGGAACAGCATTTCAGTTAGGTCTTGAAGGATTGGTCTTATTTGGAAAAAAAATGAAATAGAGGAAAGATTGTTTTGCTTTGTTTTATTTCTGACAGAGGAAAACTTGTGAGCAAGCACATAGAGGTGGGAAGGCGTGGCACTGGTATTTAAGAAACAAGGAGTGGTACCATTTGGTAGAAAAGACAAGTATATAAAGAAAAGTATAGGAAGATATGATGGAAACACAGGTTGGGGCCAGATGCCCTAGTTTGCCTGTCCTCTACTTGTCACCAATTGTAGCCTTTTTTACTTTTTTGCTGTTGTTGCCTTCCTCTAGTGACATGACTATTCTCAATATTCCTTTCCTTCTCATATATGACTTATTTAACTCATTCATTTCTGCCTTTACCATCCTCAAAGTTTATAGCACACAAAACTCCTTGATATGTACTACGTTTAACCTCAGTAAATTCTGCCAGGAGCTTAGTTTTACCAAGGGTAAACTCTCAACTGGAGAGCCTCTTACCTCCTTCTCCCAACTTTTGTATCAGGCAATGGGGTAGGTGGAGGAAGCAACCACTCTAAGGGGGCTGGAACCACCAAAAGATGATTGCAAGAGACATTCTCTAATCTGGATGTTTGCTGTGCCCTAAAAAAGTACTAAGAGTTCCTTGATGTTAGGGAAGTCTAATTGTTGCAGCCTAATTGCCTAGCAATGAACATGGTTCATAATAGGGATTCAGTAAAATGACTGAGTAGATAAATGAATACCTGAACATTTCATCATCTTCCAGGTTCATTCTTCTATCTTATAGTTGACTTGTAGGTTAAAACTTACTTGCCTCCACTTTATTAAGAATAGGATAGTTGTCATGACAACTTATTAAAAATGTTAACAAGGACACTTATTTAGTGGAAAGCAATCCTCCCTAGCCTTGTTGGCTTTCTCTGGCAGAAAACCTCAAGGTATTTGTGTTTCTCCTCAAGATCCTTTGCTTTCCTTGTACTCACAATTGGCAGCGATACAGAAGCATTCAACTGTGCATCATTTTCATACTTGAAAATTAAGTGACAATGTCAACCAGAGATATATGCTCTAAATCCTTGCTACTCAGGGTGTGGTTTGTGTATTAGCAGTATCTGCATAACTTCCAATCTTGTTAGAAATAAGGAACCTCACACCCCACCCCAAACTAACTGAATCAGAATATTCATTTAACAAATCCCCAGGTGATTCCCAAGTTTATTAAACTTTGGAAAGCACTGTTCTAAAATCAACTCATTCAGTATGCTGAGCCCCCAAACAGGTTTTCCGAATCTTTCTAAATGTGGGAATTTTTAGAACCAGAATCTTCATTTTTCTGGGTTACTATTGCCATGTCAGTTCAAATAAAGTAACGAGACTAATGGGTTCACCTCTTCTGACTTCATGGACCTTAAAAATTCATAAACCAAAAAGAATTGAGAGAGAGAGAGAGAGAGAGAGAGAGAGAGAGAGAAACAGCAAGAATGTAAAAATGAGAGAAGCATTTTGTGTCCGTGTCTGTGTGTGTGTGTGTGTGTGTGTGTGTGTGTGTGTGTGTGTGTGTAATGTCAGGGGCAGAATTTCTCTTTATTTTAGCAAACAATCAAACCACTAATTGTACTATTGACCAAATAGCCTGTCAAACATAAGAAAAACAAGATAAACTTCTACCTCTTCATTACTTGATTTCCTCCTCTTCTTCTTAGTATTATTTATTTTCTATTTGTTTTAACATACCTGGTTAGATAAATTTTACACTGGTAACTTTCGGTAATTAGAACCATGGTAGTACTCCAAGTTGTCTCTTTAGGAATGCAGAGTTTTATTTAGGAACAGCAGATCATATGAGGTTGGCGTCCATAAATTTCTAGTCCTGCTATAGGCATTCATGAAGTAGTCTGGACTTAAAAAGACTCAGACGGTGACAGACATGAAATAGAGTGGTAGGCAGAGTAATGGCCCTCCCAAAATAGCCACATGCTAATCCTCAGAACCCATGAATATTCTTTATTACATAGTAAGAGAGGATTAAGGACGCAGATGGAATTAAGGTTACTAATCAATTAATCTTGAGATGGAGAGATTATTTCAGGTGATCTGGGTGACCCCCAGGTGTTCATAAGGGTCCTTTTTAAGAAAGAAAGAGGCAAGGGAGTCAGTGTCAGGGTCAGAGTCAGAGTGATGCAACGTGAGAAAGACATGATCAGCAATTTCTGGCTTTGAAGATAGAAACGGGTTTAGCCAAGGAAGGTGTGCAGTCTCCAGAAACTAGATAAGGCTAGAAAATGATTCTCCCTTAGGCTCTCCAGAAAAGAAGGCAGCCCTGCCATCACTTTGGTTTTGGAAGGGCTCCAGTGAGACTCATTTTAAACCTCTGACTTCCACAAGTGTAAGAGAATAAATTTGTGTTGTTTTAAGCATTAAGGTTGGGGTAAGTTGTTACAGCAGCAATAAGAAACTATAGAGAGTTTGATACTGAGAAGTGAGCACTGCTGTGCAAATGCCTGAAAATATCAAAGTGCCTTTGGGATTGGGTAATGATAGAGGCTGGAAGTATTCTGTGGAGCCAGCATTTAAAAAACCTAGATTTCCTTGAGCACACTGTTAATAAAAATATAGTTGTTAACTCTGCTAGTGAGACCTCAGAAGGAAGTAAGGAGCATGGTAGAGAAAGCCTACAGCATCTTTGGGAATATATAAATCATCATGAACAGACTGCTGGTACAAATATGGACTCTAAAAGTGCTGTTGGCTAGGACTTAGATGGAAATGAGGAAAGTGTTATTGGAAAGTGGAGGAAACGATATTCATAGTGTGTAGTGACAGAGAGCTTCGCTGAATTATGTCTCATAGATAGGTGAAAATAACGATCTTGGATATTTAGCTGAGAAGATTTTTAAGCAAAGTGGTGAAGGTATGGCCTAGTTTTCTTTTTCTTGCTATTTATTATAAAATGTGAGAGAAAAAGATTGATTGAAGGAAGAATTATTAAGCAAAAAAGAAGCAGGACTTGATTATTTGGGAAATCCTCAGCCCATCCAGATTGCAAAAGATGCTACATCCTCCTTTGTCCTGGTGAGTGTAATGTCTTTGTACTTTGGCAGGACTGAAAGTTTTTATCAATTCTGACATATGAAAAATCTGCTAAATGTTTTGATGCAAGAGATCTCTATATTTTAATCTATGCTAAAATAATAACTATATTGATTCTTTTAGTTGCCACTATTTAGTCTAGGCACTACTATTCCACAGTTGTATTAATATATACTTTAAAAGGAAATAAAAATGGTATCCTGAAGGCCATAATGCATTTAATGCTGTTTAAAAATACTACCCCAAAGGGATAACTTACAATTTCATTCACTTTGGGGAATTGAAAAAAATATAGGATGGATACAGTGACATATAAAAGAGTAAGATGACTGGGTTAGTGGCCACTGCAAAATAAATGTTTGTGAAATATGTAAAAGGTATTTTTTGAGTGTAACTCAAATATTGCAGCACAAGATATCTCATGCAAGTAAGATCTGACCAGGTTTAAAAGAATGGTTCAGCCAAACAAAGGTAATGTCTGTAAAAGAAAAAGAACAAAAAGAGTCCATAGCTGGCACAGTGGCACATGCCTGTAGTCCCAACTATTGGGGAGGCTGAGACAAGAGGATTGCCTAAGGCCAAGAGTTTGAGGCCATAGTGCAGTGTGATTGTGCCTGTGAATAGCCATTGCACTCCAGCCTAAGCAATATATCGGGAGATCCCGTTTCTAAAAAAAGAAAAAAGTCCATAGAAAGATAGCTACAGTTGAGCTCTCATTCTAAGTTGATTCACAAACGCTTAGTTTTCCATATTGTTTTTTTCTTCTTTCACTTTGTTTCTGTCTCCTAGCCCCACTTTTTATAAGATTTCTGGGATTTCCAAAATAATTGGCCATTTAAAAACAGATTCTATGTTTTATGAGTCTTTGACGTCACTATTTTTTAAATAGAAAACGAATGCCAGCTGTCAACAAAAAAGTTATCAAAAGAAAGACCAATGAGTTATTTGCTGTGGTTCTAACATTTCGATTGTCAAGAGAGAAACACAATATTAAATAGTTAACATTATTGGATGTTTATTATGTGTCTGGCACTGTTATAAACACTTTATATGCATTGCATTATTTGTTTCCCCTAAAAACCCTTTGAGGTAAGTACTATTATTATATCAGCTTTATAGATGAGAAAATTGAGGTGTAGGAAGAATAAGTATCTTTCCCCAAGTGGCAAAATCAGGACTCAAACTCAGGCAGTCTGGCTTATAACTCCAGGATATTTATCATATTTATCGCTCTGAAAAGAACTTTTGAGTTATCAAAATAAAGATCACCAGTCCAGACTTATCAAATCATATTCTTTGGGTACTGGTAGGCTTCAGGAACCTGCACTTTAACAAGCATATGTAGATCATTCTGAGTATTGAGGATGACATGCAGAAATACTAAAAACTTCTAGGTAGTAAAGCT